>NW_015090770.1:24883-39175 GCF_001431845.1 Calidris pugnax | reverse complement strand
GTTCCCCCTCCGTCGCTGCTGTCTTTCCCAGCTGCCGGTGCCTGTTCCACTAGAGGGTACCCTGTCCCTGCAGCGGTGCCAGGCAGGGAGCTCTGCTAAGGGAATGCTGCTCCCCAGGAAACCTGAGGGCCAGGCCTAGGAAACGGAAAAAAAAAAAAAAAAAAAATCAACCTCCAGGTGTATGACTGGTTCTATGAAGACTCAGGTACAGCTGCACCTTCCTAGCATACTTTCAGTGTGTCTCGCTATGTGGAAACAGCCTTGGGTCAAAATTTTGCCAACTCTACAGTAAAAATCCATGAAATGAATATGGTGGGACAAGTGCTGGACTTCTTGCTCACATGTCAATAGATGTAGCTAAATGCTCAATATTAAAATAAAACTTGAATATTTTCCAGACAAATACATGAAATAAATTAGGAAACAGAAGAAAAGGGGAGAGAGAGGAATAATGTGCAGGATACCTTTCCTAAAAACTCACAACTGCTTACATTTAGCTCTAGAATAAAGGAATATGGAGAAATCAAACTTCAGAGTGTTTAATCTGCTTTCACAGCATAGGAAAATGGTATGGTTTCTGCTAAGACTGATATAATCGGATTTTTTTCATTTCTATTTGCTTCACAGATCATGTACAAATTGCCCTATAACATAAGGTCTGTAGTGGGTAATCTGCTGTTCGTGCCAAAGATAAAAACATCAAGATTGCCATATAAAATAATTGAAAACAAAGCATGACACTGACTGTACCTTTTATAATGTCTACTTTAAAATATCATTTTCTAGTATCAGATCCCTTTTCACACCGAATAATTTGTAATAAATTACTTTAATCACAGCAGCATTAACAACACGCCTAGGGCAGATAGGTAGACACACATATCTAATGGCCTAATTCATGTGGCAACTGATTGCAGAGAAGAAGGGGAATTTCATCAGCTCAGATTCTAATCAAAGAAAAGGTCAAGTTTCCTGTAGCTGCAAGTCAATTGTAGGAATGATTAAAGGTGCATCCACCTGCCTGGCAGGTGCTCCCAACCTCGCCCATCACAGCCCTCCCCGAAGCCTGGCTCCTCTCCTTGTCCTCTAAGGGAATCAGAAGTCTGCCAGCAATTAGCCTTAATGAGCCAGTAGTACTTTCCTGAGAGAGATGTTGACAAGCCTAATTGCAGAAAGAAACTGCAGAGGCTCTTCCTTTCTGAGACAGAGCTGTAACTCCTGATTTGCCAGGAACTCTGCAAAGCTTCTGCACTTACCAGTATAACTCCAGACAGTAAAATCAGGGGCGGGTGCCAAGCTTTTGTAGACTTCCTGGAAACTCAAGGGCAAAGTTTTGGTTCAGCACTTGGAAAATTACAGATATCCTCAGCACAGACAGCTTTGTTCATATTTTGGGTACTGATGTCTGCTCCAAGACTTTATAGACTTGCTCTCCATTTAAAACAGTCATGTTTCCTGTGAAACCAACACCTTACGTTTTACTTTTGTAGATAGTTTGTGATGTAGGTACATTAATTACACTGTAGTTACTCTGATTACAATATGGTTCTAATTTTGATTTCTGTAATTACTACCACTTCATATAGCTAGAAGCTTAATTTAATGCCTGAATTACTTTTAATTACCTCTTAAGTTCCGTACTTTCATATTTGATACATGCGCTTACTGCAAAATTCCTCTATCAGAAGATTAACTTAATTACCTTATTTTCAAGTGAACCTTTATTCTTGGGCAATTCCTAGTGATCTGTGTGCTCACGTCTTTAATTAGTCTCTAGCACACCATGCATTTCTGTGTTAAGAACACACTACTTTAATTGCTTTCCTTTTGTATCTGGTAATTGCACACAGTTTTCAAGCTTCCTGGAGTTACATGTGTGACAGGGATGCAGTTTTATACATGGTTTGTCTTTACCACTGGTAAAGCAGTGCAAAGATTTTATCAAGCTCAAATTTCCTGAGTTCTGTAAAGAGTATAGTCAAGAAATAAATCTCATACAGTTCCACCAAGAGGTCCTTTGTGATGCTGTGCAGTTTTCTCATAAATTTATAAACTTCATTAAAGCTCATTGGTTGTCATTGTACAAGGGTATGGCTATTGTATCACAGAGTCACTACAATAAGTTAAATGAAAAAAACAAAATTTGCTCCAACCTCTGGGCCAAGTCCGTGTCTAACAAACTTCATTTCAGTGGACCTGATCACGCCCTCTCAGAGGTGAACTAGGGTCACCAAGTATTAAATTAAGGTCCTTGTCATTCCTCCAAAATAACAGACTGTTCTCTTCCATTGCTACAATGATGGCAACCCCAACAGGTACCCTTGCAAACCTGCATAATAATAATGTCAACCATTCATCAGAAATGTTAAGCAGATAACAGAATAATTAGATTTGAAACTCACTCATTGTTATCTCCCTGCGGAGGAAAAGGACTATTATATCATTCTAGACTGGACACAAAATAATTTCAAGAAGTTAATGCGCTACAGATGAAAATACTATAGGCGCCTTTGAATAACTAGAAGCCTCAGCTCATATTCAGGGCAATAAAACACTTTTCATTCATGGGATATGGATTTACCTTGCGGTGTCTGAAAACAGAATTTGACATCAAAAGACTAAACCAGATTGTAAAATGATCCAGATTCTTCATGGTGAGGACTAATGGGTACTATGTATTTTTACTGTCTATACTATAACTGGTTCCTGTTTCTTATGAGAGTCTAGAAACAAGCACAAGACATTTAAATACTTTTCATACAGTGATTAAAATAAGTAGGAAAGCACAAAAATAGCTCATTTTTTTCTTGTAGATTTTCTGAGATGTCTACAATTTTAAAATAAAGGTCTACATGCTGAACAGCGATCAGTGCATCTAATCTCATCAGTTAACTGCTGTAAAGAGCGAAATGAGATGCATTAGCCATTTTACGTTCATGTCTAGGTAACTTCTACTCCCAAGAGAGGAAGACAGAGGTTTTCCGTATGAGTTGTTCCATTGACTTTGGTAACGCTGTTCAAATGAGTAAAGTTATGGACCGTTTTAGAACCTAAGTTTCCTGATAACTCCTACTACAGAGGGATATGATAACGTGCGATACAAAGAGGAGATTAAATGTTACAAACCACTACAAAATCATATGAGGTGAACTTCTTTACATAGAGAATACCCTCAATTCTGTATGAGGTCAACAGGAACAGGAAATACTTCTCCCTTCAGAAAACCTGCTTAAAATTGTGAGACAGTAATATACAGATAATATTTTGGCTTAAAGAATGGAAAATCTTGGAAAAGCAATATTCTCAGCTAATTTATTTCCTTTTCTGTTGGTGACCAGCATCATCTGAGCACAGCGATGAAATGTGTCTGATGACAAATTCTCCCCAGCTATTCAAATCCCTCGCATCCAACATTCCTGATAAGTTAAGGATCTAAAATTGTTTTACCAGTGTTAATGTGCAAGTTAATTGAAGGTCTTATATGAATCCGTATACACTACTGAAGGTTGATTAAAATAGCTGTATGAAAGGTACTCTAAGCCAATGCTCTTTTACTCTGTCGATTAGTTTCTTGATGAGATTCCAGAGAGAAAAGAAAGAAATTAAGTAAAGGGGCAAAATGGCATTGAAAAGAAAAATCCAGCAATATAATTTAAGCACAAATGCCCTTCTCTGCAGTGCATACTGCCTCTTTCTCTGTGTATAACTGTATATGTACATACCTACACACGTATCATATATAAAGACAAAGCCCTTGTGACTCATCACTCACCCTCCACATTTCATTCTTCTCACATTTCATTCATCAAATACTGCCAGTGCAAACAAAGAGAGGTGATGCTACAGGACACCAAGTGCTATAACTTTCTGCTCTGATGATTTTGTGATTTTTGATAGGTAGATTTTTAGACTGCTGAAATTCAGAAAGAGTTATTTAGTGCTTCTAATCTACTGCATACAAACAACACATTTTTTAACGTTAGATGTGGTCTGTGATACCAGAAATGTGGGCTTTTTATAGGATTTACGAGTTTTTTTGAAACAGTATCCTGGTTCTTTTTTGGAAGTGCCAACTATTTATATTTTGTGCAAACTTTATAAAATATTAATAAGCAATGGTAAGAGGGCAAAAAAGTGTGAAAACAATTCTCTGGCTGCCTTTTTTAGCTTAATGTTAACTGTCTAAGCAACAGCTTGCATAGCTCATAATTACACAGAATTTGTCTAATGTTTCTAATGCCTATATGCTTGGTAGTTCAAATAATAGGTTACATATTTGTAATTAAACTCTTGCCTAACAACTCTAATTTAATGTGGGATAGCTAAACACTCGTGACTTCTTTGGCTGTACTGGGCTTTTTGCGTTTAAGACAGTCTGCTTTGTCATGAGAAAAAAAGGTATATTATTATGACTGGTCATAAGTTATATCCTGGAATCAGCTCTTCAAGTGTGAACTGCTAAACTGATTTTTTTTTTTCTTTTCAAGATGATAAAAGTGAGTGATGGATGTTGCATCAGGCATAGGACTTCTTTAGAACAAATCCTGCCAATAAGTATTTCTAAAAAATATTCCTAGAAATAGAAAAAGAAATATTTTTAAGATCAGTATTTCTTCTAGAAATTTTTCTTCGTTTGAAGTTTCTGGGTCCTATTGCAAACAAATTGTAACAGAAAAAAAGAGAAAATGAAGAGATTTGTAGAGGTGTTTAATGGGCCAGGTATCCATGGAAGCCAATTTCAACTGTGACACTTTCCATCAACTCCTCCCTTCCTGTTCTCATTGGCAGTAGCTTGGGGAGTAAGAGAAACATCAGGACACACCAAATATACTTTTTTAAAAATATATACATGTATATATGTACACACACAACACATGCACGCACACACATGCTTTGCTTATCCAATTCTTAATGGTAAATTCTTTTGTTTGCTTGTACACATAGAAATATTGTAGAAAAAAATAAATACAGTCATTGTTGAGACCTGCACCATTTTTTTTTTCAACAAAGTTAAATTTCAAATATATTTACATAGCTGATTCAGAAAATGCTTTGTGGGCCTTTTTACTGTATATAAGCCTCACAGCCTAGTGAAAAATAATCAGTGTGGGACCTTTAAACACACAAAGGATTAGGCTAAAAAGAAAAATTTGCAAAACTATGTATCCCAAATTATCTCTCAGCATTTCATTAGCTTAATGGAGAACATTAAACAAATAGTATTAAAGGGAAAGCTAATTTATTTGCAAGAGTATAGTTATCACGGAAACATTTCCCTCATTTTTAACGTAGTATGGTATTTTTAATTAGGTTTGAATCTTTAACTATATTCCACAAATCCTTTTACTTATGCAGCCCATGAATTTTTAAATTAGATTTTATTTTTTTAGTTAACGTTAGTTTACTTTCTGCAAATCCTATTAATATTCAGATTTAAATTCAGGAAATGAATAGATACTGACTCAAAATTATGAATTTTGTTTGATGCCACCTTACTGTCCAACTTTTTCTGAAGGATAAATATCCATTTTAAAATCTTTAAACTCCACAAAAGCCCATTTGAAATATTCTTACATAAGCAGATGAGAGATGATTTCCAGTCCACCTAACAAAAAATTATATTAATAGAGAAAGGAATCGCTGTATGGTTGTTCCATATAGCACACCACTGAATGGATTGTTTTGCAAAGTTTGGAACTTAAAATTCAGGAAACACTGCTTCTTAAAAGGCTGTATTTTTTACCTTTTCGTGTGCCGAGTAGTTCATTGACTACTGATCTTCCAAATGATTATTTGCATGATTTATCAGCGAGTATGTCATTATCAGCATGTCAACGAGCATTTTGAAGTATCAGACAATGTTTACAAACAAGGAAGTTTTCCCTTTACAAACAGATCCATTTTTTTGGAGGTAAATCCCACTGAAATAAATTGTGTTTACCTCACCAAGATCCCACTGCTGTTTCATATAATCTGACAAATATTTATGTGAAAATTATGAAACAGGAAAAAAAAAGAGGGCGTTTCCAGCTTTAGGGGTGGATATATTTAATCAATAATCTGCCTGATTCTAGTCCTGACCTTATTATACTCCAACAGGTTGACATAAATAAAATATCATGGTTATTTTTGTTTAGAGACAATTCAAAAATGCTTCCTTACCCTACAAAATAATTAAAAGTGAAATTTTTCTTTTTTTTTTAATTCAAAACTTCAACTCTTCACAATAGATTCTTGCAGTAAAAGCCCGTTTGCACTTTCTTCTGACTGTAATCAATTATCTTCTGTCTCAAGAAAAACTGATGTGAAAAATAATAGTGTCATGATTTCCCTTAAAATTTAAAATCGCCTATCCTGTGAAAAAAATACACTTTTTTACTAAAACACATTTTAATGGGAAAATTTTTGCTTCATGTATTTACATAAGTAATCACTTTAACCATGTGACCAGAAGTACTTGATTGTCCTTCTGAGTAGTCTTCAGCAACTATTTCAATTTGCTACTTTTTCAAGTGCCACCTGAGATTTTCTTAACTCAGTGACAGATGGGGTTATGGTTTTGATACTAGAAGTGTCAGAATTCATAGTATCATTTTAAAACGTAGCAAAGTTACAGGCTGGGGGACATGCTTTATTTTCCATATCAACCAGATAATGTTTGAATGTGTATGGAACTTGGCCACTTTCAGCTATTGGGTATTATCTGGGAGGGAAATAAATATATTATATACTGGTTTCATGTAAATGACTGAATTTCTCTTTTCTCTTTGACTAAAATGTCATCTGTTTTCTTGTTTATACGGGACACTGTATCTTCAGAGTCTTCACGCTTCTTAATGATCATGTCTATTTGGAGAAATACTGACTTTTTCAGAGACACATTTTCAGTTACCATTCCACATTTCTTGTTTGACAGACCAACATGATAATACTAAATTCAAGAGGTAATTACAGAGCAACAAGTTTCATGACTGAAGTAAATGCTAGTTCATCCAATTATTTCCACAGACCTGTTAGGCTTATATTTTATTTCCAAAACACATCAAACTGTGCTGCTTGCTCTCCTGTTACACTCAGACATATGCTAATTCACCACTCTTTCCTATCTCTGTCTCCCAGCTGATGAGATGGCTTACATGATATATTTATCAAGCTAAAGAATCTTGTTTTAGATAATTTAACATAATGAAGCCTTGTTGCATGCTAGTTTATCATTAGGGTTCCACCATACTAATGATGTATTACACTGCAAAAAATTCAGATGGTTCAAGGTAATGATGCATTTCGTTGATATATCAAACAATTCAGAGTAATGATTAATTCACTGATATATGATCAGAAGAACATTATATTTGTAATATATTACACTTAATATATTATTATAACAATATGTCCTTACGATATTAAGGCACCACCAGTTGAGAGGTTTGGAATGTAAAAACCCACACTTGAAATGAAGCACTTCATGAAAAACAATTTTAAAGATGCAGCTATATCCTTAAATATTTTAATATTTGAAGATATATATAGAAAACATAGAAGATAAAATCCGCATTAGATTCCTTATAGCTTGCTGTATTACTGCAAGAAACTAATAATTCCTCTACATAACAATTAGTTACTGACTCTAGTGTCAACATGGATTAGCTAGAAGAAAACATTTTTTTTCAATTTTGAGTTTTAAAGTGTATGTTTTAAGTATCTGATCATAAACCTGTTACTGTGCTATTCCACCTCCAAAGGTCAGGTAGGGGTTTTTCAGCCTGCTCATCTGCTGGTAAGCTTCATTTGCAGTTCTTTCACCCAAGAACATGGAAGATAATTACAGTGAACAATTAGAAGACAAATGAAGAGCTGCTTGCAATTGGTGGACAAGTCCTCCTTTCTTGAGGGAGTACTGGATTCCCAGAGCAACAAACTTGCTTACCAGTCACTGATAGAAGGTAGGAATGACAGAAAAATAATCATCTTCAAGTAATCTTATGCAAATTTATTCCTTCATTGTAGGAATGGTTGGCAAGAGGACTAGCAGCACCTCAGCAAGTCTCTAGAGCAGCAGTGGACCTGAAACGTCCACACACGCAATGCTGTAAAGGTATGGATGTACAGGGTTCAGTGTCTCAGACCCCTAAGTACAAACTGGACTCCCTAACCAGTACTCTGAAGGTCCACCACAAACTGCATGAGATGTCTATGGCAGTCTGTGACTGCATCACAGGCATGGTGAGGCTGGACTCCTTGGGTACAGGGTACAAGGTCCTCTGTTTTGTCCCCAAAGACTTCTGAGCATTAAGTGTGGAGCAGCTACACACACACCAGCATGATCAACTCCATATAGTCTGCAGTGACCCCAAAGGAGAGAAAAAGGTCACCAGGGCAAACTCAGGGTGAAATTAAGGGATTAATAGTCTGATTAATGGACAGAGAAAGACAAAGAGGTTCTCAGAAATGTCTTGTGAAACACATCTGACGGTGAATTTCAGCCGTAGTCAATACAGAATAAGGAAGAAAAATCAGTCACATATGATTATTTTAATAGCATTTAAAAAGCATTAACAACAGAAATAGAAAATGGGAAGAAAAAAACATTCTATCAAAATAATATATTGTTAAAAAAATACTCACACAAAGTAGATTTATTGCATTACTATTTCCATTCTGTCTTTGGTAAGACGTAGGACAGTGCTCAAAGAGTGTAAACATTATACCATATCAAACTGGGAAAATATTTTAAAATAAACCAGTCTAGATAATATGAATTTAAGACTCCTCAAGTCTCTATTACTAAATGCTCTTTTTTTTTAAAGTAGATTGGACCACAGTGTTGAGATTACAAACTGCTAAATTTCAAGTAAATACTCAAAAAGTTAAAAGGAATGGCCTGAAGTCTGATTCCAGGTGAATTTTATTGCAATTCCACTCAAAACTGTGGAAAAGATGGCATATAGTTGAATCTTATAAAAATGACAGGATCATGAACAAAGGACAAGCAAATATAACTTCCATAGAAAATAGATTTTACAGAACAAAGCTTCTATCTTGACAGATAATAAAGCACCATAGTTGAAAAGACTAATCCCATAGATGTAATCTTATGTTTTCTAACTCGGCAGTTCACACGGTAAACAGACATCTGTTAATCTTCTCCAAAAGGTTGTGAGATGATTAATAAGCATAAGACTGAAGCTATTCCACACAACATCAGTTTCTCATTGTGAGAAACACAGACAACATAACTAACATATGCCAGTATCTGATTTCAACTCGTTGTCAGGAAGTAACTGGGACAAATCACAGATGTACTACTCTGGATCTGTAGCAAAAGGCCCCAACTCCTGAATCAACACACCTCCATCAGCTACTAAAGAGGGCCAGGGGCTATGTCTTTATTACCAAATGGAATAGAGCATTAGAGAGAAACCATGACAGCAAGATAGATTAGGATAAATTAATCTTGGAAAATTAACACACATTTTTAAAAGCTGAACAACAGAAGACCAAAGAAATGTCCAGGATGTTTGTGAACATAGAGTGAATGGCTTTTGAGAAGATATGCTTAGGTGGGTGAGGGGGGAAGCATTTTCAGTTATACAGGGTGAAATGTAATAGTTTGTGACATACTGAGGATCAGGTGAGATGATCAAAGACGACAGTTTTGACTCCATCACTGCAGATCTGTAAGTGCTCACCTTTAAGTGCGGTCAGGAGTTAAGAAATCACCTGGAAGGCAGCATTAAGCCACTTTCTTCTAAGTTAAAAACAGTCTTCTAAGAACAGCTGTGGATAAGGTGCCATGAGCAAAGAAAAGATCCAGAGAAGAACAAGAACAGCAATTGGGTTTTCAGGGTCTATTTGGGAAAATAATAGAAAATCGATAACAAATTTGTGAGAGGAAATAAGATGATGAGAACTGGAGAAAGTGAAATCTTCAAGATGCACAGAAGAAAAAGAAGGGTTCAAAATAAATAAACTCTTTGAAAAGTCCCATCCTAGCAGTAAGGGACAGCATGTGAGAAGGTGCATTCTAACCTCTTCATGATCTAGGAGAATTTGTATATAGCTTTCTCCTCAGTGACATGGTTAGCTACTCTAATTAGTGTTAAGAGGAAAAAAAAAATTTAAAATATTTAAAAGCACAAAAACCCCCCTATCCATGTGCCTTGTTACATTTTTGAAGTTACTCTTCTACTTTAGAAGTGACTGCATAATTAACAAAACTAAACTGACAACTTCATGTCATTGTGCAGTAAGTTCTACCCTGGTCCTCATCAAAACCCAACCTGTGCCATGATCAGTCATGATCTAAGGTGTGGTCCAGTTGTGTGGTAAGTCCTTCAGTGAGATCACAGAACAAGAGGCACCCATGGTTACTAGCATCCTCTTCAAATGTAGCTTTATTTCCTTCAATGCACGCTTTTTCTGTTCTTCTCTGATGCTTTCCATTCTTAATTTCCTCATCTTTTTTCTATTTTATCTTCTGTGTCACATTCCATTATCTCCATAATCCTCACATATGACCGGATCCAAATACCAAGTCCAGCACTTAGACATTAGCATATATTACAACATCTCTACACTCTCTGCATCAACTTGATTTCTCCAGTCTGTTGAGGAAGACTACTAACAAACTTTTCTAACTCTGACTTCCTGTTTTTTCTGAAAGAAATTCAGGTTTCTAAGTCATGCAATAACTTTCGATGTGAATTTAAAACCGCACCATGTGTTTGCTGAGCTAAGTAAACAAGTCAGAGGAACAGATGAGTTCGTGTAATAAGGTGGGTCTCCCAGACATGAGGGACTTCGTGCCAGGTTACACCACTTGTGGCATCAGCTAAAGGCAAAAATCTCACCTGGCAAACTCCCTACCTCTTTGCAGCTGACTGGGGATATCAAATAACCCCACCTTTCAAAAGGACTTACAGGACCAAGGAGGATTTGAAAACCTGTGAAATTTTGGTCCCTGTGACAGAGATGACAAACACATTTTACAACCACAGTGTAACTGGACTATAGAAAGCAGAACTATTTTTTTAAGGACATAAGAAGCCTTTAGGACACAAGTAAAAGCCATTAAGCCCAGCAAAGTTCAATTCCTTCCCTTCTACATTATGAACATCTCTAATTATTTCCTGAATGACCCCACTGTTTTTGTGTGCAATCTTGCTGGCTAGAAAGCAGTACATTTGTAACTTTTAAAACATAATCTCCATAAATGTCTCATTATCCTATTATCCGCATTAGGCTGGAAACACTAACTTGAAAAGACATTGCCTACAACATTTAAGATGTCATATAATTTAACTGAGTTTCTAAAGTGACTACATTTTGTAGCTTCCCTAAAACACACCTCCTTTTTCCTTTTGAAAATGTGGAATCAGTGGAATTTCCACCCTTTTCATTTTTCAAGTACCCTAAGATATTTTTGTAATATGCTGATACATTCTAAAGTAACTACTATCAGAGACAGCTAATCCCATAATTAAACTTATGTTCTTCCTTTCAATTGCATGTTCTAGAATTATAACTTGATTTAAGTAGAACTCCCCTTCTGAACTTTCAAAAGAAATTTCCTGTCTTTTGTTTTATACTAAATTTGATTTCTTCTTCCTTTTATATTACTTGTTTTCCAATGAATGGGCTAAGGTAATAACAAATTACAATGATTTCACATGGTTATTAGAAAGCTTACAATATTTAGAATAAGATACCTGTCCTTTACATCACCTATTACAGAAATAGCTTGTATTTTTATGACTATCTCAAGTAACATGCAATTTCTTTTCCTTGAAAATGTAAAGTCCAGTACTGAGATAAATATTTACATGCTTCATTTTACACGCTACTATTAAAAGCGGCTATAAAAGTTGTAGTTAAACAGTGGAATCTTCAAAAACATTCTGATAAGACAGTTTTTGTTAAAATCACAACTTCTGTAGTTTTAACAGAATGGCAACAGTGATGAGGCCAGAAGGCAAAATCAGTATTTACATAATATTGTTCTTGACCTACAATACTGTTTTATTACTTGAGTGCAGCTACTGAATGAATAAAACGTCCTTTTCTCTGATTCACTGTGGAGGTATACATATTTATATATGTTAGTACTGGCAAATACTTAAAAATATATATGTATTGGTTTATAGAAAAATAGTAAATGCACACATATATATAAACATACATATCACATAGTTCATATGTAAGCACCCTCCAGTACTTATTTACTACAAAGGAAATAATTCCCTTAGTTCTGCTTCCAGTGCCTGCTTGTGGCTAGACTGTACCAATGGTAGCGTAAAGGAGGACACAGCTGCATTTGTGAGAAAACTCATTAACTTCAATTGCTCTGCAAATTTCACAACACAGCTCTAGATGGAAACCTAATTAATGAAAAGTGCTATCCTTTTATAGATTATCTCTAAACCTAGAGAGCCAGAAAAAGTGAAAGTTATCCAGGATAAAACTCATACTGTCCTGATGTTCTCCACGATCACTTTATTTTCTTACACTGGTGTCCTGTCCTTGTTTTACTGATCTCTTGATAGACAACTTTTCTACACTGAACAACATCAGAAATTCTAAATAAAAGTAAAACATCTGTTTATTTATTGCAGGTAAGCATAAAATACTAACTGTGGCTGGATTTTATTTTTTCCTGTGATTTAGGTGAATGTATCCAACCAAATGAACCATGTAAAACTTATTTAAAATTAACTACCCTTAATTGCTGTACTTTTGCAAATCTCTGCATACTCCACCAATCCTCAGTACAACATAAGCTTTTGGGCTATATATTTAGTTTTATACACAGCCACAGACACCCGAGATTTCACATTTATCACACTGAGGTCATTTGAAATTTCACTGAAACATCAAAGACTGTGAGTAAATCCTTTTCTACAATTGCTGGTATCAACCACTTGAAATAAAGAGAATTTACCTGAGAAAACCTGTCAACTGTCACCAAATTAAGTAGTTTCAGATCCATGCAAGAACAGGAACAAAGTAAACGTTTATGGATCAGCTACCTTAAAAATCCTGATCAGGATTGTTCTATCTTTATATCCCTATTAAACATCTTTAATTACCCAGTGCAGGCTTATGAGCAGTCACACGACTGTGGAAGAGGCCTTTGGGAGACATGCAGTGTTTCTGATGGGGGCATGAGAAAGTGCTGGGAAAATTTATTTGAACCAACAAGAGAAAATGAATTCTTCCCTATTCACTATGTAGGAAAATGGGCTCCAGTTCCTATGATGTCCAAGATGTTATTTTCCTCACAATATTGCGGATTTATATGTATCTTAATAACCAAAGTTATTAAAAACCAAGTTTCTACAAATAGACAAAGATACTTCTAACTCTAGCTGTTGTTCAAGGAATAGTATCACTAGGTCCTCAAGGGCTGACCTTCAAGCCACAGTTTATGAACAAACGAGGGCAAGATTTTGTGATTCCCACCAAGTGTGCACATCTTGCTACCTCAGTGGAATTTAGCAGAAATCCATAAATTAATTCTTTGATATTTTTATCAAACGCTGTTCCTGTCATTTATCACCAGCAGGGCTGAAAACCTGTTCAATCAAAGCAATCTTCTGTCTTAACTAACATTTGCAAGCAATGTATTAAACACTTTGAAACTTACATGAACATCTGGTTCCAAGTGACAAACAGGTTTCTGGTTTTTTGAGTTCCTCTACTCTGATTTGTATTATAAAAGAAAAAAAAAAGACCAAGGAATAAAAAGAAAAAACAAAACAAATCTCAACAACAAAAAAAACCCCTCTGGTTTAAAGCAAGGGAAGATAATAGGATTAAATGAGCCAACAGATTTCTTCCTGAGCCTCTAATGTTCTCCCAGATTCTGTTTTGATTTAAACCAAGGAACTTCACGAAGTTATGAAAAGGGGATGAGACTCTGACATGCTTCAACAAACTCTTCAGGTGTTATCACAGCACCTGAAAGACTAAGACCACAAAGAAAGAAGCTAGTGAAAAGCAGGACACTTCACAAACCATAGGCTGATGCCATTAAGAAGAAATTGTTGCTGCATATTGCAAAGTTCTTATGCTCCTTTTATAGTTTTCGTTTATACTGCTTCTTCACACAGCTAATCTTAATTATACATATATAAAGACTAAGACCACAAAGAAAGAAGCTAGTAAAAAGCAGGACACTTCACAAACCGTAGGCTGATGCCATTAAGAAGAAATGTGTTGCTGCATATTGCAAAGTTATTATGGTCCTTTTACAGTTTTCATTTGTGCTGCTTCTTCACACAGCTAATCTTAACT
>NW_015090770.1:0-24873 GCF_001431845.1 Calidris pugnax | reverse complement strand
GGGGGGGGGGGCAGTTGGAGAACCCATTGTAATTTTGAGTGGGGATTTTTAACTTGTGAAAATAATGACAAAAATCAGTCAATGCTTGGGTATATAAGCAGGTACAAAAATATTCAGTGTGTACCAAAAGCCTATAATAACTGTTGGAAAACCCTCATTAGAAAAGTACAGCTCTTCCACAGAGGTGATTATTGGATCTCTCGCTTTAGAATCAGACAAATAAATATATAAGGGAGATAAAACAGTTTAAAAGTTCACACAGTAAGCCAGTAGTCAAGCTAGACAGAATACCCAGGAAGGCTGATTTCATCAAACTATTGTTAGACTACTTCCACCAAATGTTGCTAATTTAAGCAGCAGTTTAAAATAGTAAAAATTGAAACTGCTGTTTAGAGAAAAATAAAAAATTCATGCTCAGTTGTGCACCAAATTTACGTATACCCCAAATTGTTGCTGCATATTGCAAAGTTCTTATGCTCCTTTTATAGTTTTCGTTTATACTGCTTCTTCACACAGCTAATCTTAATTATACATATATATATATATGGGGGGGGGGGGCAGTTGGAGAACCCATCGTAATTTTGAGTGGGGATTTTTAACTTGTGAAAATAATGACAAAATCAGTCAATGCTTGGCTATATAAGCAGGTACAAAAATATTCAGTGTGTACCAAAAGCCTATAATAACTGTTGGAAAACCCTCATTAGAAAAGTACAGCTCTTCCACAGAGGTGATTATTGGATCTCTCGCTTTAGAATCAGACAAATAAATATATAAGGGAGATAAAACAGTTTAAAAGTTCACACAGTAAGCCAGTATTCAAACTAGACAGAATACCCAGGAAGGCTGATTTCATCATCTTCAAACTATTGTTAGACTACTTCCACCAAATGTTGCTAATTTAAGCAGCAGTTTAAAATAGTAAAAATTGAAACTGCTGTTTAGAGAAAAATAAAAAATTCATGCTCAGTTGTGCACCAAATTCACATATACCCCATTACTTCAAGAGGGAGGTCCAGCTCATCATCATGGAAAAGAAACATTCACATTATATGCATGGCACTGCACACCTTTTCCATTACTGATCCCTAACAGCCTACAGTACATCAAAAATGGAAAAGAAAGAGTATGTTTGACTTGAAATATTCATTACACACACAGCTGTGGGATTTTAATGCTTAAAGCTCAGAATGGAGGCCGCGTATTTTCCATTTATCAAATTTTAATCCCCAACAGGAATAAAACTTTCCCAAAAGGAGACTTCAAAACATAACCACTGAAAGGAGAAGCAGGTGATTATAGACTTCATAAATGTACATGTCCACATAAGAACAACACCGCTGACAGGGTCAGACCATGACTTTGGCCCAAGACTCTGGGGAAGTGCTGTGAATAAATTTCATTGCCCTCCTTCTCACCTAGTAAGTCAGTAGGGAACACAGTCCCATGCTTCTACAGATCAAGACATTACCCAGCTCGGTTTGACAAGGCTCTGTGAGCGTGGACAGAAAATGCAGTTCTCCATATGAAGCACAATGCATATCAACATGTAAGAAGATAATGCATTTCAAGTAAGTTAGTAAATTCTTTCCTCACAGCCAATAGTGAAGTGCATATCAACATGTAAGAAGATAATGCATTACAAGTAAGTTAGTAAATTCTTTCCCCACAGCCAATAGTAAATATGAAGCACAATGCATATCAACATGTAAGAAGATAATGCATTTCAAGTAAGTTAGTAAATTCTTTCCTCACAGCCAATAGTGAAGGTCCCAGCACAGCCTATAAAGTATATTCCTTCTGAATGTCATTGCTACCAGACATGAGCTCAGTGCTGTTTTACAGAGGAGGAGTTTGGCATCATTAGAATTTAATTATTTACACCTACTTCCTTCATCAGACTTCAAATGAAATAAAAGCAACATTAAGAGTAAGGCTCTGAGATCTCTCCTGATATTTTTTTTCCAATGAATTGTAACACTCAAAGCTATCTAGATACCCATGAGACACTTCCATGGCCCCATCAGCACAACATCTGAGCAAATGATGGTCTCCACTCCCTCAATTTACAGCCGCTTCCTTTTTAGACATACACCACGGGAGGAAAAGGCAACATTTTTTCAACACAACTCAACAAAGCAGTAATGAATCATCCCAGATAGAAAGGATCCTTTTCCTTCCATCATACTCATGACAGACATGCAACGGTCTTTTACACCTAAAAGGACTGTCAAAAAGAACTGGAAGCAAGTGTACAAGAAACTCAATTACATAGCACTACAATAGAATTTAAGTTTCACATTCAAAACAGTTTTCAGTTGTCTTTGCTCAGAGAAGAAAAAGTCAAGGCCCCTTAACAGACTGAGCCAGAACTGTACTGCAAGTAAGGGAGCATATGATTAATTCAAATTATAAGTATGGCAATACAGTTAGGTTATATTGCAGTTCTGCAAATAGGGTGCATTGCTCCTGATTTTATAGAGCCTGAATTTCAATTACACAGGAGGAAACTGTTTCATCCATATAGCTCGTATCTTCTTATGGTTTGCTATTTGACTTATATTTCTACTTTTATTAAACTGCAGGTGTTAATGTAGATATTAGCCTATCGGGTAAGGCATTCTTCAAATACATTAGGCATTCTACAAATAGTGCTATTTAAGAGACCATTCCTGAAGAAGGTAAAAAGCTTGACAGATGAGGTCAGACTGATCTAAAACATGTTACATCAACCACCAAACCTTTCCAAGGTTAAACACTGTACCCAGATCTCCTAGCAGCAGGACAATACCTTACGAAAACAAGGACACTCCCCAGTAAGTCTCACTTCATTTTAGAATATCTTTTCTAAAATGCTAGAGGTAGCTCTAAAACTAAATTTTCCTGGAAGCTGGAGTTCTTGCCTTTGCAAATGGTTCTCTTTCTTAAATTGGGAAATGTGTGCGATTTAAACCAAAAACGGAGTTATTTTAGCTACTGTTACACTTCTGTTGATAGAAAATTGGTGTAAGATTAGCAACCAGCATTGCTGCTTAGAACCCCAGAAATGATTAGTTGTCAGGTGCAAAAAGGTTAAACACTGTACCCAGATCTCCTAGCGGCAGGACAATACCTTAAGAAGATAAGGACACTCCCCAATAAGTCTCACTTCATTTTAGAATACCTTTTCTAAAATGCTAGAGGTAGCTCTAAAACTAAATTTTCCTGGAAGCTGGAGTTCTTGCCTTTGCAAATGGTTCTCTTTCTTAAATTGGCAAATGTGTGTGATTTAAACCAAAAACGGAGTTATTTTAGCTACTGTTACACTTCTTTTGATAGAAAATTGGTGTAAGATTAGCAACCAGCATTGCTGCTTAGAACCCCAGAAATGATTAGTTGTCAGGTGCAAAACAAAAGTTTTCATTGATTATTTTTTTTTTCACAAATGTTACTAGATGTAAAATCCATCTCAGGTCAGGCAGCCATATAAGTCCTATAAATATCTATGCAACCCAAATGACAGACACATTGTAGGTCAGAACCAAGAGCAAGAACTTCACAATGCATTAGATTCACCACATTTTGAAATCTTTTTTGCATAGTCAGGGTAAATTCCAACATTCTTGCAGGAAAAGAGCAGTTTTTGATAATTACTCTCTCTAACTATTGGGGCTTTTTACCCTTCAACTTCCACTTAAACCAAATTACCTCTCTTTCAACTGGAATTGCATCAAATGAAACATTAGAAGTTATGTCTCTGGGCTGTGATCAAGTAATTATTTAACAAAGCACAACCTGTATTTCCTAAATCCAAAAGAAACACATCTAACGATGGATTGCTAAGTAATCCAGGAGAAAAGAAAGGGGCTTTGTTCTCTTTATCTACCATCTGCTACAGAGTTCCTCTCCTTCCCTCCAGATTTTAGTGGGGTTAGTTTCACAGCAGGAAGAATGAAAAATACAGATTTAGAAAAAGAAAATAAGATAGTAGACAGATAGGAATTTACTGTAAGTGTTCTATACCTAACTACTTCTGCGAGTTTTTAGGGCTCAGGATGAACATTTTTGCACAGAAACTTCACTCTGACAGTACAACGGGGCAGAGCTCATCCACTTTGCACAGATTTTCAGATTTTGATTGGAAATTTTTGTCTATTGGAAAAAAATCCGGATGTCAGAATAGTAGTTTTGATGAAAACTGTCATGGAAAAGGAAGTGAAAACATCCCAACATTTTCCAACAGTCTTTTTTTAGCTTTGCATAACTTTGCATAGTTTTCTCATATTAGTTTCTTTTTTGAGATTGGAATCTTGTTCCTACCAAAACCGATGACAATTAAAGATGGTCATCACTTCCAGAAGAAAAGAAACATTGGAAGCAAATCTCCTGTGATAGGTAAGGATCATCTTATGACATACCTGGATATCAAGAATTCTTCCCAGACCTGTTAGTTTGACTTCACCTAAATCCCAAGGAAATGTCCCTTCCCTGAGATAATTTGGAAAAGAGAAGAAAAAAAAAAAAAAAACCAAAACCAAAGAAAAGACATACTCCTGAAGAAAAAAAAAAAAAAAACCAAAACCAAAGAAAAGACATACTCCTGTAGATTTTGTCCTTACAATTTTTCAAGGGAAGGTACATTTAGCAAGAGATAAGAATTCAGCTCAGGATAATGATTAGTTCAGTTAGAAACTCTAATAGGAAAAGTCTAATCTTACTGCAAGGATCACACAATCTCTAAGGGGAGATACCAGTGACTTTCTTACTGGCCCGTAATTATACAGCATGAACATTTCAATGTTCACATAGATTGAGACAGGAATAGATATCCATGCAGCTATGCCTCAAAGCAGCACAGAAAAAAATAAAATTCATGGATTGTCTGGTGAACTTGGAAGAAAATCAGTGATCTATGTAACACTGAATAAAGCACCATTTACATTATACACACAACAGGAACACAATTGAAATACCGACCTGAACACTCAGAAAGAAACAAATTCTTCTACAAATCTGAAGTTAATATCTGATTTGTGAAGACTTCCAATAAATTAACATTTCCACAGATACTACTACAAATTGAAGACACAGCAGGCAGTGTCCACCCTAAACGTGCAGGCAGGACTGTGGACACACTGGCTGCCAGCCCACAGTCAATGCCCCCACAGAAACTGAGCTCTACTGGCCTTCCCCACCACAGCAACAATTCAGTTTCTACCCTCTGACCAACCACCAATTCTTTGCACAGGACATAAGGGCAATGATTTTGTCAAATTCCCACCAATTCTTTGCACAGGACATAAGGGCATTGAATGTCATCAAAACTTTTGTCAAATTTGGATGGAATTAGCCAACAGGTTTGAAAGCTTTGGGAGCACAGGACACAGAGTGCAACCATATGTGTCTTAGCTCCTTAGAAAAATCACGGTAGGGAAACTGCACAAATTGAAAAGTTTTAGAGATAACCAATAAAATTCACTGCAGGAACACAGAGACGTCCTTTTCCAGAGCTTGGAGGAGACAGTACACTAAACACAATAAGTTGTACCAGGTCAAACCAGTTTAACAATCTAACAATTTGCATCATTATTTTCCCATTTAGCAAGCATTCACGTATATAGCAAGCATGCAAGAGAAGGAAAGGGAGTGGGTGCGCAGCTGAGACTTTCCAACATAGAAAAAAAAGCCTTCCCCTTTGAATAAGTGGGTGAGTGGGGAAAAGCAGTTTCTCTCTCAAAACCTAGTGAAGTGGCTCCTTTCACACTGAGCTCTAACAGCTCCTCAGCATTAGCTGCAGACACAGACAACCACGTCGCTAGGTGTTACAACATACTGTTTAAGAAATCAGTGTGTATGCTTGAAAGGGGCTGGGATTCCTACATGAGTAGAAATCCAGCATCTTCCCAAACAAGTAACTAAGGTCTGGTGCAGAAATTGGGATGGACAGTGCAACAGGTCTGATCCTTTCCCTGGTTCTAGAGAGGGACCAGCTACATCGCGTTACTGGCAGATAAAATGGGAGCTACAGTCTCCTTCAGGGATGTGGCCACTGCTATGCAAACAGCATGCCATTAGCTGAAGGGTTTGAAGGGGAAGGACGGACTTGAAATAGAAAGATGCTTCATCTTCTCTTAATGTCCTGTCAGCTGGGTCTGAAAGGCAATGATCATTAAGTCAGTTTTTAATGATGTGGTGCACGGTAGCATCTGGATTTATACTCCTGAACTGAGAAAACAGAAAAAAACCCAGCGTGTGTGAAGATTATGGCCTGTAGAAGGAAGGGAGTTCATATAATCTAATTAAAATAATGAAAAAAGATAAAATTGATCCATTTAACTTTTAAAACATTCATAAGCTACCAAATCCAGAGGGTCTATGTGCAAATAGCAAATAAATTGCCACCACCAATTACTAAAGCGTAAGACAGCAACAATTTTGAACTAGAAAGGCATCTAAAATGAGTTCCTCATGCAGCTGCTTTTTAAAAAGTTAAAGAGTCCAAACATGCAGCAGACAATAAGAAGTAAAGCAATCAACATAGCAAAAACATAAAGGACAAAGAATCCTTCTTGTTATTGATGTTTTCTGTTAGATATGGACGACATATTCTTCTAAAAAACCTTATCAAGATACACCATTATCCCAATTTTGGAGTTTTCTCTAATGAATTATTTGAAGTGTTATTTATTATTTTAGTTACTTTGTATTTCTCTGTAACTTAATTTCCTCCTTCATTAAGTAGCATTCTGATTTTGTTCTTTGATGAAATCTTGTGCCTTCACATTGCTGGAGAAAGCATATGCACAGAATAATTAATAAGTTTTCTGCTTCGTATAGTCTTCCAGAGTTTTTCCCCCAAGTTTAAAAATTATAAAATGTACTCAAATAACAGCAGTGCTGTTTCTATCAGAAACATGGGGCCAACAATTAAAACTAAGCACATGAGAAGAATTCTCTGAAAATGTGAAATGCTCTACAGGATTCAGAGGAACACAGTGCCTTCACACTAGGTGCCTAATGCATAGGTCTCACCAGAACTATAAATTAGCGCAATCTACGTATGAAAACTAAAAAGCCACTTTAAAATAAATCTGGAATACTGTGTATATGACAAAGAATAGTATCTGCATTTGTGTTTATTACCTATAATACAGCTAATAAAATTCACTAGAAATAGCTTCCCATGAGGAAAGTGAATAAAGAAAATAAGGAAACAACTAAGTATCAGAGATCTTTGTAATAAATGAGGGTGGTGGTTTTCAGCAGCAAATGTCTTGAACCCACCACAATCAAAAAAACAGTAATGATGATTTAATAGAATAGGATTTGCTAATTGCATTTGTCTCTCTCTCCAGCATTATACTGTAATTAAAGAACTTAGTATTCTTCCTCAAATGAAGAGAAAAGGAGAGAAGGGAGTGAAGGGCAGAGAAACGGAGAAAAGAGAAGCAGTTTCTCACTTCTGAAAGCTATATAACTTGCCAAGGAAGAGGAAGTTCAGAAGAAACAAAACGTAGATAACAATAAACCATAATGACAATCCATAGTATCAAGAAACAGGCTTCAAAGCATCATGAAAATGACTTATAATTCTTTCACTGGGCTTTAAATTTAATAAACCTGAGATTCATATTTTGAAGTCTGTGTGTACAATCAAAAAGCACTTCATGAAAAGCAAAAAAATATCATAAAACTCATGATAATATCCTAAAAGCGTTCACCGTGAATGTCATTTTTCAGAAGACATCCCAAAGGCAATCTTTTGCCTCCTCACGCTACTTTTTTGTCATCACCATTAGGGCATGTGTACAGAATATCTTCACATTTCTGCTATTGCAGCAACACACATTACACACGCCCCTGTAGGACCCCTTACACCTGAGACGGCTCAGAGGTAATACAGTGTTCATGTATAGATGATACTGTTTTATGTAACTTAATACTCTGCGTGTAAGAACTTAATTCCTCATTACAACTCACCATGAAGCCATTCTAGATTTCTGTCATCTAGACATTGCCAGATCAATACTTCACTCTTGTCTCAAAAAAAAAAAAGCAACAGATACCAGCTTCACATGGAAACTGCACAAAACTGGAATAAATCTTATAAAAATCCTCAAATAGGATTGCAATTATTGTTACTATGGCTTGGAGTCGCATCACTGTCCAAATGAGCATTGGTTCCTGCAAGTTAGATGCTCCTACTCCTTTTCATCTTTTCCCTGGATCCAAAAATACCTAAAGTCTGCCCAAACAATTAATTCGGTATTATTCAGATGATTCCTAATTAAAGATAGAAAAAATTAAATCAAGTATATTTACCTATATGCACTGACAAAGATACGTCTCTGAAAAGCCGTGCAGCACATCATGTGTTAGCACTGTAACAAGCAAAGTCTAGTGGCATTGGCAATGGCTACAAAAATTTGATAATTCAATTATTTTCTATGGGATACTGGTAAATCTGTAATTACAGAAAGGTTAAAAGGATTAAAGCAACCCAGCTTCTTAATTTCTATAATGTTTAAAATAGCAACAGAGGCTTAAATAGAATTTCCTAAGGTCCTTGGAAGGGGAAATAAAATTTAGGAAGCACAGACATCTATAAGAAACTGTTTTCGAAATGCTTCTTGAACTACAAGGACAGATGCATTTCTTTCCATGAAATTAATTTGAAGTTTATTCTAATAAATACTTTTTTTACTGCTAGAAGTTCAACACAGTAACACATACAATTAACATTACCAATTTTACAGAATCCTTGGTGTGCTTTCTAGTAGAGTCCATCAAGAAAAGGACCATATTTAAGACATTAACTGCATTTTCCCTTAATCTTAAATGAAAAAACCATCACGTCTATTTGTCAGAACAGCGGTTTCTTACCAAAGTGAAATGATTGTGCATATTCAGGACTTGAAAATGCTTGCTGAGCTATCTGCACCAAAATTACCCAACCAGTTAATGAAAAAATACAAAACCAAAAACAATCAATAAAAAAAAAAAAGATTTGTGTTGCAAATGTTTTGAGTTGGTTCTCAAAAACAAACAAGAAAGGCCCAATACACACGAACACAAAGCAAGATTCTTTAAATATTCCCTTATCCTTCATGGTAAATCAGAGAGATTCATCCTGCTATGACTTGTGAATTTGACTGGCACAATAAAATGATTTTGCAAGTGAAAATAGGTTTCTGTTTTACAAAATGGAAAGTTGCCTCATCAAAATGAGGAAAGAGAACTGAAGGTCAGAACAGTGATTCATCTTCCCAAGGCAGAGTCACATCGAAGAGACCTTGAAAGAGTCAAGTAGTTACTTACAGGCATTTGAAAGAAGAAAAAAAAAGAAAAATCACATAAATGAAAATTGTCTGAAAAATAAGCACCAATTGTCTGTCTGTTTTTGGAGCTATTGTGCCTTCCGCAGTGTATCACTAAGATGGGTGATTATAGCAAATTATTGTAAAAGACAATCTAGGGAAGTTTTGAGAGACATTGATTGGTTAGTAAGTGCACAAAAGATGAGGAAAAGACGGAAAATGAATAGCAATAAAGAGAGAGAATACATTAAAAAAATAATAAAATGAAGACAGACAAAGAAGGTCCTAAGGTTTCTTTTGTTGAACATTAATCCTTAGAAGTGACTGTAAGACATCCTTCTTGGCCCAGGAACACACTTTTTGTTTTCTAGTTACAAGTGAAAAACCACTCTTTCGCTCTCCTGTGATTTGTTCTCTGCAAACAGTAGCGCTGAATAAAACTCCCAGTCAAATCAATGGAAAGAGTCCCGGTGGCTGCAGGGAAAGTCCTTGTGCATCCATCAACTAGGTGGCCTTTTTGCAGACCTTCTGTGTCTGCACCTATCAACCCCATGGAAACAAACAGAAGGAGACATGTAATGGGAATTATCACCTGTGTTCAGAGTGCAGAGGCACCAAAGAGTAGTTGAAGGATGATCAATTTGCACAAAGCCAGGTCATGGCATCTATATGGTGGGACACATTTGGACGCAATGTGTAGGGAACTCAGCCTTAGGCCTGATTCCTACACAGCCTTTCAGATTCCTTTGCACATTATTAATCAGCAAAGCAGAATAAGGTTTGTAGATGCTCCAGCTTAGAGGCATGGCTGCTAGTGTAAGAGACAAAAGTCATTAATTCTTTTACAGTGCCAATATATATGGACAACGGCAGCTCCATAACCCTTGTTACTGATTCTTATCTGCAAAAGAACTGCTACCAAAACATTTGTTGAAAAGTAGTTGAAAATCTTCTGGTTTTGACAGGAAGATTTAAGATGGATAGCTTCTAAATTGCAAGTGTTTTCCGGCATTTATATTCCTTTGTGAGACTTCACTTTTACTGTCTTCATCTTTTCTCAAGTCCCTTTTTGCACCATCACATATCATATTCTTATTTACTAAATTAATAACTTTGTCATGGTCTTTATACCACAGGATCTTCACTGAAATTTAACAGGAGACTGTTTTTAACAGATTTAATCTGAATTGAACTGGCTTCTGGCTCATACACAGTACATGCAAGTTTCATTAGAGTGAGAAGATTATGGTCAGCAGAGAAGGGCATAATCCCTTAAAACAGACTGAATTTGAAAGCAGAAGCATTATTTTCCAACTCTCTTTAAAATGATATTTTTTTTTTAAAGTATATTTCTTGGAAATATTTTTTTACCATTTACTTAAAAATTAACCTCAGTAACCATATTTTCTTTTCAGTTTTACTTGCATATGTATTTAGCTTACAGAATTTTCAGAGTAGCAATTGTGTTTTCACAAAAAAAAAAATAAGTCTATTACTTAGTACAATAAGAACAGCATCACCTAGTAAAGTTTTGATAGAATTCCTTTCTTTCACAGAAGAAAACATTGCACTCAAGGGCTTCCAAGGTAACAAAGGAATGATGAAAAGCACCAAGGGAAGAAAGAGCCTAGAGACTGAGATGTGAAAGAAAGATATTTCTCTGTATTAAGAATATTTTTGTTGCCAGCAGTTAAAAACATTTGTTGTTCCAAAGTAGGGTGACAAGTCAGAAATATATTCCCAAATTTTGAAATATCTTGACTTAATTGCAATAGTATATGTATGTTCTTTTTCTTATGACTTAGAAGTTGTTTCAAACTTTTTAAGTGATTAAAGCAGAGTAACTGTAAGATTTAAAAACTTTGATTCTGTCAGATCCCCTGATACACATTTGTGTACACTGCAGATAACTTGTGCTCATAATCTATCCATACGTTTCAAAACTAGTTTCTCCTTACCCATAACTGATGCTTCTTTTCAAACCATGTTTCAGTCATAGTGAATTCTAAGATTTTCTTCAAAGTGTATAGCGCGTACAAGAGCTGATGAAACTCTTTTGTATAGTAAACAAGCTTGAGTAAATTGAACAAAATAGGAGGATAAAATACATCTAAAGCACTCTTGACACATGCCAGAGAATGAGCATTTGGACAGCATACTGACACCACTCTGTAAAGACATTAGAGAAAGTGAAATAATTCGCTCTCATGATGAACTGCAAATGAAAACATTGTGAAATTGAATCATTGTTCTTACAGTTTTAATACTTAAATCTCATTCAGCCACAGATGTGTCACTGATAACACTGTAAGATTATTTCTGTATCTCTTCAAATTTGATGTCTGGTGCTATCTCCCGTTCATCATACCTTTTGCTATTATTACGACATTAAGATCACAAGAATACTATCTCCGGAACATAATGAGAACTGGTAAAAATGATTTCTTTTTCCACTTTGATATCACCTTTGTTTTAGCAGAGATTAATTCTGTGTCATCTGGGAACATAGATAGTTGTGCTACTTTAAGAAATGTGTTACCTATGCAGAACTACTTTGACTTTTCAGTATTCTGGTACACGTTGTTCCTTCAAAGCATTCCTCTAAAACATTCCTTGATAAGCCTACTTCCCTTTTAGATACCATTTAACGAATATGAAGCCAGAGTAACAGCCCTGTGAGGCAATGAAAAGGCTGACAGTTGATGTCAAAATGAGGGTGGAGTGTATTCTGAATGCCTGCCCAGTCTACACTTTCCCTATGGGATAATAAAGCAGTTTAAAAAGAGAGCAGTGGAATGGCTACTCAATCAAATTACAGCATGTAGAAAAGGTCAAAGCAGTAGAGCACAATGATATAACTCACAGATTATACAAGATATTAAAATTCTGATATGACATTCTTGGGGAAAAAAAAAAACCACGATTATAACAAGAACAGAAAATGGCAGGACATTAATCCATTCCCATGACAACATTTGTACCCAAACTGGAAAAAGTACAACTGCAACCTTCATTAAGTCCTTGCTAAAACTGGTTACATGGCTTAATTTCATACACTACCTATTGAGTCCCCGTCAACAAGCTCTGCTTATACTTAAGGGAACTATACAAGGGAATGAAATTGAATGACACAAGTTATATTTCTAAGGCTATTCATAATTTCATCATATCAGAGCCTTCTGTTTCAAAAAGCGATTGCATGCACCCTGTACAAGCCTGAAGAGATAGAGATGTAAATTTAAAGAATCTGTAGCAGACATGAACAAGCACACTTGAATGTATGAATTACGTTAATTATTATTTGTATTTCTAGAACCTATATTTGTTGGTCAAGATTAAGGAACCATCATATTTGCTATAGTAGAAGCAAACAAAGAAGTTGTCACCTTCACACTAAGAGTTTATGGATCTAATATTAAACATGACGAGCAAGTGGAGCAGATGGCAGTAACAACTGTAAAGACAATATAAATGCAAGGTCCCAAAAGCCAGTGAGGAGCCTGATCAAAAGTAGACAGAAATCAGCAGAAAGATTCCCACTGCTTGAATAGGCATCATATCAAGCCTTTAATCACTGCAATTATTTTGATATCATTTATAGGTTTTTGGTTTTGTAACTCACTAAATGAATAATACCAACTACACCAGACTCTGGTTCACCCTAGACATTGCCATTCAACACACTTCTTGTGTGTCAAAACAGCAAAATGTTTTGCAAAACAGAGAAAAGAGAAGTAATGTCTACAGTACATCCCATGTTGCACATATTGCAAGTCCACTTTGACCAAGGCAAATATGGAAAATATTTCATATAAGATCATTTCTTTAAAATTCAGAACAGAAGGAAACAGTGAATTTCAATAATAAATGTACCTAAAACTACTTTGACTTTTAATACACTTAAAATTCTCAGAACAGTTACCCAGGGTATACCCGAAGTCCAGCTTTTCATTAACATTAAACCAGGTACCTTCATCTTTGACACATCAGTAGCATTAAAGTTGGTTATAAAATTTCAAGTCAGAAAGGACATAAGCTACAAAGGGACTCCTCTTTTCTGCCACCGTGACAATCCTAATACAAATGTAGATTTTATGTTCCATTATCTTTGGTGATTAAAGGTCAGTTTGTACATACAGAAAGTAGTTTCCAAGCGGTTTGAGTTCATGCCCTTATATCATGAAAACTTCCCTATGGGGAAAAGAGTCACGAATATAACCATAAAGAATATTGTGTTTGATGATGTAACATGCCAGCTTTATCATTTCTTTCCTGTCTATAGAGTCACAGCAGGTGAAATAGTTATCTGTGTGTTTTGCAGCCAAATCTCAGAGGCAGCATTTCTTGTTCCAGACTTTTTGTTTAGCCCATGACTGAGATTTATTTGCTCTTATTTCTTGTCATCCTCTTTTGTACTTCAGAGCCAAACAAGCCTGCACTATAGCTCAAACGTTTAAGCTGGCAGCTTCAAAGATGCACTCTGCTAAGCACTGAACTGTGACTCGGCCTTTAAAAGGATGTACTACTGTGATATCATATAATTATATTTTCAGGTTATTTTTTTAAAAACTTGTCAGGTTTTTACAATTTTTAAACATTTAAAACCTCCTTGCTTATGTAGAACATGCAAGAGAGACTGGGAACCTTTATTATAAAAACATCAAATCAAAGTAATTTGTTCTACTCTTGTATCTCTAGTTATTAACAGTATTAGCTGCATGGCATACTCCAGTAACTCAGGTCAGAGCATCAAAGAAAGGAATTAGAGAACAATTTAATTTAACAACTGTTTAAATATAAAATCAGAAAATCACAGGAAAATTTAGATTAGAGGGGATCTCTGAAGGTCATCTAGTCCAACCTTCTCCTCACAGCAGGGCTAACTTCAAAGGTGGATGCACTTGCTGAGGACCTGAATGAAATATGCAGAGGTAGTACCCAGGAGTTCACATTTGCAGGCAAATGTTAGGCTACGGTCTTAAGACCCCTGTTATGTTCTCTCTGTCCCTATGGATTGTTCATGGTTTTTTTCAGATGGTAAGTCAACCTCAAAAGCTACCTTAGCTGGTTAAAAATGCTGGTCAGAGCCTGATTCCTGTAACAGAGCCTGGAGCTTGATTAGTATGTTTAGTGGCAATTACATTATGCAATATTAAGAATACTGATAAAGAAATGCTGTAACAGCTCGCATCATCAGAAATCCCATTCTAAAAACAGATCAGCCTACCAAATATAAACGCCAACAGATTTATCAAATTCATAGAATCACAGAATGGTTTGGGTAGGAAGGGACTTTAAAGATCATTAAGTTCAAACCCCCCTGCCATGGGTAGGGACACCTCCCACTAGATCAGGAAATTGTATACATAGATTCAGGTAAACAGCAGTAAAAACACTGTCTGAAAAAAGTCAAAGTTTTTACTTCAAAGCAGCTATACATTTCCAGATGATCCCATCAATAAACTCAGAAGCATGCATGATTCTCTGATGGATTTTCCCATATCCTCCTAAGATAGTGATGATGTTGGTTAAAATCTCACAATCATGAAACAACGTCCTAGAGAACATTAATTTTGCAGTATATTAACTTGGATAAAAAATCCTTAATGAGCTACTAAGACTTAATCCAACACACATTCAAATGAAAAGGTAAATTTGCATCAGGATAAGATTTTTTTATATCTGCAGGTCCCCAGGGGGTCCCATCCCCAGCCTCAGGAGATCTGAAAACTCTGCCCAGTCAGACCACTGCTTGTAGGGTGGTGATACACAAACTGTTCTCAGGGTTGAAGTACCACTGCACGTGCAGAGAACACACACCTTGGTATGCTTCTTATTAAAAAGGTGCCTAATGACATTATAAACGTTCTTACTGGCTAAATCTCATAGTAAGAACTACATTGTTCATGCAATCAACTGTTTTCTCTTCCTGTTATTTGTAACAAACAGCTCTGAGCCTTCTTTCTTTCATCCCTGCCATTATTATTTACATTTTGAAGCCAGCACTATACTGGAATAACATAACTGCTACAACATGTACTTCTTTCTTTCTGGCAAATTAGAGTTTTGGTGCAAAATACATAAGGCTGTTGAAGTCAGAAGAGTTATGCCATGGTTAAACTACCGTGGTGATATTTTACAGTTTGATGTCATTACAACATAAGCTTTAGCTCATCTCTGTGACACACAGTGCAATGTTCTTTAGAGAAATAAACTGTATTCTTTACCATGTTCGTTGCAAAATGTTTCAGATGGGACTCTGCTGTCTTTTCCCATTCCATTTTAAATGCCTGACACATATGTCTTAAGGGAAAGACCTCTCTATTTGCAGTGTCTTTGATTCAAAGATATTGCCATCTTCTTCACTTAGGAAGTACTCAAAACATATAGTTTATTACTGGGAAATCTGCGAGCTGAGATGTGTCATATTCCTAGGCAATATGCTAGGCAGAAAGCAGCACATAGTATTTGGTGTCTTTTACCACTAAAAGAAGAGAGAATGACCTTGCACAATAGAAGAGAAATACACTTCCAGCATTAACTAAGCCAAAGCTCCTGGGAAGCGTGTGGTAGCATCATAATTTCTTTTCTAGCACTAGTATTGATGTGTGCACTGCTGCAGAGAAGGGTAGAAAGAACAGAAAGGCCAGGATTTAAGAATAACAATACAAAAAGATGAATACAAGCCATTACATGTACACTGTGTTATTCAAAATTATACCACAAAATAGCAATGGATAATTGCTATATGCATACGTACAGCATTCTGTGCAAATCACTGACTGTGATCAATTTCAGTCTTGAGAAGCCGTACTTTGACTAAAGATCATAATAATAAATTTATGTCTCCAAGAGATGAAATGCTGTCAGAAAGAAGGGAATTTTGTAAGAGACCTCAGTACAGAAAAAAGTTAGGTCTTATGTGGCCATATGACAGTAAAACTACTCTATAATCTTTTGCTGAATTATATTAATCCTGCCACATACAGAGTATCTGCTCTGGCACCTGGAGCACCTCCTCCTCCTCCTTCTTCACTGACCTTCACAGACACCTTCACTGTCGTCTGCAGAGCTGTTGCTCTCATATTCTCAATCCTCTCTTTTGGTTGCTACCATTACCCCATTGTTAGGGGCTTTTTCCCTTCCTTAAGTATGTTATGACAGAGGTGCTACCACTGTTGCTGATGGGCTTGGCCTTGGCCAGTGGCAGGTCTGTTTTGGAGCTGGCTGGCATTGGCTGTAGCAGCTTCTCACAGAAGCCACCCCTGCTACCAAAACCTTGCCATGCAAACCCAATACAGGGACACATGGTATTGACTGAGCATTAGCAGCCACAGGTGGCCATTGGCAACTGGCATGAGGCAACATCCAGCCACAAGAGCTCTCTTCTGACTCTTCCATTCCAGGAATAGAGGTTCCTTTTTATCGAGTCACCCAATCAAGGGTGACAGAGACTAGAGATCTCAGAGCTCAGACCAGCAGGAAACATGGCCTGTGTTCACACTGCATCTGGCCTGAGTCTAAGCAATGGGTTGCATAGGAAGCCAACACACACACAGACCCAAGAGACACAGAGTGCACTCAGCGCTGAGCCCCAGCTTTTAACACAGACACATCTCACTCTGGATATCAGGTTATAAATGGCAGGAAAGGATACAAGACCAAATCAACATTGTGGAAAGCCATGAGGAGATCCTTGATGACAAGGAGCACCAAGAACCAAGTTTTCTGCCTGTGCTGAGAGAGAACAATTGAAATTGAAATTGTCTAATAGCGTCACGGGAACTGAGGTTCAGTACAGACCGAAGGACAATGTCACCTACTTGAAATGCAACAACGCAGACAACACACACACTAGATTTTGTTAGGAAACTTCCTCTTCAACCTGTCCAGTGGGACTATTAGACTATGCACACATTGGAAAAGCAACTGAGATAGCAGCTCCTCGAGATACAAATTTTAAGCTGGAGATTTACAGAGACTCAACAATGGCACAGCACACCCAAAACCAGTATTAGGAATTATCCCCCAAAGGAACAAGTCTCATAATTGAGACTAATTTAGGGTCAAATAAAATCTCATCAATTACCTTTTTCAGAAAAAGAATAACCATTTTTGTCACCCAGAAGATTCAGGGCTTAATTTTTTTGTTGTTATTTTTAGATCATGACTAATTTCAATGAGATCCTAAACATATTGCAGGTCCCTGGTGGGACACCTCTATTCCGGCTATTATTAATACATCTAATATTAAAATAACGCCTAAATACCAGTCAGGTGACCTCATTCCGTCGAATGACAGTAATAATCATTAATAAAGCAGGCTTGCTAATAGTCTATAATTATCAGATGAAATGATACTGTGTTGCAGTTTTCCCTTGATGGTTGTCACTCTGGAGAAGAGCATTCAGACGATGTCAGGTGTAGGGGTATGTACTTGTGTATTATTCCATGCACAACTGAAAACTCAAGTCTTTTGGACTCTGGGCCACCAAAGTCATAGAAAGACTCAACGCTTGATCAGGCAGTGACTCCTAAAAAAAGATGATAGAATTTTCTCTTTTTTATCATCACCTAGTTTCCTACACTTAATACACCTTGCTATGAAGTTCCTCAGACCTGATACTTGAAAACTGTCACGCTCCACCTGTCCCACACAGCCCTTTCCCATTTGGCTGTGTAACAACTCCTAGATTACCCCGAGAGATACAGATCTCTAAAGGAAGACATTTAAGTATTAAACGTAAAATTATTATTGACAACAGAACCAAAGGGAGGAAAACAATCACATTGATAGCTTATTCTGCCTGACGAACATGTTAATAAAAAGACATTATTCTGAATTACTTAATTAAGCAAACGCAAGAGAAAAATTCAGCTGTATGTTCTCTAAACACTAGAAGTCACAATTTTATTTTCTATACCACTTATTGTTCCTTCAATTTGCAAAAGCTGAGCAATCAAAAACTCCTTGCATCAGCTTTAATTGCTCCCATATCCACTGTGTAAGCGCTTACATATTAATTCTTCTGATGCACATTTTTAAAGTGTCAGTTTTCTCATTTTTTAAAGTAGTTAACATAGACCTCACATAATCGTCTTAAGCCATTATCAACACTGCATTCTTCTTTTTTAACACTTAAACCTTATTTTATGACACATATCTGTGCCATTGCTGAAGAGATCTGCTTTTAGATCACTAAATCTTTGTTTCTTTAACTCATATCATTCAGGGATGTTTGATGAAGGGAAAAAATCTGTGAAAACGGCAAATTTAGTCTAAAAGAATTGGTTACATTCTTTAACACATAAAAGTATTAGGTTACATATCAGAAAAGTAAACTCGTGAACATTTTCCCTGACTATGACCTCCTGTACAGAGCACTGAAGTCTGTTGCAGAAGATTAAATGGTGACCATACAAATATAATTTTTTTACAACAGTATCTGCTATTTTAAACTAATTTGAGTTTAAAAAAAAATCCTCTTTTTGGTACATCAACGACTTTCACTACGATGATGATGATGATGTGAAAACGGCAAATTTAGTCTAAAAGAATTGGTTACATTCTTTAACACATAAAAGTATTAGGTTACATATCAGAAAAGTAAACTCGTGAACATTTTCCCTGACTATGACCTCCTGTACAGAGCACTGAAGTCTGTTGCAGAAGGTTAAATGGTGACCATACAAATATAATTTTTTTACAACAATATCTGCTATTTTAAACTAATTTGAGTTTAAAAGAAAATCCTCTTTTTGGTACATCAATGACTTTCACTACGATGATGATGACATGATAACATGAGTTATTATAAGATGTAATTTCCCAGTTATTGTATCAAAAGACAGTAATTACTTTTTCAATAAAGAAAGTGAAAACTATTAGGGTGGCAGGAGAGAAATAAATTAGCTTTATACCCTACACTTAATTAAACTATCATAGCAAGATGGCAATAAATTCAGGTAATTTGAGGGAAGGAACAGCATTTTATATAACAAAGTGTTTAAATTTTTCAAAAATTCACTGAAATCAAATATAAGAGCAGCATAGCTATACTAGCAACTCATGAGAGCCTATGTGAAAAGAGACTTATAGAATATACATAAAGTATGTCCATTTATACATTTCAGCATGTGAATCTGGCACTAAGAGTACACAGGTTTCATCAGGGACAGAGGTTTCATCTTCTCTGCTAATCTCACCCATTGTAAACTTATGTAAATGGAGTACCACAAATAAAGATACATTTCCATCATTAAAAAAAATAATTCAAAAATCTTTTACGAACTTGCCATAAAGTGAAAGTACTTATTAATATGATCAAATTTTAGCCATTGTACATTTTGCACATACAATAAATAGTTTCCAAAAGTTTCTCTTTTTAAATAGGAATTCAAAATGGGAAGCCTGTTTATGAAATTCCTTTGTACACATTTTGAAGCAATCTAAATATTTAGGAATTATACCTTTTTAATGTTTTTTTCTTTCATCTTCAGGAATTAACCATTTTCTAATTAAGAGTGTTTTTATTACATTCCACATACATCTAAGGTTGTTGATAGAAAATATTTTCCCATCTCTAATTTTACTCCAGTAATCTCAAAAACCAAAGCAAACAAAGAATTTTAAACTTCAGGCATAGAATCACTGTATGAATCACATCACTACAACAGTCAAAAACACTTGGGCAATTGTAAGCTCTAGAAATTGGGAGGTCCCAGGTCTGCATCCCCCATGCCAGCTCCGAATCAAGAGACCTGCATGAAGGCTGTTTCCCTTTTACCAGCCACATGACACAACATTTCCACAGGGGAAAATCAAAGAACCCCAAACAAACAAAAAGTTAAATACACAGACTGCAGGCACACAAGGGAGTCTGACAGTGAAGGAAGTTCTGTGTAATCTAACAATCCAAACACTGCCTCAGTCACCTTTGGTACCCCTTCTATTCTGTGAAGAATGACAGATAAGTAGGGAGATCCTTCTCTTGTCTTTCTTATCCAAGCTGAACAAGTGCTTACCTTTCTTTGGATTATAAAAGTGCTACTGGGAGTAACTTCGAGATCTCAGGTAAATGCCTGCAGTAAGATGAAATGAAAATAAATCTTAGGTGTCTTAAAATTAGAGAAAATTTAATTTTGATTCATTTGGCGTTCCTAATTCATTCAACATCAATTCCCATAAAGCTCCTGTTTATGTCTCTCATAAATTCTATGCCAAAGAGGTTTTATTTGTAATTTTCATTTTCCACATTTTTGTGTTGCTCTACAGATCACAATATGAACAATAACTAAAGAAAATAAAATAGCATAAGGACATTTTTTGTAACGATATGAGCTTAGCCAATACCAACCAAACGTAAGAACATTGGAAGAGAAGTGATCAGCCATGAGTTATGAATAAAGTGACCAAGACTAGAGCAAGATGAGTGTTCAGATATAAACTGTAATCTTCTAAAATCTAAACCAGAGCATGCAGTCTCTTCTGATTCAGAGAACATTGTCTAACTTGATAACCAATGCAAAAAAGAAACTAAGTTCTAGGTATGTTTAGCTATTACTGTGCAGCACAGATACAAAAGATACAGGCAATATTTAGTATCTTTAGGCTTTTAGTATCTGAATTTTTGCATGTAGCAACTTTACCTATTGTACTCCAGCATCTAAGGTTCACAGTTTGTGCGCATCTCTTTCATTTTACTGTTGAGTTCCTTCATCAAGCATCATGCAGCACTGAAGCAAGTTAATGAGTCTTACCGCATTATCTCCTCAGGAGCGTTATGTAGCAGAATATTTCACATATTAGTGGGCCATTGCTAGCGTGACATTTAATGGTAATCAAATATCATATCTTTTAGTGAAACTGACCTAAGAATTGTTTTCAGATCCCCAGGGGATGTAGGAAAAATTAATTCTAACTTTCAGAATATTTGAGGTTAGTATAATTCAAGCAATTAAACTAACCTTCAAGCCTCTTAGTGGAAGAGCAAGAGAGTAAGACTTTTTAGGCTAAAATTTTGTAATTTATCATGTACGCTCTGTTTCAGAAGTGAATCTGAAGTATTCAAAAGGTAAATTTAAAGCAGATCTTTATTTTCCCTAGGTGAATGACGATGAAGGGAGAATATTCCCATTGTATTTGCATTAGCCATCAAGTACCGTTTTATTTCAGCTTGGTCTCAAAAGGAGTCTTACATCACAAAATATTCAACTCTTAAAGCATGAGGTTAGAAAAATTAACATGTCTCCCAGAGAAGATTCTTAGGGCTTTATTCCCATATATTCAGTTAAATAATGCTTCATTATATAATTATTTTTTTTTCCCTCTAAAGACATTAGTTTCCCATCACATAAATTTGCTGTTGATTAGAGAAATAAGAATTTTTTCTAAGAGTCAGAGAACAGAATCAGGTTAAATCCTTTTAGATTTTTTTCATAATAAGCCCCACTTATTTGCCTTGTCATCTGAGCTTATTAAAAGGATGGTCAGTGATTCCAACCAGGATTGCTTAATATTGTCAGACATCTAAGTTGCCCACAGCATTCTTACATCAATCCCTTTAAATATTATTTTCACCTTCTTAAACTTTCAGTGCTCATGCTTCCTCTGAAAACTGATACTGCACTAGTGAGCTGCTGGAATTGTACCCCTAACCATTACCAGCCTTGCCTTCCCAGACAACAAAATCTACCAGGTTTTTACTAGATATTTTTATAGATGTTAAATGCTGGAGAAGTTTCATTCCAGTTTTTAAGAAATAAAACATAACCCAGGTAGGTTGTATACAGACATGGGTAACCTATCATTACTGTGTGCATAAATGACACATGTCAAGTTGAAGACAAAGTCTCAATACATAACAAACTTACAGTCCTAGGAAAGTGTAGGAATTACACCTCTTTGATGCTATGATCACAATCAAACATTACACGGTATATCAAATGCAAGGGAGATAGGAAGAAATTTTGGCCAGGATGACCGTATTCAGAAACAAAAATGACACTGCAAGAGATGTTTTGTTCCCCATAATATTCAACAGCTCTGAAAATTCATTCTTGGAATAAGAAAGTCCACTATTGAGGTAGCAGTATATTTGAAATTCTGAAAAGCAGAAATACCACCATGTATTGTAGTCCTACCTGTTTCAAAAGAAATACTACTGTTAGTACCGAAAATATTACCTCCTTATTTCTTTGATTACTGTGCTATTTATAGCACACTCAAGCAGTCAAACCAAGCTTTCTTGATTTACTGTGTATTTCACTGAAGGGAACATTTTACCTACTAAAGTAGATATTAAAAAACCAGCATTGAAACTTCTCAGAATTCAACACAAACTCTTCTTACTAAAAAGAAAATTCAGTAACAGCTCTGAAATATTATACTATACAGCAAAATCTCCATGTTCATTTGATATAGATAACCCAATTAAATATTTACTGTCCTTGTCTTCCTGTTTATTACTAAGGCCTAACACAATGAAACTAGGTTTTAAAATGCTGAATTTTATTCCCCACCATAAAATAACTTTACCTAAAAAATGTTAAATACATTTTAAATTGTGAATCAAGCTATTTCTATTTTTCCTAACTGCTTTTTTTGTTTTAATTCTAAACTAGAAATTTCATGGATAGCAATTATAACCATGCTGAATTACACTGGAAGAAAAGGAATGATCAAAGATCGCTACTACTATTGTAAGGGTGAAAAGTCCACTCATTTCTCACAATATGAATAGACACATTACTTAAATACCCTGTGGTACTGAGAACAACAACAGATCCCACCTTCCGTAATGTTTGAAGTGATGTAGACTGGATTATTTTATTCTAAATTTGATCATGACCGCCGACATTTCAGCTGGCCCTACTTAAGACAATCTTAAAACATGCAAAGACTTAAGACGTGCAAGGCATTGGAAATTGGACCTGAATAGAAAGTAATTACGTATCTCCAGTGAAGATAAATGTCCATATTACAAAAGAGGATGTAATTAGTTGTGTTGATTAGTCAATAGTTACTTGCTGTTTCCCTACCAAGCATCCAGACCTTTGCAAGTCTCACTCTCAGGCTAACTCTTTACAATTTTAAATGTAGGCAACTCAGATAAAAGACATCTGAGAGCTCAGTGCTGCAACTTTGAGCAAGCCTCCTTGGGGATCTGCTACCTTTGATACCTAATGCCTACTGAAGTAGTAAATAAATAATCTGTATTTAAATCTAGAAATATTTGAATCTACTGAATAATTTATTTTAGGAGTTTTAAGCACTTCATAAGACCAATGAGAGAGATTTAACTTCTTCATGATACTTATCTCCTACATATAACACTGAAAAGACGACAATCAAAAGAAGACTTTCAATATCAGCGAAGCTGTAACATTTTGCTAAAGCAAGTGAGATTTTATTACCTTTGTGAGACCAAATTGAAGCAAGTTTAGATTTTTCAATTTATGTCATATATTCATATATGCACTGAGGTATAGGTGACTTCACACACAGTATAACATAATGCTATTTCACTTACTGAATCAGCTTTTAAATTTTAAACCTTGTCTTGCAATACAGAATGAAGCTACAAATAGTCAGTCAGCTTTATAAAGTCAATTGTTATTATGGGGATGGGCCGTCCTGAGAGGATTCCTGCAAGTGAATTTGAAAGCAGTGACAGAGACCTGATGAGCAAAACAATGAGCTATAGTCAGACACCTCTCCCTGCCACAGAAATCCCCAGAGACAAGCCTCCATCTACATGCCAAAAGTGACTGATGAACAACACCTGAATATAGCACAAATCAACCAGCCTATCATAAGCATTCGTTACAACAAAAGTATTCCAAATTTCCAATGACCAACTGTTTGTATTCATTGCACATACAGTTGATCTTCTTATGGAAGTTTAATAGTTCAGTAATCCTAATTGCCTTTCTAGTTCTGCATTTTTCTAAGCAAAAGGAGCTGGCAAGTGACATTTCCTAACCACAATTATAGTACGTTTAGCAACCATTTGGGCAAAAATGCACGTTATGAGTCTCTTATCTGGGCAATTTGGTACACCTAAAATGCTATGAATACTTTTCTCTGCAATCACGTATTCTCATTTTATATTATAACTATGGATTACTGCTGAAAGCAGTCGTGAGGAATAAGAAAAGTTTTGTATTCTTTCATGCAGCAGTACAGTGTAGTAGTGCAATGCAATGCTAATTGATATTTTGAGAATAATGCCCCTAAGCACAACAGAGGGGCTGAAAAATTTTAGCAGAGGGAATTTGCACAAAGTCCCTATACAATCCTAGGGAGAGCCAAAGGATTTTTTTTAGGAAATATTCCTGAAAATGCAGACTTTATACAGTCTTCTGCAGTAAAAATGTGTGAGATCTGTAGACATTTTTTCATGCTTACATGAAAAAATGTGATACATATTTTTTAAACAAGTTTCAACATAAGTTTACACTATAGAAACTGTGATAAATGATTTTGCCTCAAACAGGATTCCAATTAAAGTTTACAATTTATTAAACAAGTAAAGACAAGCAAACCAGGAGTCTCTGCTCAACCAAGGCACACACG
>NW_015090769.1:1164216-1165876 GCF_001431845.1 Calidris pugnax | reverse complement strand
TTGTGGGGGTCCCTGCCTGCTGGGGGGGTCCCTGACTGTTGGGGGGGTCCCTGCTCTGCCACACTCCCTCCCTGACTGGCCACCCCTTGCCTGTGGCACATGGAAAAACCAAGCACGGCCACGTGGTTGCTCAGCCAAGGCCTCGGGGAGGGCATTTTTGGGGCACTGGGGATGGGGATGAGGATGGGGGGGTCTGGCAGCCCCCCCCAGGGTGCCTGGCAGCCCCCCCAGGGTGCCCCCCATGTGTTGGCATCAGGCTGTTGCCAGGCAGGAGAGGAGGGGAAGAGCAGTGCTGCCCTTTGGCTGCGCCGAAACCCTCCCCAGACCCACCAGCACGGGGATTTTTGGGTGGTGGCACCGGGCGGCTGCCACCTGGTGAGCGTGGCGATGCCATCTCAGGAGGCTCTGCCAGCCCCCCAGCGTGCCACCCCCCCTGGGGTTTGTCACCGGGCGGCAGGAGGATGGATGTCACCAGGTCGTTGCTGGGGGATCTCCCCGATTAGAGGTGAATCCTGTGGGATGAGGTGGCACGGTGCCCATGGGGTGCTGCCAGGCAGGTCCCCCTCCGAGCACAGTGTCCCGGGGGTGGCAGGGTGCTGGTAGGGGACCATTCCCCCCCCCCACCCCACTTTGGGGTCACCCCTCCTGACTTGGGGGGCTGGTAGAGATTTATACCCCCCCCCCTCTTAACGTACAGGCAGTGGATGCTGCATCTCCATGGTAATATTGACCCCATTTTGGGGTGCCGCCCCGTCTCTATGGCAACCCCTAACCCCCATTTTGGGAGGCAGCTTCATCGTCATGGTAACCCTGACCCCATTTTGGGGTGCTCCCCTATTTCCATAGTAACCCCGAGCCCCATTTTGGGGTGCTGCCCCATCTCCATGGTAACCCTGACCCCCCATTTTGGGGCGCAGCCCCATATCTATGGAAACCCTGACCCCATTTTGGGGTGATACCCCATTTCCATAGTAACCCTGAGCCCCATTGTGGGGTGCTTCCTCATCTCCACGGTAGCCCTGACTCCATTTTGGGGTAATACCCCATCTCTATGGAAACCCTGACCCCATTTTGGGGTGCTGCCCCATCTTCATGAAAACCCTGATTCCATTTTGGGGTGATACCTCATCTCTATGGTAACCGTGGCCCCATTTTGGGGTGCTGCCCCATTTCCATAGTAACTCCGACCCCCCCATTTCAGGGTGTAGCCTCATCTCCATGAAAACCCTGACTCCATTTTGGGGTGATACCCCATCTCTATGGTAACCATGGCCCCATTTTGGGGTGCTGCCCCATTTCCATAGTAACCCCGAGCCCCATTTGGGGGGTGCTGCCCCATCTCCACGGTAACCCTGACTCCATTTTGGGGTGTTATCCATCTCCATGGAAACCCTGACCCCATTTTGGGGTGCTGCCCCATCTCCATGAAGGCCCTGACTCCATTTTGGGGTGATACCCCATCTCCCTGGTAACCGTGGCCCCATTTTGGGGTGCTGCCCCATTTCCATAGTAACCCCGAGCCCCATTTGGGGGGTGCTGCCCCATCTCTATGGAAACCCTGACCCCATTTTGGGGCGATACCCCATCTCCATGAAAAACCTGACTCCATTTTGGGGTGATACCCATCTCTATGGTAACTGTGGCCCCATTTTGGGGTGAT
>NW_015090769.1:1156052-1161958 GCF_001431845.1 Calidris pugnax | reverse complement strand
ATTATTAAATCTTTTTTTCTGAGAAGTTATATCCTCAGTGTTAAGACAATGATCTGAAAAAATTAAAAAAAATTTAAAAAAAAAAAATATTAAAAAAAAAAGGTGTTTAAGGCAGCGCGGGGGCAGGGGGGAGATATTCCCTTTGTGAAATGTCTTTTAATATTCCTGTGGGCTGGCACAAAGCGACAGGGTTGCTTAGCAAAGGCATCCAGCCCGATCCCGGCTCCGGGAAGGAGGCACGTGCTTTTCCTGGGCTGCAGGAATTCTGGCTGTCGGAGCACGAGGCGAAGGGGGACCCTGAATAAATAAGAAAAAGCCTTGGATGGGGTTTTCCAACCCTGGGGAGATGTGTAGTTGGAGGGATGATCTCAGCTGAGCGGGATGAGGTTGTCGTTGTCACCGAGGGCAGGGGATTTGCTCCTCTTCCCTCCCTTTTCCTAGAATCCACGGCGAGCTGGTGGGGCGGGGAGCATATGGCGTTATTTAGGGGGATTAAGAGGGCTGAGAGATCCTAATTTCCCCGTGTTGGGTCAGGGGGGGAGATGCTGAGGTTGTCGGAGCCGGGACAGGACGGGTCGGTGGGTCGGTGGCTGACGAGGGGGGGGCTCTTCTCCCCCGTGGATGCTGCGTGGGGCTGCTCACGCCTCGCACGCCGCAGGAAAACGTGCCAGAAGAGGTGACAGGTACCGTTTCCCCCCCTCTGAGGGGGAAACTGAGGCATGGGGAGGCAGTTTGGGCAGTTGGGCAGTTTCTTTCTTTCCAGGAAAACGTGCCAGAAGAGGTGACAGGTACCGTTTCCCCCCCTCTGAGGGGGAAACTGAGGCACGGGGAGGCATCCCAGGGTGTTGGGCAGTTTCTTTCGGTTGTTTTCTTGCAGAATTACCTTCCAACCTAGAAGAAGATTCTGTGATTCTTTTGGTTGTTTTGTTGCAGAATTATCCCCCCTCCCCGCCCAGATTCCCTGCGAGGATTTGGGATTTTGCTCTCGGGAGATGCCCAGCGCGTTGCTCCGTGCTCCGGGGTGGGTTAAGAAGAGCATCCCCAGCACCAGGCTTTTGGCTGGGGTGGGATGAGGGGCCAAACTGGCTCCTCGGGGGTGCCTGCTTGGGGTTGTGAGGTCGTGGTGGGGTCGTGCGTGGCCTGTGTCACACCAGCGTGGTGCATTTCACCACCCAGCCCCTGGTCCCTCAACCTCCCCCATCCTCGGAGGCGGCCGAATTCGGCGCCGTCACGGGGAAGAAAATGTCAGGGAGAACCTTGGGATGCTGCTCAGTGGGTTTGGATGTCAAACCCAAGCTTATGGCACTGGAAACCCATTTTTTTTCCAGGAAGGGGTGATCCATGGCGCTTCCCCAAATCTCCAGCCACGTGAGGGCTGCGTGCGGGTTTGGGGAATACGGGGGAAAAATGTTGTTTGTGGCCACGTGAAGGAGGGAGCCGGGAGCGGAGCCGCCTGCGTGTACTTTGAGACCTGCTCCCGCTCCCTTATCAGCCTGATCCTGCCCTCACGCTGCTCCCTGCCCCAAAACGCCGGCTTTTCTACCCGATATTCACCCGATGGCGGTGCCCAGCACTGGGCTGGCGTCTGACGGACCGTGCTCTGCCATCCTGGGAAGTTTTAGGGGTGGGATCCTGCGGGAGAGGAGCGGGATGCTGCATCCCTCCACGCGTTCCCCAGTGATGGTCCTGCCATGGACCGGGGGGGCTAGTGTGCCCCTTGGGGTGGCACGGTGTGGACTCCTTGCCACCCAACGCCGCTTGCCAGGGTGGTTTAGAGCCACGGGTGCTGGGCTGGGCAACCAGGTCCTGCCTTTCCTGCAGCTCCAAGGAGGTCACCTGGGGGTAAACAGCCAGATTTTGCCCCATCTCCTGCCCGTGGCCATCCCGGCCGTGCCATGGGTGGGTGGGAGGTGGCGGTTCCTCCTGGCAGGCAACCTCGGGATGGGTGACACATTATTTTGCTCCAGGCTTTGTGTGTGTGTGTGTGTGTGTGTGTAGGGGGGGGTCACATCAGCTGCCACACACTTTCCACGTCCTTTGAAAGAAGCGCTGGACCGCACGACGGCGGCGCGGGGAGATGCTGACAGCGATTTTCCACTCCATTTTTGGTACCAAAACGGGCAATTAGGTGATGGAGGGGCAGAAGAGAGGGCGAGCAGCCCCAGCTCCTGCCTTCAGGGGTTTGGCAGCTCGTCTCTAACCCCCGAGGCTGGTTTTCCAGCCCCAGGTTTTCCCGGTACCCATGGAGTGGAGGGATGGGACCCAGCTGGAGGTGATGCATCAGGAGAAGGGGGGTTAAAGTGGCGCAAGATGGTTGCGGAGCCGAGGGTGGAGCGGGCGGAAACAGGAAACGACGGCCTCCCTCTGTGTCACCATTACTGGAACTTGCTTCGTTAAAAGCTTTGTTTTCACTTCCAAAATGAAACCCAGCGAGCAGGGGCCAGCCCCTCGTGTGTCCCCCCCCCCCAGCCCTTGGGGTGTCCCCCTCCCTGCAAGAACTCCCTTCATCCCTGCAGAGGGACCGAATGGTGAAGAAACACCGAAGCTGGGTGCTTTTTTGCAGCCCTCCTGGTTAACAGAGTTGGGTTTTCTTGTCGTGCCTCAGTTTCCCATCCGGCGGCGGCGGCAGAGGTTGTGGTTTAGCTCTTGGCCCCCCCCGGCGTGGGTGCTGGGGCTGTGAGTTTGCAGCTGTGGGTGCTGCAAGCGGTGTTGAAGCAAGAAAAGCAACCGGAGGGGCCAGGCAGGGGTGAAGTTTTAAGGGGGGAGAAGATTTTTACCTCCCCCCATGGCATCACAGCTCGGCTCCCTTGTGGAGCAGGAGGCTCCGAGCTGCAGCTCAGAGCGGTCAGAGGGTGCGTGTCCCAGGGGGACACTCAGGGACCCCCCCATCCTGTGTGCAGGGAGGGTGCAGCCGGCAGAAGAGGGGTTTGGGGGGTTCCCAAGCCCCCTCCGTGGATGCCAAATTGGCCAAGATGTTCAGTCCCATCCTGTGTGCAGGGAGGGTGCAGCCGGCAGAAGAGGGGTTTGGGGGGGTCCCAAGCACCCTCCGTGGATGCCAACTTGGCCAAGATGTTCAGTCTTGAGCAGAAGAGTTGGGGGGTCTTGGTTTTAGGGTGGGAGCAGGAAGAGCCCCGTGGTGGGGGGGATGCCAGGGGGAGGTGACAGGGTGCTGGGTGTCACAAGCATCTGAGGATGCCCCAGGAGCTCTGGCCACGTGTCACCACGTACACGGTGGTGGCCACAGGGACCGCGTGGTTGCCAAGCACCATCCTTTGCTTCTGTTTTGGGGGATCTGGGGAGAATCCCTTCGCCCCGCGCTCACCCTTTTGATTTTAGGGGTGCGTCTGGCCACGGCATGATGTTAAATGACATCCTTTAATTAGTGACATCCGTGCAGGTTCCCCTTCCCAGCCTGGCGAGGAAATCCTTTGCAGAATTTGCAGCCCGAGGAAGGGCAGACAGAGGAAGGGGAAGGTTGTCCTCGTGCTCGCACCCCAGCTTCTGCTCTGGGCTGTGGATATCTGCAGTTCCCTCTCAGCAGGGGGGAAAGAGAATTAAATGAGCTCATCGTATTTTAAATGGGGTTAAAATGGGCTACGTAGGGCAGGATTGGGGCCACAGCATCCCTGTGGGCTGGGGGGCTGCTCGAGGTTTGCCCTCGCTCGCAGGGGGCTCAGAGAGGGGGGGGAAAGGGAAGGAAAAAGGAAATTTCTGCAAGAAGCATTGAAATCTTGTGAGTTGGGAAGGTGGAAATGGTGATGCAGAGACCCGGCGCTTGCAGATGTGGCCTTTCTGTTGTTGCAGAGCTCTGTGGGATGTGGGATGGGGTACCAGGGTGGGAATTTTGGGGTGTTTGGGGTGTCAGCGTGGAGCTGTGCATGGGGTGGGTTCTCACCCTGGTGCTGGTGCCTGTAGCTTCCTCCTGCAGCCAAGCCAGGTCTGCTGGGGCATCCCCAGCGAGACCTCAAAGTCTCAGGGGGTTCTCGGGGACCAACTGTCCTCCTCACTGTGACATGGGGACCCCCAAGTGTTGAGAGATTTATAGGAACTGGGGGCCTTTTCCACGCGACGGAGCGGGACGGGCCGTGGCAGCTTGGCATTTCCATCGCTTCCTCCTTTTACATCCCTTTTTCTATTCCTGCCCTCGGCACGTTGCCCGAGGGGCCGCCAGCCTCTGCCCTCCCCAGCGAGCCAAAACCAGAAGTGGGACCTCAACGAGACAGTTTGTCGTTAAAAATAACCCCGGGGGCCCGTCTCCGGCAGCGTTGAACCAGGGACAGATCTTCCCTGGGGCAGGAGATCCGTGATCGATGGGGTGACAGCAGCCCTGTCCCCTGGCACAGGGCAGCACGTACAAGCAGACTCATCCCTGCCCGAGCCCCTTCAGCCCTTTCCATCCTTTGCTTCCCCAAATTAATTCCCTCTTTTTCTTCCCCCAGTTGCCGGAGCAGCAATAGGAAGAGCTTAGTGGTGGGCACCCCCTCTCCGACCCTCTCGCGGCCTCTCTCCCCTCTCTCCGTGCCAACAGGTAAGGGGTGTCCTAAGGGATGGGTTGAGCATCTCCCAAATTTACTCCCAAATTTTGCAGGGTACCCCTTCTGCTTCTGCAGCACCTTCTTAGCAGCAGGGGGCTGGGTGCCTTTTCCAGGAGGGAATGGCTTGGGATGTGATTTGCTCCCCTCTTTTCCCTGAAGCCTGTGGCACCCCGGGCATCTCTGCAGCACCTTCTTAGCAGCAGGGGGCTGAGTGCCTTTTCCAGGAGGGAATAGCTTGGGATGCGATTTGCCCCCCTCTTTCCCCTGAAGCCTGTGGCACCCTGGGCATCGTGCTGGAGCGGGTCCAGAGAAGGGCGACAAAGATGGTGAGGGGTCTGGAGCACAAGTCTTATGAGGAGAGGCTGAGGGAGCTGGGGTTATTCAGCCTGGAGAAGAGGAGGCTGAGGGGAGACCTTATTGCTCTCTCCAACTCCCTGAAAGGAGGGTGTAGAGAGATGGGGGTCGGTCTCTTCTCTCAAGTCCCAGGCGACAGGACAAGAGGAAATGGCCTCAAGTTGCACCAGGGGAGGTTCAGGCTGGATATTAGGAAAAAATTTTTCACTGAAAGGGTTCTCAGCCATTGGAATGGGCTGCCCAGGGAGGTGGGTGAGGCCCCATCCCTGGAGGTGTTCAAAAGACAGGTTGATGTAGTGCTGGGAGGTCTGGTTTAGTGATGATGCTCCTTGTTTGTTGTGCGGGTGTCTATTTTTGTCAGTCAGGTTGACGGTTGGACAAGATGATCTTTCAGGTCCCTTCCAACCTAGAAGATTCTGTGATTCTGTGATTCTGTGTTGGGGTGGGTATTGGGGTGACTTTCCCCCCTTTCTCCCCACAGCTGGGAGCAGCCCCTTGGACAGCCCACGCAACTTCTCCGCCAGCACCTCCATCAACTTCCCCTTCGCTCGCAGGTGAGCTCCCGGATCATTAAACGTTGGTTAATAATGATAATCCACCAGCTGGGGCTGTCCCGTTGATCTCAAGTGATTTGTTGTGATTTGTTTTGTTTTTCTTTCTCCCTCGTTTTCGCCCTGGGGTTGTTTGCTCTGCGGTCACCGGTGCTTCCCACCACCCCAGCCATGCTCCTCGGACTGACAGGTGAGTACCGGGCACAGGATGGGGCTGTTCCAAATTGTCACGGCCCTTTTTCATATCCATCCCAGATATTGCTCCGGGACAGGGCTCCCCACAGCTCTGGGAGCAGAAATATGATTCAAGGATATGATTCAGAAAGATGATTCAAGGATTGGAGCATCTCCCTTATGAGGAGAGACTGAGAGAGCTGGGACTCTTTAATCTGGAGAAGAGAAGGCTGAGGGGAGACCTTATCAATGCCTACAAGTATCTCAAGGGAGGGTTGAAGGAGGAGGGAGC
>NW_015090769.1:1151912-1156041 GCF_001431845.1 Calidris pugnax | reverse complement strand
AGCTCTAGGCAATCCTGCTTCAGCAGGGGAGTTGGACTAGATGATCTCTATGGTCCCTTCCAACTCTAAAATTCAGTGAAATTCAGTGAAAATATCCCTATTCCCATCACACCATCCCTGGCCATGAGTTCAGCCCCAGCTTGGACCCGCTCTGAGTGGGAGGAGCATCACTCATGATGCATGAGCATCACTCACGGATGCCCAGCGGATATCCAGGGATGGATGCCCAGCAGCCCTTCCAACTCTAAAAATTCAGTGAAATTCAGTGAAAATATCCCTATTCCCATCACACCATCCCTGGCCACGAGTTCAGCCCCAGCTTGGACCCGCTCTGAGTGGGAGGAGCATCACTCATGATGCATGAGCATCACTCATGGATGCCCAGCGGATATCCAGGGATAGATGCCCAGTGGATATCCAGGGATGGATGCCCAGCAGATTTCCAGGGATGGAAGCTCAACAGGGTCCCCGCGGAAGCAGATCTTACCTCACCCCCCTCCCCAGGCTGTGCTGCTCGAGCCAAAATCCCGTTTTAACTAATTAACTGATTGCACACACGAGGGCGGGTGGCTGATTTTAACCCATCGATCGTCCCGCGGAAAAAAGCTGGAGGCTACACGGGTGGTTTTCAGGCTTGTAACGGAGCAGAAAGCCAAACCAGGGGTTTGTGAGCCCGCCGGCAGCGAGGGCACACCGTGGTGCCGGCGCCGGATCCGGCACTTTGCCAGCTTCCCCGCAGGGGAAACGGCAGCCGGGAGGTGAAGGGCCTCCTCTTGACCTGGACGTTGCCCCTTCCATTAGAGACGTCTCCAAGAGGAAGCATTCAGCCTACGTATGAGCGTTTGCCTTCCTGTTTATAACCGGGCTCCGCTCCACGGCGCCTGTTGTCTCAGGACGGGTCTTGAGGAATTCCCATTTCTCCTAGAGCAGAGTCCCACAAGGCTGAATTTCTCTCTAATTAAAAATCAGATTCTTGCATCATCTTCTCTTTTTTTTTTGTTGTTGTTGTTGTCGTTTCTTTTCCCTCTGAAGCAGATTCACCACCCAAGAGAGCCCCAGCGCTGTCCCTTCATGGGGACCCTACTCACTGTCACTGTCCCTTGCAGAACAGTCCCCCTCACCTGCAAACCCTTCTTATTTCACCCAATTCCAGTCCATTCTGAAAATAGCTTTTAGGGCTTTATTATTCCGGCCAAACCCCCATCCCCTTCCCTGTTCTTATCACTCTGATGTTATTTATTTGCATGTAGAGGTCGGGTTTTTTTCCTGTATGTGACCAGCACGTTTGCACTCACAGGGCTGATGGCAGAAGGTGGTCACTGGCTTCGTTACCCTCCTCTGGCTATGGGACCAACACCCCCAGCTCCACTGTCTCGGTAACGTTTGCTTTCTCGTGGCAGCAGGAGAGAAGAACCCAAACCCCTTGATTTTTGGTGAAATGCCTCCCAAGCCCCACGGCGTTGGTTCCTGGGCAGCCCCTTCCCCGAGAGGACCATGTGCTTTAGCTGTGTTGGGCTTTCCAAATGTGCTTTTAAGGAAGGCACTGAGCCCAGCGAGTGGCTTACGGCATCCCTGGGGGGGTTAGAGGGTCCCATCCCTGGAGGGGTTAGAGTGTCCCATCCCTGGGGGTTAGAGCATCCCATCCCTGGATGTTACAGCATCCCTGGGGGTTACAGCATCCCAGGGGATTACAGCATCCCATCCCTGGGGGTTAGAGCATCCCATCTCTGGGGGTTACAGCATCCCTGGGCATTAAAGCATCCCAGGGGGTCACAGCATCCCACCCCTGGGGGTTACAGCATCTCTGGGGGTTAGAGCGTCCCTTTCCTGGGGGTTAGAGCATCCCAGGGGGAGAAGGTGGTCACTGGCTTCGTTACCCTCCTCTGGCTATGGGACCAACACCCCCAGCTCCACTGTCTCGGTAACGTTTGCTTTCTCGTGGCAGCAGGAGAGAAGAACCCAAACCCCTTGATTTTTGGTGAAATGCCTCCCAAGCCCCACGGCGTTGGTTCCTGGGCAGCCCCTTCCCCGAGAGGACCATGTGCTTTAGCTGTGTTGGGCTTTCCAAATGTGCTTTTAAGGAAGGCACTGAGCCCAGCGAGTGGCTTACGGCATCCCTGGGGGGGTTAGAGGGTCCCATCCCTGGAGGGGTTAGAGTGTCCCATCCCTGGGGGTTAGAGCATCCCATCCCTGGATGTTACAGCATCCCTGGGGGTTACAGCATCCCAGGGGATTACAGCATCCCATCCCTGGGGGTTAGAGCATCCCATCTCTGGGGGTTACAGCATCCCTGGGCATTAAAGCATCCCAGGGGGTCACAGCATCCCACCCCTGGGGGTTACAGCATCTCTGGGGGTTAGAGCGTCCCTTTCCTGGGGGTTAGAGCATCCCAGGGGGTTACAGCATCCCATCCCTGGTCATTAAAGCATCCCTGGGGATTAGAGCGTCCCATCCCTGGGGGTTACAGCATCCCATCCCTGGGGGTTACAGCATCCCATCCCTGGGGGTTACAGCATCCCATCTCTGGGGGTTACAGCATCCCATCCCTGGGGGTTAGAGCATCCCATCCCTGGGGGTTAGAGCATCCCATCCCTGGGCATTAAAGCATCCCAGGGGGTTACAGCATCCCACCCCTGGGGGTTACAGCATCTCTGGGGGTTAGAGTGTCCCTTCTCTGGGGGTTAGAGCATCCCATCCCTGGGCATTAAAGCATCCCATCCCTGGGCATTAAAGCATCCCTGGGGATTAGAGCATCCCACCCCTGGAGGTTACAGCATCCCTGGGGGTTAGAGCATCACTGTGTGTCATGGATTGGGTATTCATGGGCACATCCCAACCATACAGGGGAATGGCCTGGCAAGAGCCACCTGGAACGCTGCGGGTACAAAGGATGAGTCTCTTTTGGGCAGTTTGGGGTGGGAATGAGCAGTGCAGACCTCCCCGGGCATCCTTCCCACCCTTATTTCTCATTACCAAGCGTGGAGCACACCACCCCTCAGTGTTCCCAACCTCCTATAGAGAGGTTCTGAGGACTATTATTTCCTCCTGGACTTGCTGGTTTCCCACCCCACGGCCGGGAAACACGGATCCCTCTCCTGATTTCCCCCCCCCCACCTCTCCCTTTCTTCCCAGTCGTCTTCGTCCTCCCAGGAGCGCCTGCACCAGCTGCCGTACCAGCCCACCCCCGATGAGCTGCATTTCCTTTCTAAGCATTTCCGCAGTACGGAGAGCGTCACGGACGAGGAGGGGCGGCACTCGCCCTGCCTGCGCCCACGATCCAGGAGCCTCAGGTACAGCACCCACAACACCACCTGGATGGCACCCTGGGTGCCCACCCATCCTCTGCCCCTCTCCTGAGATGTTCCTGGAACCCCCTGGTCCTGCTAAGCCCACCCCAAGGTGTCCCCCAGCGTTTTTCCCTCATAGGGGAGTAGAGAAGCTATGGCTTGAGGTTGTAGATGGCCCATCCTTGGAAACAGTCAAGCTCAGGGTGGACAGGGCTTTGAACAACCTGATCTCGTTGTTGATGTCCCTTCTCATGGCAGGAGGGTTGGTCTGAAAGGAAATGCCCCTTCCAACCCAAAGCATTCCATGAGTCTATGACTTTTGGGCATTAGGGTCAGGTTCTCAGCATCTTCTCAGCTGTTGGGATGTGGCATCACTCTCCTGGCAGCAGATCACACCTGAGAGTGAGGCTTGCTGGGGCTGAAGCTGGAGAAAGCAGGGCTTGTTCTAAAAGAGTTGGTTTGCAGCTTCTTGCTCCATTATCTTCTCAGCTGTTGGGATGTGGCATCGCTCTCCTGGCAGCAGATCACACCTGAGAGCGAGGTTTGCTGGGGCTGAAGCTGGAGAAAGCTGGGCTTGTTCTAAAATACTTGGTTTGCAGCTTCTTGCTCCATTGTCTCAAAGGTTCTGGTGGAGAGAAGGGGACCATCGAGCAGGAGCCCCAGCAGTGTTAAAAATTCTGGGTTTGGGCTTGGGTTGGGAAACATCACCCATGTTTGCTGGGGCTGAGCATCAGGCTGGCCTTTGCTTCTGCAAAGAACAAGGAGCGCAGAGGGACAGGCATTTATGGGATGGAGAGAGGAAAATTTGGGGAGACCATCAAGCCGGTGGCCGTAGCATCATG
>NW_015090769.1:1146469-1151902 GCF_001431845.1 Calidris pugnax | reverse complement strand
ATCTGGTGGAGAGAAGGGGACCATCGAGCAGAAGCCCCAGCAGTGTTAAAAATTCTGGGTTTGGGCTTGGGTTGGGAAACATCACCCATGTTTGCTGGGGCTGAGCATCAGGCTGGCCTTTGCTTCTGCAAAGAACAAGGAGCGCAGAGGGACAGGCATTTATGGGATGGAGAGAGGAAAATTTGGGGAGACCATCAAGAGAGTGGCCGTAGCATCGTACTGACCCTATGGACCTGCCAAGCTCCACGTTGCTGCTCCAAGACCGTGTCCCACACAAGGAGTTGGTCACATTTCCACTTGTCCAGTGCTAGGAATTTGTGCTTTTTACAGGGAATGTTTCAGTTAAATCCTGTTTTCCCTCTGGAAAAGCTCCCGACCCTCTTTGCACCGGAGGCGGAGCCGTAGCCCTGCGTGTTGCCGGCTGAAATTTCATTAAAATCAGATTAATTATCTGACAAGGGTTTTGCAGGTGGGGAGGTTTTCACCGAGGAGATCCCAGCGCTGTGGTGAGCACAGCACGGCAGAGGCTGAGCCAGGGGCTGGGCTGGGGCTGGCAACGAGTGGTTTGGGTCTGGTTTTAATCATCGTATTTATTATATAGTGGTTAATGAGTTGCTGGCTGCTCCTGCGACTTGCTTTGCATAACAGGATCACCAGGAAGGGACCTGAGGGAGGCAATGTTGGGTGAGGGTAAGAGAGAAACCTTGATGAAGGAAGGTCCCTGCATCCACCATGGGGTTTGGTTTGGGGTTTCTCTGCTGGTGAGGTGCAAAAAGGGCAACCATGGTGAGAAATTGTGGGATCCAAAGGAAGGAAAGGATGAGCTCGCTCTTCAAAGCCAGGTTGACTGGTGCACCAGCTCCTCAGCTCTGGATTTTCAAGAGATACCTGGGTTTGTGGGAGGTTGACCTTCCCTGGTCAGGGCCGTAGGGACTTCCCAATCCACACACGGTGGGAAAGGAGCTGCTGGAAGTGCTGGCCCAAGGCTGATGACTCCACTCAGATGACCTTTAACTGCTTGGGATTGAGAGTTAGGAGGAAGGAACAAATAGCTCTCCAGGGGCGGTAGCTATTTACATAGATGTAAATGACTTGGACCTTGTAACGCAACTGGCTTCCTCCCTCCGCAGCCCTGGACGGACGAGTGGAACGTTTGATAACGAGGTTGTGATGATGAACCATGTCTACAAGGAGCGGTTCCCCAAGGTAACTGCTGGGACTGGAGAGGACAAACATGTTGGTCCCTCTGCAGCGCCCTGGCAGTGTCTTCTTCAGCACAACCTCTCCTCCGTGCTGGAATATAAAATGCATGGGTAGATACTGGGAGGAGGGTATTGAGGACACTGGGAAAGTGGTAATGAACCAAGGAGGTAGGGACCTGCAGGTGTGCATCACCACACATGCAGGCAATGGTCTCTGGAGACTTTGGTGGAGCTTTTCCAGCCTTGGAAGCTGGATCCCAGGTGGGGCCATGATGTGCATATGGCTGTTGGAGCTGCAGGAGGTGGTAGCATGAGATCCTGGCTGGCCAAACCCAACACATGGTATGGGGACACGTGTTCCCAGGCACGACCATCCATTCTGCCTTGCAGGCCACAGCCCAAATGGAAGAGCGTCTGCAGGACACCATCACAAACTTCTCTCCAAGCAGCACTCTGCCGCTGGCAGACGGGGTGCTGGGCTTCATCCACCACCAGATCATCGAGCTGGCTCGTGACTGCCTGGCGAAGTCCCAGGGAGCTCTCATCACCTCCCGCTACTTCATGGAGCTGCAGGAGAAACTTGAGAAGATGCTCCGAGATGTGAGTACAGGGCAATTCCCTGCCTGGTGCCATCTCCTGAGGCCACCGATAGACACCTGGCTTCTCTCCTGCAGGCTCAGGAGCGTTCGGAGAGTGAGGAGGTGAAGTTCATTGACCAACTGGTGAGGAAGCTGCTGATCATCATCTCCCGTCCTGCTCGCCTTCTGGAGTGCCTGGTAAGACACTGCAGCTCCTGATGCTTCTTGTCTTTCATGGTCTGTGCCTGCTTGGAGAGGAGGCAAAGACTTTATCTTTGTCCATCAAGGCTTAGAGGAAAGGCTTAACTCTGCAAGGTCTTGCTCCTCAACTGTGTTTGGTTTTCCCCATCCAGGAGTTTGACCCAGAAGAGTTTTACCACCTCCTGGAAGCTGCAGAAGGACACGCCAAAGTTGGCCAGGGAATAAAGACCGATATTCCCCGATACATCATCAGTCAACTGGGTCTCGTCAAGGACCCACTGGAGGGTAGGGAACCGCTTGGGTTTGTGGCCCCGAGGTCTGCGGTGGGATGTGGACTCCTAGTTTGGCCACTGGCGAGCATGAATGAGCACACTCCCCTCACTAGGAGGTGGCAGGGGCACCGACAGGACTGAGCTGGTGTCATGGGGTGGGTCACAGCAGGACCAGGATGGTGTCCACGTCCAGCCCCACATCCCTCCTTATTGCTCCCAACACGTTCATCAAAGTAGATTAAGCTCAAGAACGCTTAATCCATAGGAAGCCACGGCCCCGGCGGGGGGGGACCATAATCCCCAAAGAACACGGGAATGACTATGGAAAAAAGAGAATTATGTAAATGTTTAGCCTCGTGTTGAACCTCTTAACGCCGTGACCTGAATTTCTCCATACGATAGTGCGAGCAAAGCGCTAAATCCCTGCGGGATCTCCGAGTTGGGAGGGAGAGTGGTTGGTGGGGCCGGTATTTTGGTGGGGGTTGAGCATGAAAAGGTGAAAAAGATGCCTGTCTTCTACAGAAATGGTCCAGCTGGATCACTTTGACAGCGGGAACACCATCACGCCGGAGAACGATGATGCCTGTGAGGTGAGCATGGTCCTACCTGTGTGTCCCACCTCCTGCCTCTGACTTTGTCCTGCCTCACCCCACACCAAAGCTCCTCGCAGCAGCTCCTCTGCTGTCTTAGGCTGAGAGAGGTTAATTTGGGTTGTCCCCAAGAGTGGCTGCTGTGTTCAGGTGTAATATCTCATGGTCCCCCATCTCACCTCTTAAGCGGACAGAGCTGAGAGTGGACTTTTGATCTGCAGAACATCTTGGCCTTCTGGTTTGGGGTTTGTGTCTGGAGAGGGCTCAGGAAGGGATGTCCTCTGGCAGTGAGGAGCAATCAGGAGTGATACATGATGGTGCTTGGTGAATTCCTGCCTGCACTCAGAGTGCTGGCCTGCCAGGAAATGTTAAAAACCTTCTGTGTCTTCTTCAGAGCCAGCCTTTGACCACCGCTCCTCGGAGGAAGCCCTGTGAGGGGGACTTTGAGACCATCAAGCTGATCAGCAACGGGGCTTACGGGTGAGTTGGGAAATTCCTAACACTTGTCTCCATCCGTAACCTTCTCCAAAGTCCTCCCCATCTTAGGCCCGAGGTGCTGCGTGGTTGGTCCTGGTGGTTGGAGGACACATTTTGAGGTCCAGCCTCTCCTCTAGGGCCGTGTACCTGGTGAGGCACAGGGAGACGCGGCAGCGCTTTGCCTTGAAGAAAATCAACAAGCAGAACCTCATCCTGAGGAACCAGATCCAGCAGGTGTTTGTGGAGAGGGACATCCTCACCTTCGCGGAGAACCCCTTTGTGGTCAGCATGTTCTGCTCCTTCGAGACCAAGCGACACCTCTGCATGGTGATGGAGTACGTGGAAGGTGAGAATGGGATTCAGAGCTGGAGGGAGGTGGGAGATTATCAATGTCTGAGCATTGAGGGCACCACCTGGACATCTCATGATGCTCTTCTCTGAGCCCCCCATGCTCAGGAGGACCCATGTCCCCACAGGGGGCGATTGTGCCACATTGCTGAAGAACATGGGCCCACTGCCTGTTGACATGGCGAAGATGTACTTCGCTGAGACCGTTCTGGCACTGGAGTATCTCCACAACTACGGCATTGTCCACCGGGACCTCAAACCCGACAAGTGAGGATGTGGGTCAGGTCTGAGCAAGGACAAGGTTGGGTTTGGATGGGGAAGGGAGAGGGACTGATCCAAGCCAAGAGGATAAGGCAGAATGAGGTCATGGGTTTTGGTGCCCAAAGACCTGCTTCTGTGCTGTTGCAACCAGGCCCAGAGGTCTTGGGGTCCTGCTGGTCCTGGTCAGGTCTCCCTAGAAGCAAATGGCCTCGTTGCAAGGCGTCTGTCTTCTCTTGCAGTTTACTCATCACCTCCATGGGCCACATAAAGCTGACAGACTTCGGTCTGTCAAAGATTGGCTTGATGAACATGACCACAAACCTCTACGAAGGTCACATGGAGAAGGACACTCGGGAGTTCATGGACAAGCAGGTACGAGATCCTGTCCTGCTTGACCGATCTGCCATCACTGGGGACCCGGGTAGCCTCAGGACCTGTTGCAGAGGTCGTTGCAGAGGTGTCAGCCGCTGCGTCCCACGCAGGTGTGTGGCACTCCGGAGTACATCGCCCCAGAAGTCATCCTCATACAAGGCTACGGGAAGCCTGTCGACTGGTGGGCCATGGGCATCATCCTCTATGAGTTCCTGGTGGGCTGCGTCCCCTTCTTCGGAGACACTCCCGAGGAGCTCTTTGGGCAGGTCATCAGTGGTGAGTGTCATCAACTTTGCTCCTCAGTTCACACTTCCCAGCAGTCATGGCTTGTCCTTAACACACGGAGAGCTTCATTCCATCATTTCATACTCGGTTGCACGGCGAGAAGGCTCCTCAAGCTTTGATTTCCCGGTTTGGAAGGATGCTTTCATCTTCTGCAGCTCCTGAGGGACTTTCCTCTTGCCCAGAAATGACTTTTCCTGTGACCTCATGTCATCGCAGCCCCTATTGTGTCCAAACTCTTCCACCCGCTCCAAACTCCTTTTCCTTTTTCCTTGCAGATGAAATTATGTGGCCGGAAGGGGACGAGGCTCTTCCTGCGGACGCCCAGGACCTCATCACGCGGTTGCTGAGACAGAGTCCCCTCGAGCGCTTGGGCACTGGTACGTGGCGGGGGGGCAGCCCCCCTAATTCACCAAATTCACCAAATTCAGCCGTTTGCTGGAACCACGGCGTTGTCCTGCCGCGCTGAGGGTGCTCGGAGGAGGTCCTCAGCTCGGGATTCAACCCGGGAAGGCCGTGCAGGGCTCTGGTCCATCCTCCCTTTTCTCTGCACGGAGGAGGGACCGTGCCATTTGGGGTGGGAGCAGGAGCAGCCCAGATCCTGCCCTGTCCCCCCCAACCTTGACGTGGGGTTTTTCTGCCTGGCAGGGGGTGCACACGAGGTGAAGCACCATTCCTTCTTCCTCCACCTGGACTGGAACGGGCTGCTGCGGCAGAAGGCCGAGTTCATCCCCCAGCTGGAGTCGGAGGACGACACCAGTTACTTCGACAGTGAGGCCAAATCCATCCCCATCCCTCCCTCCAACCCCCTCCCCAATCCCATATCCCATCTGGATGATCCCATGGGAAA
>NW_015090769.1:1121730-1131570 GCF_001431845.1 Calidris pugnax | reverse complement strand
TCTGGTGGAGAGAAGGGGACCATCGAGCAGAAGCCCCAGCAGTGTTAAAAATTCTGGGTTTGGGCTTGGGTTGGGAAACATCACCCATGTTTGCTGGGGCTGAGCATCAGGCTGGCCTTTGCTTCTGCAAAGAACAAGGAGCACAGAGGGACAGGCATTTATGGGATGGAGAGAGGAAAATTTGGGGAGACCATCAAGAGAGTGGCCGTAGCATCGTACTGACCCTATGGACCTGCCAAGCTCCACGTTGCTGCTCCAAGACCGTGTCCCACACAAGGAGTTGGTCACATTTCCACTTGTCCAGTGCTAGGAATTTGTGCTTTTTACAGGGAATGTTTCAGTTAAATCCTGTTTTCCCTCTGGAAAAGCTCCCGACCCTCTTTGCACCGGAGGCGGAGCCGTAGCCCTGCGTGTTGCCGGCTGAAATTTCATTAAAATCAGATTAATTATCTGACAAGGGTTTTGCAGGTGGGGAGGTTTTCACCGAGGAGATCCCAGCGCTGTGGTGAGCACAGCACGGCAGAGGCTGAGCCAGGGGCTGGGCTGGGGCTGGCAACGAGTGGTTTGGGTCTGGTTTTAATCATCGTATTTATTATATAGTGGTTAATGAGTTGCTGGCTGCTCCTGCGACTTGCTTTGCATAACAGGATCACCAGGAAGGGACCTGAGGGAGGCAATGTTGGGTGAGGGTAAGAGAGAAACCTTGATGAAGGAAGGTCCCTGCATCCACCATGGGGTTTGGTTTGGGGTTTCTCTGCTGGTGAGGTGCAAAAAGGGCAACCATGGTGAGAAATTGTGGGATCCAAAGGAAGGAAAGGATGAGCTCGCTCTTCAAAGCCAGGTTGACTGGTGCACCAGCTCCTCAGCTCTGGATTTTCAAGAGATACCTGGGTTTGTGGGAGGTTGACCTTCCCTGGAGCAGGCCGTAGGGACCTCCCGATCCACGCACGGTGGGAAGGGAGCTGCTGGAAGTGCTGGGCCAAGGCTGATGACTCCACTCAGATGACCTTTAACTGCTTGGGATTGAGAGTTAGGAGGAAGGAACAAATAGCTCTCCAGGGGCGGTAGCTATTTACATAGATGTAAATGACTTGGACCTTGTAACACAACTGGCTTCCTCCCTCCGCAGCCCTGGACGGACGAGTGGAACGTTTGATAACGAGGTTGTGATGATGAACCATGTCTACAAGGAGCGGTTCCCCAAGGTAACTGCTGGGACTGGAGAGGACAAACATGTTGGTCCCTCTGCAGCGCCCTGGCAGTGTCTTCTTCAGCACAACCTCTCCTCCGTGCTGGAATATAAAATGCATGGGTAGATACTGGGAGGAGGGTATTGAGGACACTGGGAAAGTGGTAATGAACCAAGGAGGTAGGGACCTGCAGGTCTGCATCACCACACATGCAGGCAATGGTCTCTGGAGACTTTGGTGGAGCTTTTCCAGCCTTGGAAGCTGGATCCCAGGTGGGGCCATGATGTGCATATGGCTGTTGGAGCTGCAGGAGGTGGTAGCATGAGATCCTGGCTGGCCAAACCCAACACATGGTATGGGGACACGTGTTCCCAGGCACAGCTGGATCCCAGGTGGGGCCATGATGTGCACATGGCTGTAGGAAGGAACAAATAGCTCTCCAGGGGCGGTAGCTATTTACATAGATGTAAATGACTTGGACCTTGTAACACAACTGGCTTCCTCCCTCCGCAGCCCTGGACGGACGAGTGGAACGTTTGATAACGAGGTTGTGATGATGAACCATGTCTACAAGGAGCGGTTCCCCAAGGTAACTGCTGGGACTGGGGAGGACAAACGTGTTGGTCCCTCTGCAGCGCCCTGGCAGTGTCTTCTTCAGCACAACCTCTCCTCCGTGCTGGAATATAAAATGCATGGGTAGATACTGGGAGGAGGGTGTTGAGGACACTGGAAAAGTGGTAATGAACCAAGGAGGTAGGGACCTGCAGGTCTGCATCACCACACATGCAGGCAATGGTCTCTGGAGACTTTGGTGGAGCTTTTCCAGCCTTGGAAGCTGGATCCCAGGTGGGGCCATGATGTGCATATGGCTGTTGGAGCTGCAGGAGGTGGTAGCATGAGATCCTGGCTGGCCAAACCCAACACATGGTATGGGGACACGTGTTCCCAGGCACGACCATCCATTCTGCCTTGCAGGCCACAGCCCAAATGGAAGAGCGTCTGCAGGACACCATCACAAACTTCTCTCCAAGCAGCACTCTGCCGCTGGCAGACGGGGTGCTGGGCTTCATCCACCACCAGATCATCGAGCTGGCTCGTGACTGCCTGGCGAAGTCCCAGGGAGCTCTCATCACCTCCCGCTACTTCATGGAGCTGCAGGAGAAACTTGAGAAGATGCTCCGAGATGTGAGTACAGGGCAATTCCCTGCCTGGTGCCATCTCCTGAGGCCACCGATAGACACCTGGCTTCTCTCCTGCAGGCTCAGGAGCGTTCGGAGAGTGAGGAGGTGAAGTTCATTGACCAACTGGTGAGGAAGCTGCTGATCATCATCTCCCGTCCTGCTCGCCTTCTGGAGTGCCTGGTAAGACACTGCAGCTCCTGATGCTTCTTGTCTTTCATGGTCTGTGCCTGCTTGGAGAGGAGGCAAAGACTTTATCTTTGTCCATCAAGGCTTAGAGGAAAGGCTTAACTTTGCAAGGTCTTGCTCCTCAACTGTGTTTGGTTTTCCCCATCCAGGAGTTTGACCCAGAAGAGTTTTACCACCTCCTGGAAGCTGCAGAAGGACACGCCAAAGTTGGCCAGGGAATAAAGACCGATATTCCCCGATACATCATCAGCCAACTGGGTCTCGTCAAGGACCCACTGGAGGGTAGGGAACCGCTTGGGTTTGTGGCCCCGAGGTCTGCGGTGGGATGTGGACTCCTAGTTTGGCCACTGGCGAGCATGAATGAGCACACTCCCCTCACTAGGAGGTGGCAGGGGCACCGACAGGACTGAGCTGGTGTCATGGGGTGGGTCACAGCAGGACCAGGATGGTGTCCACGTCCAGCCCCACATCCCTCCTTATTGCTCCCAACACGTTCATCAAAGTAGATTAAGCTCAAGAACGCTTAATCCATAGGAAGCCACGGCCCCGGCGGGGGGGGACCATAATCCCCAAAGAACACGGGAATGACTATGGAAAAAAGAGAATTATGTAAATGTTTAGCCTCGTGTTGAACCTCTTAACGCCGTGACCTGAATTTCTCCATACGATAGTGCGAGCAAAGCGCTAAATCCCTGCGGGATCTCTGAGTTGGGAGGGAGAGTGGTTGGTGGGGCCGGTATTTTGGTGGGGGTTGAGCATGAAAAGGTGAAAAAGATGCCTGTCTTCTACAGAAATGGTCCAGCTGGATCACTTTGACAGCGGGAACACCATCACGCCGGAGAACGATGATGCCTGTGAGGTGAGCATGGTCCTACCTGTGTGTCCCACCTCCTGCCTCTGACTTTGTCCTGCCTCACCCCACACCAAAGCTCCTCGCAGCAGCTCCTCTGCTGTCTTAGGCTGAGAGAGGTTAATTTGGGTTGTCCCCAAGAGTGGCTGCTGTGTTCAGGTGTAATATCTCATGGTCCCCCATCTCACCTCTTAAGCGGACAGAGCTGAGAGTGGACTTTTGATCTGCAGAACATCTTGGCCTTCTGGTTTGGGGTTTGTGTCTGGAGAGGGCTCAGGAAGGGATGTCCTCTGGCAGTGAGGAGCAATCAGGAGTGATACATGATGGTGCTTGGTGAATTCCTGCCTGCACTCAGAGTGCTGGCCTGCCAGGAAATGTTAAAAACCTTCTGTGTCTTCTTCAGAGCCAGCCTTTGACCACCGCTCCTCGGAGGAAGCCCTGTGAGGGGGACTTTGAGACCATCAAGCTGATCAGCAACGGGGCTTACGGGTGAGTTGGGAAATTCCTAACACTTGTCTCCATCCGTAACCTTCTCCAAAGTCCTCCCCATCTTAGGCCCGAGGTGCTGCGTGGTTGGTCCTGGTGGTTGGAGGACACATTTTGAGGTCCAGCCTCTCCTCTAGGGCCGTGTACCTGGTGAGGCACAGGGAGACGCGGCAGCGCTTTGCCTTGAAGAAAATCAACAAGCAGAACCTCATCCTGAGGAACCAGATCCAGCAGGTGTTTGTGGAGAGGGACATCCTCACCTTCGCGGAGAACCCCTTTGTGGTCAGCATGTTCTGCTCCTTCGAGACCAAGCGACACCTCTGCATGGTGATGGAGTACGTGGAAGGTGAGAATGGGATTCAGAGCTGGAGGGAGGTGGGAGATTATCAATGTCTGAGCATTGAGGGCACCACCTGGACATCTCATGATGCTCTTCTCTGAGCCCCCCATGCTCAGGAGGACCCATGTCCCCACAGGGGGCGATTGTGCCACATTGCTGAAGAACATGGGCCCACTGCCTGTTGACATGGCGAAGATGTACTTCGCTGAGACCGTTCTGGCACTGGAGTATCTCCACAACTATGGCATTGTCCACCGGGACCTCAAACCCGACAAGTGAGGATGTGGGTCAGGTCTGAGCAAGGACAAGGTTGGGTTTGGATGGGGAAGGGAGAGGGACTGATCCAAGCCAAGAGGATAAGGCAGAATGAGGTCATGGGTTTTGGTGCCCAAAGACCTGCTTCTGTGCTGTTGCAACCAGGCCCAGAGGTCTTGGGGTCCTGCTGGTCCTGGTCAGGTCTCCCTAGAAGCAAATGGCCTCGTTGCAAGGCGTCTGTCTTCTCTTGCAGTTTACTCATCACCTCCATGGGCCACATAAAGCTGACAGACTTCGGTCTGTCAAAGATTGGCTTGATGAACATGACCACAAACCTCTACGAAGGTCACATGGAGAAGGACACTCGGGAGTTCATGGACAAGCAGGTACGAGATCCTGTCCTGCTTGACCGATCTGCCATCACTGGGGACCCGGGTAGCCTCAGGACCTGTTGCAGAGGTCGTTGCAGAGGTGTCAGCCGCTGCGTCCCACGCAGGTGTGTGGCACTCCGGAGTACATCGCCCCAGAAGTCATCCTCATACAAGGCTACGGGAAGCCTGTCGACTGGTGGGCCATGGGCATCATCCTCTATGAGTTCCTGGTGGGCTGCGTCCCCTTCTTCGGAGACACTCCCGAGGAGCTCTTTGGGCAGGTCATCAGTGGTGAGTGTCATCAACTTTGCTCCTCAGTTCACACTTCCCAGCAGTCATGGCTTGTCCTTAACACACGGAGAGCTTCATTCCATCATTTCATACTCGGTTGCACGGCGAGAAGGCTCCTCAAGCTTTGATTTCCCGGTTTGGAAGGATGCTTTCATCTTCTGCAGCTCCTGAGGGACTTTCCTCTTGCCCAGAAATGACTTTTCCTGTGACCTCATGTCATCGCAGCCCCTATTGTGTCCAAACTCTTCCACCCGCTCCAAACTCCTTTTCCTTTTTCCTTGCAGATGAAATTATGTGGCCGGAAGGGGACGAGGCTCTTCCTGCGGACGCCCAGGACCTCATCACGCGGTTGCTGAGACAGAGTCCCCTCGAGCGCTTGGGCACCGGTACGTGGCGGGGGGGCAGCCCCCCTAATTCACCAAATTCACCAAATTCAGCCGTTTGCTGGAACCACGGCGTTGTCCTGCCGCGCTGAGGGTGCTCGGAGGAGGTCCTCAGCTCGGGATTCAACCCGGGAAGGCCGTGCAGGGCTCTGGTCCATCCTCCCTTTTCTCTGCACGGAGGAGGGACCGTGCCATTTGGGGTGGGAGCAGGAGCAGCCCAGATCCTGCCCTGTCCCCCCCAACCTTGACGTGGGGTTTTTCTGCCTGGCAGGGGGTGCGCACGAGGTGAAGCACCATTCCTTCTTCCTCCACCTGGACTGGAACGGGCTGCTGCGGCAGAAGGCCGAGTTCATCCCCCAGCTGGAGTCGGAGGACGACACCAGTTACTTCGACAGTGAGGCCAAATCCATCCCCATCCCTCCCTCCAACCCCCTCCCCAATCCCATATCCCATCTGGATGATCCCATGGGAGATGAGAACCTCCTGGATCAAGTCAGTGACTTTATAACTGAAGTCACAAAACAGACGCAATCCCGCTTCCAGGCTCCTCAGCTTTACCAAAACCCTTGCTTTCTCACCCCAAAACTCTCCTGGGGTTTGGGACCGGGCTGTCAGCCACAAACACAGCTCCTGGTGGGCGCAGGTCCCATGGGAGCTCCACGGGGAGGGGGGACAGGGTGACGGTGTTGCAGGCAGGGTGACAGCCCCTGCTCTCACTCGCAGCTCGCTCCGAGAGGTACCGCCACTTGGATTCGGAGGATGAAGAAACCAACGACGAGGAATCCTCCGTGGAGATCGGGCAGTTCTCCTCCTGCTCCCACCGCTTCAGCAAGGTGCTCCAACCCTTCCTCCACCATCCCAAACCATGGGTGCCGTGGCCGGGAAGGGTTGCACCGAGCATCTCTCTCTCCTGGCTGAGGCCAGAATCCCCGCGTTCCCCAATTTCTGAGGGCTCCTCTCCTCCTCAGGTGTACAGCAGCTCCGAATTCTTGGCGGCTCACTCCAACCTCAGCCTCTCCTCCTCCGACCGGAGTCACAGCGAGGACAAAGAGGAGCGATGGGACAGGCACTCGGGAGACGAGGAGAGGAGCCGGCTGGCGGGCCCCGAGCCCCGGTGCGTGGTGAGACGCGGGGTGCAGGGCTGGTGGGGGCTCGTGCCGGCACCGAGGGCTTGTGCCAGCACCCAGGAGTCGGTGGGACGTGTCCTGTGGTGCCACAGCAGCTCGGTGCCATCCCCCTCGCCCATTTTTCCTTATCCTGAGCCCTCCTGCTCTCTCCCCACCAACAGCCTCCGCTCCTGGACATCCTGCAGCTCCACGCCGTACACCTCCCGGCACGAGCGAAGCCGCAGCCCCGCCGCTCTGCCCAGCACCTACAGCCTGGACACCATGCCCAAATTTGCCTTCTCCTCAGAGGATGAAAGCCCTTGCGTGGCATCCTCCAAGCCGGAGAGACCCAAGTTTGTGCTGGGAGACCCCGATGCGGGGACCGGCAGCGCGGTGAAGCCGGCGGCGTTATCGGGTGCGTAGGATGCAGGGAATGGGTGGGATGCTCCGGGGTCAAGCCATGGTCCCGCATGGTGTGGGGTGGCTTTTCCACGTCCCCAAACTCTCCTTCCTTCCCTCTGCACAGCTGATCTCGTCAGCCTGAACCGCATCCGCTTGCGGAGCAACAGCACCGGCACCAAAAACTCGGCTCCCCGGAGCCTGGAGCCGGGCAAGAGCCGTCGGTTGAGCAGCCAGAAGGACGTGCCAGATCGGCAGAGAACCTCCCAGGGTGGCCGTGTCCCCAAATCTGCCTCCGTCTCAGCCCTGTCCCTCATCATCACATCAGGTCCGTGCGCTGTGCGGTCCCTCCTGCCGGATGGCAGCTCCCACCTGGTTTTCCAGGACTGAGCCACCTTCTCCCTCTTGCAGATGACTTCGGTGGTGGTGCCTTGATGAGCCCTATCTCTCCCCACTCCCTCTCCTCCAACCCCTCTTCCCGGGACTCCTCCCCGAGCCGGGACTCGTCCCTCGCCATCGCCAGCCTGCGACCCCCCATCATCATCCACAGCTCGGGCAAGAAGTACGGCTTCACCCTGCGAGCCATCCGCGTCTACATGGGGGACAGCGACGTCTACACCGTCCACCATATGGTCTGGGTAGGTGGCTCCACACCTGAGGAGGGGTTGGCAGGGCTGGCACACCGCTTTTCCCGATGGGAAAACCCCCCGGAGGCAACTTAGGTTTGTATCCAAATAAAACCTTGGGTTTCCCATCGCAGAGCGTGGAAGAAGGGAGCCCGGCGCAGGAAGCAGGGCTGAGAGCTGGTGATCTCATCACACATGTGAACGGCGAATCCGTGCTGGGTTTAGTTCACCGGGACGTCGTCGAGCTGCTGCTGAAGGTGGGTGAGCAGCACTGGTCCTGGGGCTCCCCAGCATCCCTTCCACCCACAGCCAAGGTGGGACCTGGTTGGGATCCGGTGCTTGGGCTTCAGTGACTGATTTTCTGCCCCTCAGAGTGGGAATAAAGTGGCCCTGAGGACCACTGCCCTGGAGAACACCTCCATCAAAATCGGCCCCGCTCGGAAAAACAGCTCCAAGACGAGGATGGCGAGGAGGAGTAAGAAGAGCAGGAAAAGGGATGGCCAGGACAGGTGGGTACCACCGGGCTGGGATAAAATGGCATCTGTCCCAGTGCATCCCGTACTGGGAGGGGATGCTCTCACTCTGCCCTACTGGGGCGTCCAGAGGGGTCTGGTCCTGCTTTAAGGAGAAGTTGAGGTTTTTTCTTTCCCCCCCCCAACCTTTGTGTGTCGTCGTGTCCCGTCCCCCCAATTCCCAACACCAGGAGAAAATGCCTTTTCAAGAAGATCTCCAAGCAGTCCTCGGTCCTGCACACCAGCCGCAGCTTCTCCTCGGGTCTCCATCACTCCCTCTCCTCCAGCGAGAGCCTCCCGGAGTCCCCCACGCACAGCCTGTCCCCGGGGCCCACCACCCCCTGCCGCAGCCCCGCTCCCGATCTCCCCCCAGGTACCCCAACCCCTTTTTTTTTGGTGGGGGTGGAGGGGAAGATATTTACGGGGATGCCCTGTGTCCCCCCCATCCCTCACCGTGACCTCTTTCTCTTTGTGTGGCAGATGCTGTGTCCCCACAGAGCACCTCTCCATCCTCCAGCACCCCAACGTCACCCGCCGGCCACGTGCGCCCCAGCTCCCTGCACGGGCTGGCGCCCAAATTGGGGGGGGCGGCCCGCTACAAAGTGGGACGGCGCAAATCCACCAGCAGCATCCCCCCCTCGCCCCTGGCCTGCACCCCTTCCTCCTCCTCCCAGCGCCCACCTTCTCCCCAGCGCTCCCCATCCCCACTCCCGGGGTACCCCAAAACCCCTCATTCCTTCCAGGGCAAGACCCTGTCCCCCCCCACCATCGTCCGGCAGAGCTCGCGGCCCCGCAGCGCCGACTGCCCCCGCTCCCCCCTCCTCAAGCGCGTCCAGTCGGCCGAGAAGATCGTCACCGTCCTGGCGGAGAAGAAGACAGGGGGTGGTGGCCGAAAGCTGGGGCTGGAGGTGACCACCATGGACGGGGAGACCACGATGGAGGGCGAAGCGTTGGCGTACCCCGGGGAGCACGGGTATCACCCCGCCAGCTCCCGGCTGGGGGAGAGGCACGAGAGGGACCAGGAGATGGTGGTCATGAGGCGCTTGAACCTCTCCGAGCGGCGGGACTCCTTCAAGAAGCAAGAAGCCGTTCAAGAAGTGAGTTTTGATGAACCGGAGGCGACGACGGCGGCGAGTGATGATGGTGGGAAGAGCGAAGGCAGGCAGGGCACAGCTCTCTGGTGTGGTGCCACGGAGCCCAGGCCCAAACCCAACCAGGTGCCACAAATCGCGGTGCAGGGCTCCGAGAGCGATGAGCAGGATCCAACAGTGGCTGAGTGGGAATGCCAAGGCTCCTACCCCATGGGTGACGCCGAGCCCCGGGACGGCAGCATCTCCTCACCACCATGGGATGGCCACGAGCACGGGGAGCGTGGCTCCCGGCGGCACTGGGACTGCGGGGTGAGAGCCACCAGCCACCGGCAACCCCCACGGGGCCAGGAGCCGGGGGGTGCTCAGCTCCCAGCACCCCGGGGTGGCACATGGAGGGGGGCCGAGCATCCCTGAACCCCCCCACGCCATCCCCTGAACCCATCCCAGCGCCTCCCCAAAAAAAACCCCATCCTGCCCGGCAGAGCCGTCAGAGAAACGTCCCCGGAGCCATTTTGGACATCGGCGCTGGCTGCGCCCCGAAGTTTCCACCGACCCTCCTGCTATATCCCCCCC
>NW_015090769.1:1120716-1121509 GCF_001431845.1 Calidris pugnax | reverse complement strand
TTGTACTCCCCCGAAAGATGCTCATATTTTTATAGAGACGCGGGAGCTTTTCCGGCGGCGGCGTTTCCCCGGCAGGGCCCCAAACCCTTGTGTATAGAAAGGACTCGATGGAAATATTCCTTAATTAATTTATTACTTTTTATAAGCTAAACGGGCAGTGCAGGACCCTCGCGGGGTCCCACCCGGCCCTGGAAATCCGGGGGGGGCAGGGGGGGTGTCCCAGGCTTTTCCATGATGACACTCTGTTTTCTAACCTTGCGAAGACTCACTGGCTTTTCCTCACTTTTTAACTCTAGTTTTAGCTGGAAACACCCCAAAACTCTGAAGAAACCCTTGGGGAAGGGGAGAGTAATTGTAATATTAAAAACTTTAAAAAAAAACCCACCCCAAACCCACAGGAACCCCCCCAAAACGCTGGCAGCCCGAGCTGGGATGCATATTATGGGTAATTTTATACGCATACGGTTCATCGTACGGTGATGCGTGGGGTTCATTTTAGGAGCATAAAGCGGATGGAAAGGTTTAATTAATTCTTTAATTCAGAGACTTTCGGAGCCACCCGGCTCCCTCGGCCCTTCCCCGCGGGGGCAGGGGTCGGATGGGAATATTTACAGGATTTTTAGGGCCGTTTTTTCGCTCTTTGCATTTCTTCTGCCACCACATCCCGTGGCGTTCATTGGTGGGTGCGTCCGGACATCCAGAGAAAGCCAATATTTCTTTTTTTTTTACAAAAAAAAGGAACCCAGTGAGCGCCTGTGCTGCTTCTCCTTCATTTGTAATTTGAAAATGTCAC
>NW_015090769.1:1118821-1120634 GCF_001431845.1 Calidris pugnax | reverse complement strand
AAGTTTTCTGTTTTATTAAAATTGTTCTTTGCGATGAGCGTTGGCGTGGTGTCTGCACGGGGGGGGGATGCGGTGCCAGGCAGGGGGTGCCCGCTGCGTGGGGTGATGGTGGGGGGGAAATGGGGGGCGGTGGGTGCCCGAGCTGCCCCGGCTCAGGCGGGGAGGGTTGGGGAACACGGGCATCCCTGGCACCCAGCCTGGCTCCCGCTCCGGGCCTGGATTTTGGGTGCCCGGTGTGGTACCCGGTGCAGTGCCCAATGCCAATGTGGTGCCCGGTGGAGTATCACAAGCCCAGTGCAGTCCCGGTGGCCGGTGCAGTGCCTCGTGCCCAGTATAATCCCAGTACCTGGTGCAGGCCCGGTGGGGTGGCCGGTGCAGTGCCCCATGCCTGGTATGGTCCCGGTGCACTCGCAGTGCCCGGTATGGTTCCGGTGCGTGGTACGGTCCTGCTGCCCGGTGCAGTGTCCCCCACCACTGCACTACTCGATGCAGTGCCTCATGCCCGGTGCAGTCCCGGTGCAGCATCCCACCCCCGGTGCACTCCCGGTGCCCAGTATGGTCCCGGTGCCCGGTACGGTCCCAGTGCCCAGTGTGGTCCCGGTGCCCGGTGCAATGTCCCCCCCTACCAGTGCAGTACTAGATGCAGTGCCTCACCCCCGGTGCAGTATCCCACCCCCGGTGCACTCCCGGTGCCCGGTGTGGTCCCGGTGCGCAGCACGGTCCCGGTGCCCGGTCCAGTCCCGGTGCCCGGTGCGGTGTCCCACCACCACTGCACTACTCGATGTAATGCCATATGCCCTGTGCAGTCCCGGTGTAATATCCGCTCCCCGGTGCGCTCCCGGTGCCGGTGCCCGGTCCGGTGCCCGACCTGCAGTCCCAATTCCGCCGCCAGGGGGCGCCCCGCGCTCCCCGGCAGCGCCGAGGGGGGTCGGCGCCGTCAAACACACTCGGCTCCTTCCGGAAATACTCGGGCAGGGAGGGGCGGGGCCCCGATGGCTGCCGACGGCGGGGGAAGGGGCGGGGCTTTTGAGGCTTCGGGTGGATTCGCTCCTCTTCGGCTTCTGTCGGGTCTTTCCGGGGGCGGGTTCGGATCGTTCCGGCGACGTTCGGGTCCTTTCCCAGGCTGCCGCCGGGCTGGGAGGCAGGAGCGGGCTGGAGGCGAGCGGCGGCGGATGGGGCCGGCGGAGAGGTGGGACGGGGCCGGGGGTGAGGGGGAACGGGGCCGGGATCGAGGGGAGAGAGGGCGGTCGGGATCGGAACAAGACCCAGGGCCTGGCGGGCGGGCCGGCGCCGGGAGCCGCGGTGAGCGCGGCCCCTCAGCCTGAGGGGCCTTGGGGGCCTCAGCGGGCCCCCCCTCCCGGGCTGAGGCCTTGTCCCCTCCCGGGCTGAGGCCTTGTCGCCTCCCCGGGGACAGCACCTTGTCCCCTCCCCTGGTGCCAGGGCAGTGTCACCCCCTGGGCCGTGCCACCCCCAGGCTGGCCCTGTTCCCCCCCCCACCTCCTCAAGGTGCCAGGGGAAGGTCTCCAGTGCCAGGGCTGTGTCCCCCTCCGTGGTGCTAGGGCTGTCCCTGTCCCCTCCCTGTGCAGGGGCTGCACCCCCTGATCCCCCTCAGGCTGTGTCCATCCCCAGCAGTGCCAGCAAAGGGACCTCAGTGCCATCCACCCCCCTCAGCGCAGGGACCCTGCAGCCCCCATCCCTGGGGGTCCTGGGCCCCCTCTGTGGGTGCCAGAGGGGGCTGTCAGGGCTCCAGGCCGGGCTGGGGGCTTGGACCCACCGCTGTTCTGCCCCAGCAGAGCCCAGCCTGGAGCTGGGG
>NW_015090769.1:1092431-1113970 GCF_001431845.1 Calidris pugnax | reverse complement strand
GCCCAGTATGGTCCCGGTGCCCGGTACGGTCCCAGTGCCCAGTGTGGTCCCGGTGCCCGGTGTGGTCCCGGTGCCCGGCGTGGTCCCGGTGCCCGGTGCAATGTTCCCCCCTACCAGTGCAGTACTAGATGCAGTGCCTCACCCCCGGTGCAGTATCCCACCCCCGGTGCACTCCCGGTGCCCGGTGTGGTCCCGGTGCGCAGCACGGTCCCGGTGCCCGGTCCAGTCCCGGTGCCCGGTGCGGTGTCCCACCACCACTGCACTACTCGATGTAATGCCATATGCCCTGTGCAGTCCCGGTGTAATATCCGCTCCCCGGTGCGCTCCCGGTGCCGGTGCCCGGTCCGGTGCCCGACCTGCAGTCCCAATTCCGCCGCCAGGGGGCGCCCCGCGCTCCCCGGCAGCGCCGAGGGGGGTCGGCGCCGTCAAACACACTCGGCTCCTTCCGGAAATACTCGGGCAGGGAGGGGCGGGGCCCCGATGGCTGCCGACGGCGGGGGAAGGGGCGGGGCTTGGTCCCGGTGCCCGGTCCAGTCCCGGTGCCCGGTGCGGTGTCCCACCACCACTGCACTACTCGATGTAATGCCATATGCCCGGTGCAGTCCCGCTGCAATATCCCGTCCCCGGTGCGCTCCCGGTGCCCGGTCCAGTCCCGGTGCCCGGCCCGGTGCCCGACCTGCAGTCCCCATTCCGCCGCCAGGGGGCGCCCCGCGCTCCCCGGCAGCGCCGAGGGGGGTCGGCGCCGTCAAACACACTCGGCTCCTTCCGGAAATACTCGGGCAGGGAGGGGCGGGGTCCCGATGGGTGCCGACGGTGGGGGAAGGGGCGGGGCTCTTGAGGCTTCGGGTGGATTCGCTCCTCTTCGGCTTCACTGCACTACTCGATGTAATGCCATATGCCCGGTGCAGTCCCGCTGCAATATCCCGTCCCCGGTGCGCTCCCGGTGCCCGGTCCAGTCCCGGTGCCCGGCCCGGTGCCCGACCTGCAGTCCCCATTCCGCCGCCAGGGGGCGCCCCGCGCTCCCCGGCAGCGCCGAGGGGGGTCGGCGCCGTCAAACACACTCGGCTCCTTCCGGAAATACTCGGGCAGGGAGGGGCGGGGTCCCGATGGGTGCCGACGGTGGGGGAAGGGGCGGGGCTCTTGAGGCTTCGGGTGGATTCGCTCCTCTTCGGCTTCTGTCGGGTCTTTCCGGGGGCGGGTTCGGATCGTTCCGGCGACGTTCGGGTCCTTTCCCAGGCTGCCGCCGGGCTGGGAGGCAGGAGCGGGCTGGAGGCGAGCGGCGGCGGATGGGGCCGGCGGAGAGGTGGGACGGGGCCGGGGGTGAGGGGGAACGGGGCCGGGATCGAGGGGAGAGAGGGCGGTCGGGATCGGAACAAGACCCAGGGCCTGGCGGGCGGGCCGGCGCCGGGAGCCGCGGTGAGCGCGGCCCCTCAGCCTGAGGGGCCTTGGGGGCCTCAGCGGGCCCCCCCTCCCGGGCTGAGGCCTTGTCCCCTCCCGGGCTGAGGCCTTGTCGCCTCCCCGGGGACAGCACCTTGTCCCCTCCCCTGGTGCCAGGGCAGTGTCACCCCCTGGGCCGTGCCACCCCCAGGCTGGCCCTGTTCCCCCCCCCACCTCCTCAAGGTGCCAGGGGAAGGTCTCCAGTGCCAGGGCTGTGTCCCCCTCCGTGGTGCCAGGGCTGTCCCTGTCCCCTCCCTGTGCAGGGGCTGCACCCCCTGATCCCCCTCAGGCTGTGTCCATCCCCAGCAGTGCCAGCAAAGGGACCTCAGTGCCATCCACCCCCCTCAGCGCAGGGACCCTGCAGCCCCCATCCCTGGGGGTCCTGGGCCCCCTCTGTGGGTGCCAGAGGGGGCTGTCAGGGCTCCAGGCCGGGCTGGGGGCTTGGACCCACCGCTGTTCTGCCCCAGCAGAGCCCAGCCTGGAGCTGGGTGACCCAGGGATGCCCCTGTCCCTCTGGATGTGCCAGAGCCCGGCCCGGGGTGGCTGTGGCTTTGCTGGCTCTAGACACAGTTGCCCCCCAAACCCTGGCTCTGGGATGGTGCTTTCCGATGAGGTTTGTGCCCTGTGGCTTTTCTAATTCAGGGGATATTTCTCAGCCCCTTGAATCGGACGCTTCCCATGGACGTGTATCTCCCAAAGTGAGGGTCTGTGGTCGCTGAGGAATAAAAGCTGGGGGGAAACCTGTCTAAAATGAGCTCTGCAGGAGCTGAAGTGGCACTGGCACTGCGCCTTTCGGCACCCCTGCCCGGCGTGGCAGAGGAATGGCCGCCTCTCCTCCCCATTAATGCGCGGCTTTTCTTTCCCTCTTGGAGCCACTGGGGAACTGGCCCTGTGACTTTCTCTGTGAGAGCAGAGAATGGAGGCAGCTGAGTAAATATAGCCTAAATCACTGCTTTCCTGGCCATTCCCCCCGCCCTTCCCTAACATGCGAAGGGCTGGTGTGTCCCCGAGGCTGGGTTGGCCTCTGCTCTAGTCATCCACTCTTCCATGATGTGGGAAAGTCCAAGCCATGGTTTGGTTTCTCTGGTGACTCTCTTCTCTGACGTGGGCAGATCATGCTTCGTCTGCCTGTGCAGTTCGTGGTGAGGGCTTCGGTCCTTCCAAAGGTGATCGCTGCCCCGAACCCTGAGATTTTAACTCGCTAGAACAAGGTTCTAAGTGCAGAGGAAAATCCTTCCTGCCCGCAGTTGAGTTCTCACTGGACAAAAAGCTCTGGGCTGGGAGAGAAACCGCGGCTCAGCTGGAATGTGGCGAGGAGCAAAGTGGTTTGTGGAGCCAGTTTGGAGCTGTGTCAGAGTGCCGGCGCTTCGTTCTGAGTGCTGGGGTATGTTTACAATGAAAAAAAAGAATATTTATAATATTGAGGGCTCTTTTTTTTAATTCCTCTGGGAATATCTGGAGCCGCAGCTTTGGAGCTCAAGTAACCGGGTAATGGAAGATAAAAAGCAAACAGAGGAAGGGACGGTGGATTTCTCAAGTTGGAAGGTCTTGCCTCTCTTAACCAATACCCGAATAATGCTGGCCTGCTAACCTGGTTGCTTCTCACCTTGTAGGTTACTTCATGTGATTGCTGCACCGTGCAGAGCTGCTAATAAATAGTCATATAAATGCCAAATCCCCCGGGGAATCTGATTTTAAGCAGATGAGTTAGCAAGAGCAGTTGGAATTTTTTTTTTCATGTGCTCGGTTTTTTTAGAACTGTAATTTTTGAGGGAAGTAGCCAAAGTACAGCTCCTGGGTTTGTTTCTGAAAAGAAAAACAACAAAAAAACCCCTAAACCCTGCCTTGTGAACGCTCCTAAAATGGAAGTAGAGTGTTCTTGCTGCTTGGGGGCTGGTGTAAAGGGAGCCTGGAGCAAAGGGATGGTGTGTTGTAGGGTGCTTGGTCCTTCTCTGCTTGGTGCTGGTGTGTAAAAGTCTCCGGCCAAGTAAAAGGCTCTTGTGGAGGGGGAGGAGAAGGCTTCTGAGGTGGGTAAGACAGGATGAGCTTCAACTGAAGCAAGAAAGTCTGACAGCAGGAGAAGCTTGACAGTCTTGGAGTAGGTCTGCAAAGTGCCTGAGGAGCTCTCAGACTGTCCAGCCTTTGAGAAGGTCACCCAGACCTCCAGTGGTCTCTCAGAAATGAGGAAGGTATCGGTCATCCCGAGGCAGGGATTTGTTAGGCTCCTCAGGTCTCAGCTAACCATAACATTTACTTTTTCAGTGAAATGTTTCAGCTATTCCTTGGCTTCCTTGGGCTTCAGGGAATAAAGCAAAATATTTATGAAATTCAACTCTTGAGCGGCAAATGCTCTGTGTCCCTGGCAAAGGGCAGCTGGTGGCCGTGGGCAGGACGCTGCCGCTCCTCTGCCTCGGTCTTTGGCTGCTTGGGAAGCCTTTCTTGGTGAGAAAAGAGGTGAAAATGGCCTTGGCTGCCCCGTGCCTCTGCTGCGATGCGGTTGCTGTCAGGACAGCAGGCCTGGCTCGGGCACGGCTCGCGGCGTAACTCCCCATCCCTGCTGCTTTCCCCAGTTTGGAGGGAAATACCAGCTGGTTTGGCAGCAGAACTGCCCTGGCTGCGTCGGTCAGAAAAACTCCAAGCAGCAGCAGTTGTCGTGATACGGCACGATGTGTTCCCTGTCCATTTTTGTTTCCATCCCTACTTGCATTGTTCTATTTTCTCTCTTTTTTTTTTTTTTAATTAAAGGAAAGGTTTGCTCTCATTGTTTGTAACCCATTAACATGTAGCGTTTTGCAAAACTGGATCTGGTGGGTTTTTTCTTTTTTTTTGCTCGCGAAGGATCTGATGGAACTTGAAAAGATTCGAGCTGTGTAGATTGTTGGAAGTGTATTCTTCTTTTAAATATTTTTACGCATTCTTTTGCCTCACTGGAGGGAAAGTAACACATAGTCTTGCTTCAAGTCAAGCTGCACTTTGAACTGCTCTTGGAACTGGGTTAAAAAGCACAGGAACCACATTTGAAACGTTAAGATGCTTTTATTTATGCGCTGGGCGCGCACAAAAAGACTTGTAATGTGTGTTTTTTTTTGTTTCAAACCGATGCATTAAACAAAGAAAGTATTGACAGCGGTTAATGAATCGAGGGATTGTTTCTGGGCGCTGAGATAGATTTACCAAAGGTATTTGAGATGTCTGATGCATGGGATTTTTTTGGGAACAGCCTAAGCAAGCGCTCGCCAGCGCGGACACGCGAGGTTCCTCTCCGAGAGCCCAGCGAACCTGGAGCCGGGCCCAGCCCAAATCTTTTGGCAAGCTGTTCCCTCTCCTGCGCACGCAGAGCCCCGGATCCGAGGTGTGCTTCCAACCCAGCAGGCTCGTGCGTGTCCCGGGCTCTGGGCTCTGCCTCCCTTCCTTCCAGAGAGCTGTTTTGGGGCAAAAAAACCTCGGCTGGTGGCTCTCCGTGGGGCGCAGAGCTTTCCTGACCCGTGGCTGCCGTCCCACACGCACAGCTCAGCCTGGGAAGCCCCTCGCTGGGTCCGTGGCAGGACAGAGGACAACTCTTTCCCCTGGAGAGGACGGTGCCAGCATTATCTGTGTGGATTTGGGTTTCCTGGGGGGCTCCTCACCCGGTTTCTTGGGTGCTTGATCCCCACGTGGGCTGAGCGTGGGGAAGGCAGGTGAGGCTGCTCCGGGACCAGGCTGGTTCAAAGTTATCTCTATTTTTTTTTTCCATGTTCCCAGCGACCCGCTGGTGGCACGGAGCTGCGTCTCCACGTTCCCACTGCAGGGAAAGGAGGCTGGAAGGAGTCAGAGGAGCAGCTGGGACCTGCTTTTTCGGAGAGACTCCGTGCTCCGGGGCCACTTCCCACCCCTTTCCGCGCAGGTCTGCTTTTAAAAGCCACTGAACGAGTTTGCCAGGGCTGAACGTTTTGTCCTTCCAGGCTCTTCGGCTGCACCAGCTTGTCTGAGGCGCCCGGAGTCGGGGCTGGGATCCACGGGTGGAAGCTGGGGAGGTGCCCAGAGGAGGGGGAGCCTCAACCCCCCCGCTGGATTTGGGGGTCTGTCCTCTCCTGGGGGGAGCAGGAGGTCTGTCCTCTATGGGGTGGGAGGAGCGGGAGCTGCCGGCATCTTTCCCAGGCTCTGTCAGACCCTGAGAGGGAGCCTTCAGAGGGGCGAGGGGCAGGCAGTGAGCCTGGTCGTAAATCTTTCTCTGGATGATGAAGTAATATTTTCCTGGCTGGGACTGGTTGGACTGGGGGGGAAACGCAGGCTCCGCTGCGAATTTCCCTGCGGCCGCCAGCCCGGCGTGGTGGGAGCTTGCAGGGCGGCCGTGCTGGGATGTGCCACTTCTCCTGCCAACACCCTTTGTCCCCAGGGTCTCTCCAGGAGTCCTGCAGCCTGGGGTTGCTCCGGAGAAGCTCTCCAGCCACCTGGATCAGGCTCAGTCCTGTTCCCTACCCTCCAAAACCTGGCCACCAGTGTCTTGCCTCCCCACGGGCAGTGCCTGCTCGTTCATGGCAAAGACAGCCCAGCTGGGACGCTTGCCCGAGCTCAGGTGCTGGCAGCACAGATTTCATATGCCCTGGCCTCTTTGTGCCTCTCTTTTTTTGGCAAGGGAAGGAGCCCACAGCATGGTTGGTGCTGGACTGGTGGGTCTGGCTACATAGAGGTGAAGTTGGCTCCTCTCGAGGGACTCGCAGCCATCTCAGGCTGGAGGAAAGAGGGGTTTGTAACCCACGTGAGCTGTAACGTGTTGCTGGGATGAAAGAGTTATTTTGAAATCCTTGCAGATCACCAACTTTAGTGCCTCTCGCAGCATCCAACCAGGGCTGGGAGCAGCCTTGGCTTCGTGCCGGGCTTGGTTGTGCGTTGACCCCGCCGGGAAGGGTGCCCTGGCTCCCTTTGCCTCCTCCCCTCCCTCCTCAGAGGCTCCAGCAGCCCTGAGAAGCGCCTTCCTGCTCGCTAATAGTTTTCAGATGAGACTCAAGAGTTTGAGCTGGGTTTTGGTGGTTTCTGGGCCCAAACAGCTCAAGCTGTTAATAGGACCCGTGGCGTTTCAGCAGGGATGGGGTGTCCCTGGGAAGGCTGGTTGCTGGCTGCCCCCTGTGCCTTTAGGTCCGTTCCTCCACCACCACATGCCATGGCTGCGGGAATGGGAGCACTGGGATTTGCCTGGGGGAGGTGGAAAACTGGCCTGTGAGGCTGGGAGGGGATGGGAAAAGAGAACATGCCCGGCTGGTGGGAATGCCCCCAGTTCATATATCCCTTCCCCAACATGTTATAACCCAGGTTTGTTCTTTTTGGTGGATTTCTGGGCAGGGCAGGCAGCATATTCTTCAATTTCTCTCTGAATAGCTGAAAGGCAGTTAGCAGTTCTAAGCAGACTTGGAGGCTTCTGAAGATTATTTCAACTCCCCTCACCTCCATCTCTGCAAAAAGAACCCGTGCCCGCACTTGATGCTGTTGCTGCTTTTGAAAAGTTCAAAAATTTACTTTGCTCAGAGCAAAGCTTTGAAGTGCTGCTCTGTGGGAATGGCAAAGCATCTCAAAAGCCTTTCACTGAGAGCTCGGTTAACCTACATTTGTGGGCAGCTACCTTCAGAAAACGACTTTGTGGGGGATCGCACGGGGAGATGTAAAGGTGAACTGTGAAATTTAATCGATTTAACAAGAAAAGGTTAAATCTGTTTGTTTTGCTCCTATTCAGGGCCTCCAGCTGGTGGGTGCAGGGTCACCCTTTTCTGTATGCAAAAGTTCCTGTATAAAGGCTGTTTTGTCCCACTTGTTGTCTTCTTGTTTGCATAAGTGCTGCGAGGAGGGTGAGCTGAAGAAGCAGGAGTTGAACCTCTTTAAGATGCAGAGCTGGTGCCTGGTTGTAGCAGAGAGGAGGTGGCATTCCAGCACACAGCCACTGGCTCCTCGCTTGCTTTTTGGGCGAGTAAATTGGTATTAAGAGGGTTCTGGTTGGATCCAGGGCTTCTCATCAGCTGGTAGGTAGGAGAGAAACGAGTCCTGCCTCTCTCTGCTGCTCAGGTGAACCCCTAGTTTTAACCTTGGCGTCTCAGGAGGGTGTGGGGTGCCTGGCTGTGCAGTGACAAGTCTTCTTCTCTCTGCAGGTACTGGGAAGGGACACGTAGCATGCCACACCGTCCTGGGCTGGAAACCTGCCCTGCTTTTGCCCCCTGGACTCCAAGAAACCGGCTTCTTTTTTGGTGAAGCAGCCCCCCATCTCCTCTTTCTTTGCTGCATGCCCGCTCGCCAGTGCTGGATTATGTTTGTCTCCTTCTCCCTTTGCTCCATAATTTGGTTGAATCGTGGTTTCAAGCTAAGGAAAAGGGGCTGCACCTAAGCTTGCCGGGGGCACCCGGACCTGGCTGCTGGGGTGCTGATTCCCAGAGAGACATTGGGAGAGCTGATGGGGAAGAGCTGCCTCTGAGATCCCTCCTCTCCTGCCCGACACGCGCTGCCTCGCCGTTCAGAGCCCTTCTCCCCACGACAGAATGGGCAGCACCGATGGGTTCCAGTACCGTGCGCTCTACCCCTACCGCAAGGAGCGGGAGGAGGACATCGACTTGCTGCCTGGGGACATCCTGGTGGTGAGCAAAGGGGCCCTGCAAGCTTTGGGCTTCAAAGATGGGGATGAGCAGACCCCCAATCAGATCGGGTGGATCCTGGGCGTCAACGAGAGGACCAAGCAGAAGGGTGACTTTCCTGGCACGTACGTGGAGTACGTGGGGCCCGTGAAGATCTCCGTCCCTTCTCACCGGCCCCGGGTGCAGAGACCCCTCCCCGCCACGCCGGGGGCCAGCGGCTGCCGGCTGCAGGAGGCTCTGGAGCAAGGTAAGCCTTTCTTGTGTTGCCCCAGGACACTTCTGCTCTCCGTGTGTGGCAGAGAAGGGGGTGTGAGTGGCTTTGCAGGACAGCGGTGAAGCCCTCACCTCGGCTCGGTGGTGCTGGATTGCCCTGCCGGCAGCAATGTGGTTGAGTTTTCTGGGAATTGTGGGTTCACACTCAGTCGTGGCCAAAAGAAAAGCACGTTGTTCCTCCAGTTTATCATAGAATCATAGAATGGTCTAGGTTGGAAGAGACCCTTGGGATCATCGAGTCCAACCATCTCCCCTACTCTACAAAGTCCTCCCCTACACCATGTCCCTCAGCACTGCATCTAAACGGCCCTTAAACACAGCCAGGGATGGGGACTCCACCCCCTCCCTGGGCAGCCTGTTCCAAAACATGGTCTAGCTCTAGGCAATCCTGCTTCAGCAGGGGAGTTGGACTAGATGATCTCTATGGTCCCTTCCAACTCTAAAAAATTCAGTGAAATTCAGTGAAATTCAGTTGTTCCTCCAGCTTGTCATAGAATCATAGCATGGTCTAGGTTGGAAGAGACCCTTGGGATCATCGAGTCCAACCATCTCCCCTACTCTACAAAGTCCTCCCCTACACCATGTCCCTCAGCACTGCATCTAAACGGCCCTTAAACACAGCCAGGGATGGGGACTCCACCCCCTCCCTGGGCAGCCTGTTCCAGTGTCTGACCACTCTTTCTGTGAAAAATTCCTTCCTAATGTTCAATCTAAACCTCCCCTGTTGGAGCTTGAAGCCGTTCCCTCTCGTTCTGTCACTAATGACCTGTGAGAAGAGACCAGCACCAACCTCTCTACAGTGTCCTTTCAAGTAGTTGTAGAGAGTGATGAGGTCTCCCCTCAGCCTCCTCTTCCCCACACTAAACAGTCCCAACTCCCTCAGCCGCTCCTCATACGATTTCTTTTCCAGATTTATCAATTTGCTTAGCGGAGCTTTTTGGGGCGAGCCTTATCCCACTGTTACATTTCCAAGCTCCTTCTCCCTCTCTGGCCCGTGACAGTCCAGGATCCCTGTGCTCTTTGCTCTGTCTCCTTGCTCCGCTGAGAATTTTGCTCCGCTCCCTCCCTTCAGGAATCAGTCCTGACCTCTCCCAACCACATCCCTGCCTCTGCCTCCAGAGCGCCTGGGGCATTGCTCTCTGCCAAGAGCCTGCTCAGCCCCGCTGAGACACACAATTACTTGTCTCTGGGCAAGAGGAGAAAAAGTCAGGGTCTAAATGAGTACTTCTGAGAACTGGAGCTAATTGCTTGTCTGCTTGGCACTCGGCCCTCCCCCCCGTGATCGAGCTCTGGCCGGGGCTGGGGAGCTGCCCTCGGGCAGGGCATGGCCCGTCCTGCACCTGTGGCTGCCTCCTGCACTTGGCACGGACCCGGTCCCAGAGCTGGAAGAGCCACCAGGCCCCAGCTCTGCCCGTAGAGCTGTGGCAGCTGCCTTCTCTTTGCCTTTTTGGGTGTTTTTTTTTGCTGCCAGGCACACTGGGCAGGGGCTGGGAGCTCTGAGATGGCAAACAGGGGTGATAGCCACCCTTTGCCTTCTCAAGCCTCGCAGAAGACCTTGTGCTGGTGCACACAGGAGAAGAGTCAGCAGCAGGAGCTGGTGGGCATCAGAGCATGGTCCTGGCTGGAAGTTCTGCATCCTCCCGATCCCTTTCTGCCTGGGAGCCACAGCTGTCCCATCAGATGCTTCTTAGCTGTGCAAAACATCTCTGGGAGATTCTTAAAGAGTGGAAATATCTCAGAAACTAGGGTGGTGGGGCTGGGTGGGCTGCTCCCTCCTGTGCTCCTGCTCCTGGAGCCGGAGGGGTGGCCCCAGGAAACATCTCCTCAGGGTGGGAATGTGGCCGGGCCCTGCGCTTGGGTTGGCAGCGAGAGCCGCTGCCCTGAGTCATCCCACTCACAACCTGCCTTTCCAAGAAAGCAGCTCCTCTTGGGAGCCTGGGGCATGCTCTGCGGTGGATGCGTCGGCCTTGCCTGCATCCAGCCCTGCTCTCCCTCGGGGGCTGGATTTATGCCTTCGTGGGGCTCTCTCTCCTCCTCTTCTTCTCAAGCAGGGTTTGGTGGAGGTGTGGTTGGGTGGTCAAAGCCGCTGCCCTTGCACAGGGGTGGGGATCTTTGGGATGTGGAAGGAGATACGTGCCAAAGCTCCTGACACACAGAAAAGATGTGGTTAGGGGAAAAAAAAAAAAAACAACACAAAAGCCAGCCTGTCTGTGTCCTGCCCGGGGATGGAGCAGAGAGAAGTTTGGGTACCAGGGCACAGGAGAGGGATGCCAGCACTGTCCCTGTCCCCTCTGGCTGCATCCCCAGGGCCAAACTCCACCTTGGGCACAGCTGGTGCCTGCAGTTATTCAAAAGCCCCAGGCCCATTTTACATGCTGAGATGTTGGGGTTGGGGGGGAGACACATTTTTTGCAACCAAGAGACTGTATTTAAGCCAAGCCCCTGTTATTTCTTCGTGGTCTGCACTTTGGGCGGTGCAGAGATGCCTCCTGGCTGCCCCACAGAGCTCAGAGCTGGTGGCGTTTCTGCCCTGTTTCCCAGGTCCTGCCTTGGCTGGCAGGGATTCGGTGCAGAGATGCCTCCTGGCTGCCCCACAAAGTCAGAGCTGGCAGCATTTCTGCCCTGTTTCCCAGGTCGTGCCTTGGCTGGCAGGGATCTACTTGAGAGGACACTGTAGAGAGGTTGGTGCTGGTCTCTTCTCACAGGTCATTAGTGACAGAATGAGAGGGAACGGCTTCAAGCTCCAACAGGGTGGGTTTAGATTGAACATTAGGAAAGAATTTTTCACCCAAAGAGTGGTCGGGCATTGGAACAGGCTGCCCAGGGAGGGGGGGGAGTCCCCATCCCTGGCTGTGTTTAAGGGCCGTTTAGATGCAGTGCTGAGGGACATGGTGTAGGGGAGGACTTTGTAGAGTAGGGGAGATGGTTGGACTCGATGATCCCAAGGGTCTCTTCCAACCTAGACCATTCTATGATCCCTTGGTCCCCCCGGTGTCACACAGCCCGGGGACACGGTGCCATCTTCCAACCTGAATGATTCTATGATCCTTTGGTCCCCCCAGTGTCGCACAGCCCAGGGACACGGTGCCACGGCTGTCACACAGCCCGGTGGCAGGGCTGGCCCTTGTAGAGTGACGCAGCCCCGGCGTTTTCTGCCGGTGAATTTACGAGCTGCTGGTTGTTTGCCTTCCGCCGAGAAGGCGAGCGGAAAATGCGGCTCGGAAATATTTCCGCAGCTGCCCCGGCCGTGCTGTGAGCAGCCTTGTTCACAGTGGCCCAGCCCGGAGGCCCAGCAGGCTCAGGAGCCACTGCTGGCTCCAGCACAGCCTGCTTGATAAAAAAAAAAGAAAAAAAAAAAAGGCAAGCTGCTGCCTGCTGAAGCAGCACATTCCCGGCCGGGCCACGTGGGCAGCACCAGTATTTACTCTCCCTTCAGCCCTTCCCAAGGGTCAGGCTCGGAGCTGCCAGCCTGGCAGCCAGCCTGCAGCTTCTCCACCCTGAGCAAGCACCATACTGGTCCCATTCCTGCACCCAGGAGCTCTTTCTGGTGGGGGATCACCCCCTCCCCAGCAGAACTGCTGGGTGCCTGTCCCATTCCTTCCCCTTTCTGCAGCTTTGTCTTCCCGGCGAGGCTCTGGGTGCGGAGTTTCAGCTCGCTGTGCCTCTTGGCAAGACCACACCGGGCGAGTTGGGGTCAGATCCATGACAACAGAGCCGTGTTTCGCAACGGGGCGCAGCTTTCTGGCTCTTCTTCCCCAAAGTGGAGCGTGCTGGGTGTCTTCACCGACACCGTGGGCTCCCCCAGGGTCTGCACCGGCCCGGAGGAGCCTCCTGCATCGGCTGGTGCTCAGTTGGAAGCAAGATAGGTCCTTGGCACTGCTTATCCCTTCGGCAAACCTCCCGCTGGCAGCATCCCGGCCGGGCCTGCGTGTTCCTGCCCTGGCATGTGTCACCCCTCCAGCACCAGGGAAGGAGGTTGCCTGGAGCCAGGACCTCAAGATCTTCTGGAGGTGGCAGTGGAATGCCACCTGATGGGGTGTCATAGATCCCCTGTGATGTGAGGGGGGACCCCCGTCCCGTGGGCTGTCTGTGCTCCGTAACAGCTTGCAGGGAGGCTGTGGACTCGCGGGGAGGGGGAGTCAGAGGGCTGGTTTCCATGTTAAACGAGCAATCAAGGGCAGGAATTTGCTGACACGGCGTTCTGTCTGAATTGCTGGATTAATCACAGCTCACCACCAGGAGCGAGCTCCCCGGCTGCTCTCCTCCGCCAGCCCTGTGCTGGGCAGGCACCTGAGCTCTGGGAGCCCTGGTAACCCCTGCACTGCCTGCCCGGGGTGCCCAGGGAGGTGGGCTTTGCCTCCTGGACTCTGCAAGGACCCCCCTGGGCACGTACCGTTGGGGGCTTGGAGCAAGGCTGGGCTCAACAAGTGCTGTGCTGGTTTCTGGGCCAGCTCACTGGATCCCTGTGGCCTCCGTGCAGGGGCCATGGCTTTCCCCACTCTTGGGAGGCTGCCGTTGGGAGGAACGTTGGTTGTGCCCCGGGGGCTAAGCTGGGGGGCTGACCCCTTCTCTCCCTCCCTCTCCCCCCAGGCTCTCCTCTCCCAGACTTGCAGGAGCAGTTCAGCCCTCCTGAGGTTGCACCACCGCTGCTGGTGAAGCTGGTGGAAGCTATTGAGAAGAAAGGTAAGGGCAGGGGAAGGGGATGATACCCTCAAAACCCCCCAGTGAGGGCAGGGGGGGAGGCAGCTGTCTTTAAAAGCTGTTGGCGTTGGACCCAGCTCCACGGCACATGTAGGACACAGCTGCCTGCAGAAAGGGGGGGGCTGCTGCTTCTCCCTGGCTTGAGCTGCCGTTCCCCAAAGCTTGAACCCTGCTGTGCCATCCTGCACAGAGGCCTGGGATGAAGCTACTGGGTCTACACACAGGGTGTCTACACCCCTTGGGTGGGTGCTGGGGTTTGGGAAACACTTCCAGCCCGGATCTGTGCCGTGGTGGGTATAGATGGCCACTCAACTGGGTGTCCTGGGAGCCAAGGGGACAACTGGGTGTCCTGGGGGGGCCCAAGGGAGCTGCAGCAGCATCTGCAGGAGGTTGGCGTGGTTGGTGTGTGGCTGCCAGGCTGGCACCGAAACGGCGTGCGCGGCGGGGAGCTGCGAGGCTCAGAGCTCACAGCAGTGTGTGTCCCCGCTTCCGCAGGGGTAGACAGCGAGATGTTGTACAGGACATCTGGCTCCGAACTGAGGCAAGCGCTGAGAACCGGTAAGAACCAGCTCCGCGCGGTGAGGAGGCGAATCTGCTCAGATGGAGGAGATTAGTGGCTGTGACAGCGCCAGCAGTAATGCAATCCAGGCCGGGCTCGCCTGTCCCCGGCAGTTCCTGACTCCCAGCACGCTGCCTCTGGGGCTGGGCTGGCCCTATCCCAACACGTCCCCCTCTCGCGTGGAAGGGACAGGAGAAGGGAGAGGGATCTGCCACTGCCCCGTGGGCTGGAGCGAAAGGGACGTGGCACCGACTCGGAGAGTCACCGAGTGAACCCCTGCTCTCCCCTCTTCGGGGTGCCCCGCTCTCAGGGTGCTCTGGCAGAGGCTTCTGTGTCTGCTCGCCTGTCCCCGGCAGTTCCTGACTCCCGGCACGCTGCCTCTGGGGCTGGGCTGTCCTGTGGAGGAGATTAGTGGCTGTGACAGCGCCAGCAGTAATGCAATCCAGGCCGGGCTCGCCTGTCCCCGGCAGTTCCTGACTCCCAGCACGCTGCCTCTGGGGCTGGGCTGGCCCTATCCCAACACGTCCCCCTCTCGCGTGGAAGGGACAGGAGAAGGGAGAGGGATCTGCCACTGCCCCGTGGGCTGGAGCGAAAGGGACGTGGCACCGACTCGGAGAGTCACCGAGTGAACCCCTGCTCTCCCCTCTTCGGGGTGCCCCGCTCTCAGGGTGCTCTGGCAGAGGCTTCTGTGTCTCTGTGTCGTGGTTTCAGCCGAAATCACCGCAACCGAACCAACAGATGGCCCTTCCCCCCCAAAAAAGGAGAGGAAGAGATAAGGAGATTGAAAAGTTTAGAGTTAACTAAACTACTTTAATGAAAAATAATATTAAAATAAAAGAGAAGAAAATAATGAAATAGATACAACACATATACAAAACCGTATGACAGTCCCGTCACCAGCAGGCACTGGGGAAGTCCCAGACTGGACTCGGTGATGGACAGGAGCAGGATTCCAGCTCTGGAGTCAGGAACACACGGATCGGGATCAAAGGCAGATGAACAGACAGGGTCCTCTTCGGACATCGGCCATTGCAGGAAGAGTTGACCCTTTGATCCCTCAGCTTTTATACTGAGCATGGGGCAGAGGGGATGGAATACCCCAGTTGGTCAGGTTTGGGTCACCTGTCCTGGCCGTTCCTCCCCACAGATGTGACCCCTCTATGTTTTTCCGTTTCCGACCCTCTAAGGGGCAAATAACGAAAATTGGCTGCCCTTGGTTGTTATAGCAATAAGTATAAGCAAGGGCCTCTCTGCACACCATTCCCTGGCATGTAGCACAAACATTGGTCTGATCACTCTGAGAAGGAACAGTTTTCTCCACGATATGCCATTAATTTCAGAGAGTTAGAAAAGGCCTAATTAAAATACAAAATTACAGAACACAAAATTGATCCGGTTTTACCTCCAACCGGGACACTCTGTCACGCCACTAAGGAGCAGGGGAGGATCTTTGAGCTCAGCTCGGTGGCAGGAGCCTTGGCTCCGCTCTGCCAGGAAGCCTTGGGAGCTGTCTGCCTCTCGCCTGGGCTTGGGCTTCATCCAGCACCAACACCAGCTTGTCCCCTTCCACACACGTTCTTACAAACCCCATCCACACCACGCTGTCAGCTCTGGCCACGTTGCTTTTGGGGACAAGGCTTTATGTGCTGTCCCCACAGCCCATTCCTTGCCTTTTGTGGGCCAGCACAGATGGAGGGAGATGTTTTTCCCCCTTGGGTTTGGTCTGTGGCTTGTCTCTACCACCAGCAGGGAACACAATTGTCACACGAGTCGTGCGTGCCCAGGAGTCCTGTGGGAGGGCTCAGGGCAAAGGGTGTGGGCACCCAAAACGGCCTGGATTCCCAGAGCCTGCTTATTTTTGGGGTGCAGAGGGCACTTCCAGGCGTCCTCGGTTGTGTGGGCTGCCTGAGCTCCCTCCTGGTGGTGCCAGGTTGTTGTGTCCTGTGAGAGCTGGCCAGGTGGCATGTGGTGGTCTCTGGGGTGGGTGCTGGCAAGCACCGGAGCCACCAGCTGGGTGCCCAGCTCTGTTCCTGCCACCCATGGGTGATCTGTGCCCTGACAGATTGGACCCTGGGCGACCTGGAGCCCTTCGACGTGCACTCCCTGGGCGAGGCGCTGCGAGGTTACCTGCAGGACCTGCCCTCCCCCGTGGTGCCGGTGGCGGTGCACGGAGACATCCTTCGTGTCCTGCAGGGTAAGGGCTTCCCCCCCCCCCCAACCCCGGGCCGTGCTTGGGAACGGGTGACTGGGCACGGACGGATACATTTTGGGGTATTAAAATAAATCCTGTCCCTGCGGGGTCTGGCACACGGCCCCCGCTGCCGCCAGCGCTCCCAGGCCGTGACGCAGCTGGAGCGTGGACGGCCCTGCTGGCTGTCCCAACCCTTCCATCGTGGCTTGTTCTCTTCCCCAGAGATTCCCCAGCCGGAGAATTGCCGGAAGCAGCTGTTGCTGGCCCTGGAATCGCCTGCGGTCCCACTCCAGAACACGCTCACCCTGCAGTTCCTGCTCCGGCATCTGGGGAAGGTATCGCAGCAGGCAGAGAGCAACAACCTCCACCCTCGGGCCCTGGGAGAGATCTTCGGCCCCCTTCTCCTCCGCCTGCCTGGCGCCAGGTACGTGAGGCTCTGGGCTTCCAGCCGGGCACCGAGCGGCCACCGCTGTGCCTGCCAGCACTAGGAGTCCAGCCTGTAGCAGCAGCTCTGCCCACAGCCCCTGCCTCGCTGCCTGTGGGGGATTAAACTGCTGGCAGCACACTGAGGTGGGACTCAAAGCTGGGGCAGAGCCCTTGCTTCTGGGTCAGCCTGGGATTTGGCAGCTGGGATGACCCCAGCTGCCCCTCTTCCTGGTGGGGCACGGGAGCAGTGCCGAGTTCTCCCCCACAACCGCTGCTCTTGGCTCCTCTTTGCAGCCCAGAGCTGAGCCCTGACTTCTCCGTGCTGTTTCTGGAGATGCTGCTGCAGACGAAGGAGTTGGAGCCAGAACAGTTGCCTCCAGGTACAGAGATGCCCTTTCTTTGAGGCCCGAGGCGCTGGCATTTGTACTCTGTGGGTGTGGAGTCTCTACCCCCGTGAGCAGGTTGCCGAGGGCATTTCTGTAGCCCAGCTGTGCCTGGATACCTGCTCGAGGCCCTCATCTGCTGCTGTGGATGTGCCTGGAGCAGCTCCTGGCAGCGTGGTGGCCAAGTGAGATGCTGCTGCAGACGAAGGAGTTGGAGCCAGAACAGTTGCCTCCAGGTACAGAGATGCCCTTTCTTTGAGGCCCGAGGCGCTGGCATTTGTACTCTGTGGGTGTGGAGTCTCTACCCCCATGAGCAGGTTGCTGAGGGCATTTCTGTAGCCCAGCTGTGCCTGGATACCTGCTCGAGGCCCTCATCTGCTGCTGTAGATGTGCCTGGAGCAGCTCCTGGCAGCTTGGTGGCCAAACGGGGCTTCTCAGGATGGTCATTGCATGGAGGGGGGGACTCAGTGCTCCGAGGAGTTGACCTCAGCAAGGGGTGGAGCTGGGACTTGGGTTCACCCTGCTCCAATCTTGCTTCTCTTACAGCTTTGCCTCCAAAACCACCGAAGCCAAAGCCCAGCGCAGCCAGCCTGGCCAACGGGAACAGCGTGCCCTTGCAGGACGCCGAGTGGTACTGGGGGGACATCTCCCGGTAAGGGGGGGGCTGGTGGCTCACGTCCTGGGTGCCCTGTCTCCGTCGGGTCATCTAGGGAGAAGCCCTGGTTGCACCTCAATGGGCCGTGACAATCGTGTTCCTTGCAGGGAGGAGGTGAACGAGAAGCTTCGGGACACACCAGATGGTACCTTCTTGGTGCGTGATGCCTCCAGCAAGATCCAGGGGGAGTACACACTCACGCTCAGGTGGGGTGCTGGGGTCCCCCGAGAGCCTCCACTGCTCCAGGGTGGAGTTGTTGGCACTTGTCTCCGTGCTTATGGCTACCTGGATGGTGCTGGGGGTGGTGGTGGTGGTGCTAAGTGTCCTCTCTCTTCTCCCCGCTGCAGGAAGGGAGGCAATAACAAGCTGATCAAGATCTTCCACCGGGAAGGGAAGTACGGCTTCTCGGAGCCCCTGACCTTCGGCTCGGTGGTGGAGCTCATCACCCATTACCGGCACGAGTCACTCGCCCAGTACAACGCCAAGCTGGACACCAGGCTGCTCTACCCCATCTCCAAGTACCAGCAGGTGAGGGCTTGTGCCACGGGGACAGGGCTAGCCAACACAGCCTGAACCAGGGGTGTTTGCTTGTCCATCCCTGGCCCTTTCACAGAATCATAGAATGGTCTAGGTTGGAAGAGACCCTTGGGATCATCGAGTCCAACCATCTCCCCTACTCTACAAAGTCCTCCCCTACACCATGTCCCTCAGCACTGCATCTAAACAGCCCTTAAACACAGCCAGGGATGGGGACTCCACCCCCTCCCTGGGCAGCCTGTTCCAATGCCCTTTGGTAGATGACAGTGTGCCACCCCTTCCCCTGTGCTGGGGTGTTGCTTTGTGGGGTGACAGGCCTCCTGCCCGGCTGGTGGGGTTTCATGGCACCAGCCGCCTTGCAGAGGGGCTGCTGTCGGGCAGGAGCAGATCCTGACTGAGGCTGTGCTTGTGGCAGGACCAAGTGGTGAAAGAGGACAGCGTGGAAGCCGTGGGGGAGCAGCTGAAGGTCTATCACCAGCAGTACCAGGACAAGAGCTGGGAGTACGACCTGCTGTACGAGGAGTACACGCGCACTTCCCAGGTATGCAGGCTTTGCCTTCCCCACGGGCTGCCCTGAGGTCCCCTGGTCACTGGCAGTTGGGGGAGAGCAGAGATGGGGCACCCACTGCCCCATTTATCTGCTCCTGGACTTGGGGGGACTCCCCAGAGAATGGGGTTTTGAAGAGGGGGGGATATTTTGGCTACAGCAAGGACAGTGCTGCTGTGGGGAAGGAGGAGAGAGGGGATGGAAACGGGCAGAAATGTGCCCAAATCCTGCCCCTTCCTCAGCTCTCTCTTCCCTTTTCAGGAGCTGCAGATGAAGAGGACTGCAATCGAGGCCTTCAACGAAACCATCAAGATCTTTGAGGAGCAGTGTCAGACGCAGGAGAAATGCAGCAAGGAGTACATCGAGCGCTTCCGACGGGAGGGCAACGAGAAGGAGGTGCAACGGTGAGGACAGGGGGGCTGGTGGTGACCTGTCCTGCCTGGGGGAGGTCTCTAGGGGGCTGGAAGGATCATCCTGACCCAGCACAGAGCCGAGGCACGTCCAATCCCTGTCTCTCCAGCAGCATGCTGTGGGCTGGAGCTGGCAGGCAGCCTCCTCTGCCTTCCCCCACTCTGGCTCGAAGCCTAAAACCCTTTCCCTCCCCCCCCTCCTCCTCCTTCTCCCAGGATCCTCATGAATTCGGAGAAGCTCAAGTCTCGCATCACGGAGATCCACGACAGCAAGATGAAGCTGGAGCAGGACCTGAAGAAACAAGCCTCGGAGAACCGGGAGATCGACAAGCGCATGAACAGCCTCAAGCCAGACCTCATGCAGCTGCGCAAACTGCGGGACCAGTATTTGGTGTACGTAGTGCCTGCCCCCCCCCGCAGAGGGGCTGGGACTTGGGGGCCCTCTACCCCCTCCACCCCAGCCCGGGAGCGAGCCAGCTGGCTCCTTGAGGGTTTTGAGGCTTGTTGGACCGGCTTGTGGGCTGCTGGGTGCAGGAGGGAGCCCTGTGGCTAGCAGCCGGGGGGCACGGCGAGCCCTCAAAGGGGGAGGGCTGCTGCCCTCTGGCGATGGCTCCGGGACTGTCTGGCTGGGATGCCACAGGCCGGGCTCACTGCCTGCACTGAGCTCTTCCTCTCCTTCCCCAGGTGGCTGACGCAGAAGGGAGCCCGGCAGAAGAAAATCAACGAGTGGTTGGGCATCAAGAACGAGACGGAGGAGTGAGTATCCCCACTCGTGTTTTGGGGGATGTGGGGGGGTCACAGGAGCCGGTTCTGCCTCCTCCGGGGGGCACGGGCAAGTCCCATCTCCTTCCCTGGGAGCTGAGGATGTGTCCTCTACTGGAAGGGGTGACAGCAGCTAGAAGTGGGGGGTGAGATGTAGGGGCACGTGCCCAAAGGAAGGGAGCCTGACCCTGCCCGTGCTCGACTGCAGCCAATACTCCATGATGGACGACGAGGAGGAGCTGCCCCACCACGAGGAGCGGACGTGGTACGTGGGGAAGATCAACCGCCTGCAGGCCGAGGAGATGCTGTGCGGGAAGAGGGACGGCACCTTCCTCATCCGCGAGAGCAGCCAGAAGGGATGCTACGCCTGCTCCGTGGTGTGAGTAACCCCCTGAGTGGATGTGGTGGGATGGAGCTGGCATGGGATGTGCTCCTGCCATCCCTCTCCCCTTTTCTCTCCCCTTTTCTCTCCCCTTTTCTCTCCCCTTTTCTCTCCCCTTTTCTCTCCCCTTTTCTCTCCCCTTTTCTCTCCCCTTCCCTCCTCTCCCCTTCCCTCCTCTCCCCTTCCCTTCTCTCCCCTTCCTCCTCTCCCCTTCCTCCTCCCCTTCTCTCCTCTCCCCCTCTCTCCTCGCCCCTTCTCTCCTCTCCCCTTCTCTCCTCTCCCCTTCTCTCCTCTCCCCTTCTCTCCTCTCCCCTTCTCTCCTCTCCCCTTCTCTCCTCTCCCCTTCTCTCCTCTCCCCTTCTCTCCTCTCCCCTTCTCTCCTCTCCCCTTCTCTCCTCTCCCCTTCTCTCCTCTCCCCTTCTCTCCTCTCCCCTTCTCTCCTCTCCCCTTCTCTCCTCTCCCCTTCTCTCCTCTCCCCTTCTCTCCTCTCCCCTTCTCTCCCCACGTCCTGGAGGTGTTGGCTGGCACGATGGCCTTCCCCGAGGTCTCCCATCTCCCTGGGTGCCTCCTGCCATGCCTAGATGTATTTTTGGGCTGCTGTGTGGTGTCACCGCTTGTGCTCTGTTGTCCCTGTCCCGGTGCCACTGACCCCTGCTCCCTTGTGTCCCTGGCAGGGTGGACGGTGACACCAAGCACTGCGTGATCTACAAAACGGCGACGGGCTACGGGTTCGCCGAACCCTACAACCTCTACGCCTCCCTCAAGGACCTGGTCTTGCACTACAAGCACACGTCCCTGGTGCAGCACAATGACTCCCTGAATGTCACGCTGGCTCACCCGGTCCTTTCCCAGCCTCCGGCCAGATGAGCAGCCCGTGCACAACACAACAGCTGCCTTCAGCTTCTCCCCAGGGCGCTGCTTTCTGGCTCTGGACTCTCGCACCCTGTATAGTTGAGTCTCTGTGCTCCTGCCCCTCCAGAGCCTCCGAGATGTCTGTTTTGACCGTTCCTGGTGTCCCTTTTTGGTCAGTAGCTGAAACCCGTGTTGGCTGATGGGACAAAAAGGCTGGGCTGTTGAACTCCCAGCGGGCTCCAGCCTCTAGGAGGTGGGATCCGGTTGTGATTGAATTGCTGTGGGCGAGCACAGCCCCTTCCCCTTCCCCGATAAGCAAGTCCAGATCCCCTTCTTGCTGGCAGGTCGCCCCGCTGCGCATCACTGTAGAGCTAGATTCCTGATTTCTCGGCACGCTACGGCGTCGGTCGCTGCTCTGAGCGAGGGTTCTCCCTGCCTGGATGCCAGAGGAGGCAGAGGAGGAGGCTGGGCTGAGCGTGTGCATCCTCCACTCTCACTTCCCTCGGTGATTTTGTGGGTGTCTGGTACGAGGGGTGCTGCTCTTCCCCGCAGAGACTCGTTCCGAAAGGAGAAACCCCATCCTCCCTGCGGCTTCTGGGCCGAGGGCTCCGCTCCTTGCCGTGCCCCACCTCCCCCTCTTCTTCCCTCCTGTCGTAACCACCCCTCGAGTGTTTCTGTCTGCGGAGGGAGGATCCAGCTCGCCATGAATCTCTCACCTTCCTCGTGCCAGCTAAGCTGTGAAATCCGTGTTGGTACCCGTGGGTTTTCCTGGCCGGAATCTGTGGGACGCACAGCTCGTTTCTGGGAGTCTCTGCGAATGGATGTAACCCA
>NW_015090769.1:1092088-1092288 GCF_001431845.1 Calidris pugnax | reverse complement strand
CCCCCGCCGGTGCCGACCCGGGTCCCTCCAGCCGGAGCCCCACGCACACACTACGAGCAGAATGAAGGACCTCTCGTCTGCAGGAGGACGGTGTCTCCCGCTGAGCCAAGGGCCTTGAAAATGTATATGCATGATGTCGAACTATGTATGCAAAGCACTTATAATCATGAGTACTGTACGGGGGGGGTGGGGGGGGGAAG
>NW_015090769.1:1090682-1092054 GCF_001431845.1 Calidris pugnax | reverse complement strand
CTGAGTTCAAAGGGCTCGAGGGCAACGGGGGTGGCCTTGGAAGGGCTTTAAAAGCTGGACTTGGGCTGAGAGTTGAGGCCGTGGTGGCGTTTGCTTTACTGGGTTATCCCTGGCTTGAAGAAAGCATTAATTGTCCTCTTTGATTGGCCTGGAGAGGCTTTCCCTTTTGGAGGCTACGGGCCGGTAGATGCTGTTGGCTTCGCTGCTTCTGCTTTGTGTTGCGACTCGGGGCTGCGCCGCATCCGTGGGGTGCTGTGTGCTGCTGTCCTGCCTGCCTGCTTGTCCCTTGTCCCCCCGTCACCTCTGCTGCTCGCCTTGCTCCGGGCTGATCCCCGGATCCTTTTGGATCTGGGATTGTTGGACTAAATTCCTGTAGCCCGTGGCAGCTCCCCTGTGCTCGGCTGTACAGACCCTGCTCCCTGTGTCTCCCTGTTTTTTTTGCTTCCTCCAGTTTTTCAGTGGTTTGTGCTGTGAGGATTTGGGGCTGCGGTGCCGTCCCTGCCCCACAGCGACTTGGGGGGGGGGGCACAGAAGGGGCAGGCGATGCGTGGGGGGAGCTGTGGGGCGCAGGGGCCGGGAGAGGCTGCCTTTGGCTTTGGAGAATCACTTGGGAGAAGCTGTCGGGGATAATTAAGGGAATAGTTCAGGCTTGGCCACGTGAGAGACAGGAGCACGTGGGAGTGGGGCAGGGAGGCCCGGTGCTCGTAGCCCTCTCTGTGGAGGCCTCCTGGGGTCCATGTGGTGGCTGGGGAGAGGGGGGTGGCTGTGATGACACCCCCAAACCTGCCAGACTCCTGCCCCCATCACAGCGGCTCATTTTCAGCCCAGGGACTCTATTCATCCCTGTGCCGTTGGGCTGGCTGTATCCTCCAGCCGCTCACCCCACAGAGACCATGTCCCCCCCTGAAAAATGAGTTTGGGGATGGTCCTGCCCAAGGGGGGGCCATGAATTTTGCTCCCAGTTCATGCTGGGACCCGCTGAGCACCTGGAATCATTTCAGCTCCAAGCCATCACCCGTCCACACTCCACTCGGTGCTCGCCCCAGCTCTGCTGCCGGGGGAAATTCCAGCTCGACAGTGGGGTTTTTTTTACCCTTTTGGCTCAATTTCTGCTTTTCTCCCCACGCTGTCCCTTCCTGCCGCCCACCTGGAGCTTCTTCCTCCATGTGAGCTCGGGGGGGGGTCATGGTTGCCCCCTCTTCCTCTCCCAGCTCTGCTCCCAAATCCCTGCCTACAACGAGGAGGAAAATGCCCTTCCCCGGGGCTGCCTTTCCCTGATGGTGCTTGAGCTTGATTTGGCTCCCTAAAAAAAAAACACACCCAGCTTTTTCCTTCGTGGAAAAAAATCCACCTTTTCCCCAGGTGGAAACCC
>NW_015090769.1:1088985-1090458 GCF_001431845.1 Calidris pugnax | reverse complement strand
TTTTCCATGCCCCCCAACCCAGCCACCCACCCCCCCAGGGCCATTCCCTCTCCCCGTGTCCCACCTCGGGGTTTATCCCTCCCGTGTCCCACCTCGGGATGCTCCGTGTGTGTGTCCCCCAGCCCCGGGGGCTCTCGTGTCATGAGGAGGGGGGTTTTTTGTGCTCGGGGAGGCCACGGTGGCTGCATGAGATTTATTTTTTTTTAATTTTATTTTAGTTCCTAGGTATATGCAATAATAAATAACTCGCCACTTCAGCTGTTCGTTACCAGCAGTAGTTCTCTAGGCTCTTTTCTGTTGATGTTTACTAATGGAAAACCCAGTATTTGTTACTGTACGAGGATTCTTTTTTTTTTTTTCCTGTTTTGTTTTGGTTTTTTTTTTGTACGGTACTTTAAAAAAAAAAATCAAAAACACGAACCCACAAAAAAATAAAAATACAAACCCAACCAAAAATAAAAAAAATTTAAAAAATAAAATTTAAAAAAAAAAAAGAAATAAAACAGAATTAAAGAAACGGCTGCGGGGGATTTCTGCGGGAGGGGTGTTTTCACGCTGGGGGAGCAGAGGAGGGAGGGCGTCGGGGCTGGGTGCGGGATGTGACCCATGGGACTCTGCTCCCGGGGGGGTCACAGGGCTGGGGGGCCACCCCCCAGCTCAGCTGGGCAAGCAGGAGGTGGCAACTGAGCCCCCAAGGGGCAAGAAACAGCCGGAAACGGCGTCTATAAACAGCGGGGAAGTACAAAGTTCCTCCCAACGGCCCAAAAAATGAGCCCGAGGGGGGTATTTCGGGCAGCACCCCCAACCTGGGGGGTGCTTTGGCGAGGGGGGGTTGGCAGACCCTGGTGGGGGTCCCATATAGAGCCACCCCCCCCCCCTTTTCTTGTTTGGGAGACGCCGAGCGGGGGCTGCTCAGGGTTGGGTTTCTGTCGCCGACGTGTCGCAACCTGCAGGGAAAAGGCAGGTGGGGCCAAGGCCACCGTGACCCCCCCTTCCTCCCCACCAGAGCCCCAATTTTTGGGGGTCAAGGTCCCCCACCCGGGGTGGCCGGCGCCGGACGTCCCGGCGTGAGTCAGCAGCGTCGGCGTCACATGAGGAGGACGGTGGAGCCGGGAGGAAGGGCACGCGGAGGCGGGCGCTGCCAAGCCTTTAAAAAGTCCTCGCGGGGACGGGCTGCACCTCCACGCCATCCCCACCATGGCCCCCACGGCCCCCACGCTGCCGCTGGCCCTGCTGCTGGCCCTGCTGGCCCCACGCCTCGGGCTGGCTTCCCCCGGCTGTGACTACCCGGCCCACCTCTGGTGCAGCTCGCGGGAGATCGCCGTCGCTTGCCAGGTCAGAGCCGCCGGTAGCCACCCGCCCCGCCACGGTAGCCCACGCGGGGCCACAACCCGCCGAAAGGGCTGGGTGCCCACCCGGTGAGCGGGGCTTTGGGGGTGGCGGGGACGGTGTCAGGGCATCGCCCGCCCGCGG
>NW_015090769.1:1085875-1087905 GCF_001431845.1 Calidris pugnax | reverse complement strand
GCCACCGTGACCCCCCCTTCCTCCCCACCAGAGCCCCAATTTTTGGGGGTCAAGGTCCCCCACCCGGGGTGGCCGGCGCCGGACGTCCCGGCATGAGTCAGCAGCGTCGGCGTCACATGAGGAGGACGGTGGAGCCGGGAGGAAGGGCACGCGGAGGCGGGCGCTGCCAAGCCTTTAAAAAGTCCTCGCGGGGACGGGCTGCACCTCCACGCCATCCCCACCATGGCCCCCACGGCCCCCACGCTGCCGCTGGCCCTGCTGCTGGCCCTGCTGGCCCCACGCCTCGGGCTGGCTTCCCCCGGCTGTGACTACCCGGCCCACCTCTGGTGCAGCTCGCGGGAGATCGCCGTCGCTTGCCAGGTCAGAGCCGCCGGTAGCCACCCGCCCCGCCACGGTAGCCCACGCGGGGACACGGCCCGCCGAAAGGGCTGGGTGCCCACCCGGTGAGCGGGGCTTTGGGGGTGGCGGGGACGGCGTCGGGGCATCGCCCGCCCGCGGTACCCGGTTGCCAGCTCCGAGCATCCCCGCGGCACAGGCTGGCACACGGGATGCTCGGAGCCCCTGTGCCACACTGGAACCCCCCAGAATCCCCAGGGAAACGCCACGCTCCAGCCGGACCCCAACCCTTCCCCGGGCGGCGTTGCCACTTCTGCTTTTTTACCATAAAACAGCTTTTTTCAGCTTATTCCACCCGGACGGCGACACCGCTGTGATGGCAGGTCCGGTGGCACCCTGCGGGGCTGCGGCCACCACCCGGCGGTGGGCACTGGGCTGTGTGTCCCCACCACCACCCCCCCCAGGCACATCCCAGCCCTGCCGGATATGTTTTTCCCCCCCAAAATATTTTGGGGAAGTTCCTGTGGAAAGCCCCGGCGCTGCCTTCGAGGGGATCCTGCGGCTGCAAGAGGCCCCCGCTCGCTCTCACTTCCCTCCCTGCCCTTCTTACCCTCACTCCCAGAGCTTTGCCCCATTTCTTGCGAATATGGGGAGGTGGGAGGGGGGTGTGCAGCCGTACCCCCCCCCCCCTCCCGTACCCCAAAACCTTCCCTCACACAGGCGGAGAGCCGTTGTGCCAACCTCTCTCGCCCGGCGCCCGCCCCGGTGGAGGTGACCCTGTTCTACGAGAGCCTGTGCATGGCCTGTCGCTCCTTCTTGGTCCGGCAGCTCTTCACCGCCTGGGTGCTGCTGCCCAGCGAGGTCCTCAACATCACCCTGGTGCCCTACGGCAACGCCCAGGTAGGAGCCGGCAGGAACCGGTGTCACCGTCACCGTCGGCATCCCCCTGGTGTCACCACCGTCCCCGCTCAGACCGGTTGGTCCCGCAGGAGAAGAACGTCAGCGGGAAGTGGGAATTCCAGTGCCAGCACGGCCCGGAGGAGTGTTTGGGCAACATGATCGAGGTGACGGCCACGGTGACAGTCCCCATCCCCACCGTGCTGGCACCAGAAAGGGGTCCGGTGCCCCCCTCACCCCCCACCCTGTCCCCGTAGACCTGCCTGATGCACGAAGCTGAGAACTTCACCACCTACTTCCCCGTCATCTTCTGCCTGGAGTCGGGCAGCTCCGTCACCAAGAACCTGGAGGCCGTATGTCCCCTTCCCCGTCCCCCCGTGACACCGTGGGGGTGTCCCGGTCCCCCTGACGTCCCCATATGTGTGTGTCCCCCCCCTCCCTCTCGCTGTCCCCCCACAGTGCCTGCAGATCTACGCCCCAGAGCTGGACCGGGGGCGCATCGCCGCCTGCGTGCAGGGGGACACGGGGATGGAGCTGATGCACCGCAACGCACAGCTCACGCAGGCACTGGACCCCCCGCCCGAATACGTGCCCTGGGTCCTCATCAACGGGGTATGGAAGAACCTGGGGGGGGGACACACACACAACTAGGGGGGCTACGACACCCCCCTGACCGCCCCCCGTCTTCCCCCACCCACAGAAGCACACGGACGAGCTGCAGGAACAGGCCTCGACCTCGCTGGTGGGGCTGATCTGCCGCCTCTACCAGGTGGGAGGGGGGGCCTGGGGGCTGGGGG
>NW_015090769.1:1079057-1083459 GCF_001431845.1 Calidris pugnax | reverse complement strand
GACTGTGGGGGCGTACAACAGGGCAAACTGGGGGGAACTGGGAGGTACAGGGATAACTGGTAGGCACAGCAGGGCGAACTGGGGGGAACTGGGAGGTACAGGGGAACTGGGGAGGTACAGCAGTGCTAACGCGGGGGAACTGGGGGGGACACGGGGTGACTGGGAGGGACTGGGGGGGGTCTCTCCATACTGACCCCGCTGGCAGGGGGGGGCGGGGGGGGACTGTCTGTGCCCGCAGGATGCTGGCGCGGGGCCGGCGGCTGCTGAGGCCGCTCTTCACCGGCCGCCTGCTCCTGCTGACCAACACGGCCAGCAGCGGGGCCCTGCTGGCCACCGGCGACGTCCTGCAGCAGGCCTGGCACCGCCGCCGCCACCCCGACACCGAGCACCAGATGGCCCGTACAGGTGACAACCCCGGGGAGGGGACATACGGACACACACACAAGTGGGGTGGGGTGGGGTTGCAGGCCACCCTGTCACGTTGTTTAATTTGTGCTGGTTCTCATGGAATTGTCGGGGTTGGATGGGACCTTCTAGAGATCATGGAGTCCAACTCCTCGGCCAAAGCAGGGTTGCCCAGAGCTCATCCCTCAGGAGCATCCAGGTGGGGCTTGAAGATCTCCAGAGAAGGGGACTCCACACCCTCCCTGGGCAGCCTCTGCCAGGGCTCTGCCACCCTCACCCCAAAGAAGTTCTTCCTCAGATTTGAGTGGAACTTCCCCTGTTCCAACTTGTGCCCGTTGCCCCTCGTCCTGTCACTGGGAACCACTGAGAAGAGTCCGGCTCCATCCTTCCTCAAACCACCCTTTAGATCCTTAGAGGCATTAATAAGGTCTCCCCTCAGCCTTCTCTTCTCCAGAGCCCCAGCTCTCTCAGCCTTTCCTCATCAGGGAGATGCTCCAATCCCTAAATCATCTCTGTTGTCCTACGCTGGACTCTCCCCAGCAGTTCCCTGTCTCTCTTGAACTGGGGAGCCCAGAACTGGAGGCAGGATTCCAGCTGTGGCCTCCCCAGTGCAGAGCAGAGGGGGAGAATGACCTCCCTCCACCTCCTGGCCACACTCTTCCCTCCACAGCCCAGGATCCCATGGTCCCTCTTGGCCACAAGGGCACATTGCTGGCTCCTGGACAATTTATTATCCACCAGGATAATAAATTCTTCTTCTCCTCAGAAGCGGGAGGGGAATGAGGGTCTGGCTCCACGCAAAGCCATGCTCCTTTTGTGCTGTCCCCAGAGCCAGATCTGCTTTCAAAGAGGGGGGGGGATGCTAAGAAGGGGGTGTCACATCAATAATGGATGGGTGGCAGCGGCGGTGTTGTGTTGCAGGTCGCATGTTCGCCGTGGGCTGCAGCCTGGGCCCGCTCATGCACTACTGGTACCTCTGGCTGGACGCCGCCTTCCCGGCGCGGGGCGTGCGGGGGCTCCGAACCGTCCTCAAGAAGGTCCTCATCGATCAGGTGGTGGCATCTCCTGCCCTGGGAGTCTGGTATTTCCTGGGTACGTGGTGGCACCCGTCCCTCGGGTTGGCGTCGCTGGGAATCGAGCGCTGCCCACGCCACCAGTGACGTGTTTTCGTGCTGGGGGTGACACTGTCACCCTCCCTCAGTGGGGCAGACATGGGTCTCCTGGGGTTCCCTCCCACGGTAGGAGGGGTTTTTTGGGCAGTTTTAGTGCCCAACACAGCTGAGATGGCAATTCCCATCCGCTCTCCTCAGCGCGGAGCCTCACCTGGAAGACTAGAGAGGAGTTTTCTCTGTAATAAAAAGTCAAAAAAAAAAAAATTAAAAAAGAAAAACAGGCTGCTTCCTGAGAACAGTCTTTTCCAGGAAAAGTAGTTCTGCAGGAATTTCCTGATGATGGGGAAAAAAAATGCTTGATAGTCTTTATCCTCGTGCACACCTGCTGTTAGAAAAAGAGGGAGTTTCACTTCATTGTGTTTTACTGAGTTCTTCACTGCCTGTTGGTCTTTTATTTATAGATATTTCCTACAAGTAGCAGAAAACCTGCCTCATCTAACCACCCGTGTCCCTCTGTCCCCTACAGGCATGGGCACGCTGGAGGGCCAGTCCCTGGAGGAGAGCTGGGAGGAGCTGAAGGAGAAATTTTGGGAGTTTTACAAGGTAAATCACACACCCCCGAGCTCCTTTTCCCTCCCCGGGTGGGGATGTGGCTGCGGGACAAGAGGAAATGGCCTCAAGTTGCTCCAGGGGAGGTTCAGGTTGGATATTAGGAAAAAAATTCTTCACTGAAAGGGTTATCAGGCGTTGGAATGGGCTGCCCAGGGAGGTGGTTGAAGCACCATCCCTGGAGATATTCAAGATGAAATTACATGGTGCTTGGGAATATGGTTTAGTGGTGGGGTGTGTGTTTTGTTTGGGGGTTTTGGGTTGGTTTTTTTTTTTTTTAATGGTTGGACTGGATGATCTTCAAGGTCCCTTCCAACCTTGGTGATTCTGTGATGCTTTTTTACTCCCCACAGGCTGACTGGTGCGTGTGGCCGGCGGCTCAGCTGGTGAATTTCCTCTTTGTCCCCCCCAAGTACCGGGTGGTTTATGTCAACGTCATCACACTGGGATGGGACACCTACCTCTCCTACCTCAAACACAGGGTGAGCGCCCACCCGGCCACCGCTCCTCACCCCCGTGACCAGTCGGGCTGGTGCCAAACATACCCCATTTCTCTCTCTTCCCCAGCCTGGCACCCCCCCGGGAACCCAGCCTGATCCCCCCCGGGAGACCTGGCGCGGCGTCAGGGTGTGACGATGGAAATTGTGGTGTTTTTTCCGGATGCTCCTGCCTTTACCAACAGATTTTTCCGGCCATCACCGCGGCTCGATCCACCCCAGGCAGGTGGTGGCCAGGGGACCACCCGGGCAGATCCCACCAATTAACTCATCTCTTGATGGCAACCGTGGGTTTGGGTATTTTTAACCAATCTCCTGTTACAGGCGAGCCTGTAAAGCTCATGATTATGAATATTATTATTATTTTTGTATTCTTCCACGCCGCAGCTACACTTGGCCTTCAGCACCCCCCGGGGGAAGATCCCCAGTGCTCACTCCTGCTGCAAATGGACTTTTTTCCCCTCTTTTCCACGGCAAAAGGCTGGCCCTTTGCTCCCCTCCAACACCTTTTGCTGCCTTTTTTAATCTCCAGAGCTACCGGCTCGGGCCCCTGCGGAGGGATTGCTGCTCCTCAGACTTTTCCTGCTTTTATTTTTCAGCTGGGAGCTGAAGGGAGAAATCACCTGGGGGTCCTGGTGGACAACAAAATGACAATGAGCAAAGAGTGTGCTCTTGTAGCCAGGAAGGCCAACAGAATCCTGGGCTGTGTAGGGAAGAGTGTGGCCAGCAGGTCAAGGGAGGTCCTTCTCCCCCTCTGCTCTGCACTGGTGAGGCCACAACTGGAATCCTGCCTCCAGTTCTGGGCTCCCCAGTTCCAGAGGGACAGGGAACTGCTGGAAAGGGACAGGGAACTACTGGAAAGAGTCCAGCGTAGGGCTACAAAGATGATTCAAGGATTGGAGCATCTCCCTTATGAGGGAAAGAGCTGGGACTCTTTAGTCTGGAGAAGAGAAGGCTGAGGGGAGACCTTATCAATGCGGATAAGTATCTCAAGGGTGGGTTGAAGGAGGAGGGAGCCAGACTCTTTTCAGTGGTTCCCAGTGAGAGGACAAGGGGCAACGGGCACAAGTTGGAACATAAGAGGTTCCACTCAAATATGAGGAGAAACTTCTTCACGGTGAGGGTGACAGAGCCCTGGAACAGGCTGCCCAGGGAGGGTGTGGAGTCCCCTTCCTTGGAGATTTTCAAGACCCACCTGGATGCTCCTGAGTAACATGCTCTGACAAGCTCTAGGCAATCCTGCTTCAGCAGGGGAGTTGGACTGGATGATCTCTATGGTCCCTTCCAACTCTAAAAAATTCAGTGAAATTCAGTGAAATCACTCGGCTCCTTTTCTCTCCGTCGGCGCCGCGCGTGGGCTCTGGGCTGGGCTGCAGCCACCCCCTTTTTATAAAAATAGCGGTGCGCTGGCGGCCGCCGGCTGCCACAGCCGCAGAGCCCGCATGGAGGCGGTCGGGCTTTTTGAGGCAAAGTGGGGTTTTTTTGGGTTTTTTTTGCAGGATTTAGCCCGTAACATCCCTCTCCTCCCAGCCCTGGACAAGCTGGACGCTCACTCCATAACCCAGGAGCTTTATTTATATTTCCAGCATCGATAAAAACTGCCTAAATGTGATTTTTTAAAAATAATTTAATTTTAAATAATTTTAATTTTTTTAAAATAATTTTTCTAACGCTTAAAGCTGTGCCTTACTTATATCCTTACTTATAGCTCTGTCCTCGATGCCCCCACCATGGGACCACCCCTCCCCCCCTTGGCGAGCGCTAATTAAGAAACGAGCT
>NW_015090769.1:1078816-1079047 GCF_001431845.1 Calidris pugnax | reverse complement strand
TTGAGGGGGAGGGAGGAAAAAAAAAAATAAATCTGTAAAATAAAGACACAGCGCTCCAAGAAAAAAATAACAATAATAATAATAAATAAATAGAGGGCAGCAAGACCTGCGGGTCCGTCATCGCTACGGGAATATCCACTTATTCACAGTCTCCACAGAAGCACGGTACTACAGGAACACACGAGGAGCCCAAAACCCTGCAGCAAATTAGCAACGCTCCTCCAAACCCCC
>NW_015090769.1:1078347-1078695 GCF_001431845.1 Calidris pugnax | reverse complement strand
GCCCTGGTCAAAGCACAAGCCTTTTAAAAGAGACAAGTTGTGGCTGAGTTAGATTAGTCATCAAAAGCTCTCCTCAATCAGTAGGGCAATAAGTAAGATTAAGGGGAAAAGAGAATGAAGAAAAAAAAAAAAGAAAATAAAATAATTAATAATTATCATCATAATTAATGCACCAACACGGCCACAGCACAGCAGGTCACGCGCACAGCGTCACTTCCTACGCCTATTTACAAGGAGGTTGTTTTTTTTTTCTTTTCTTATGTACAAGGAGGAAGACGGCGGGAGCATAAATTAGCATCTATTTATACAAATAAACAAGATTTAGGAAATATCCATCCATGGAGGGGG
>NW_015090769.1:1075968-1077832 GCF_001431845.1 Calidris pugnax | reverse complement strand
CATCTTCTCGCAGATGATGTCCACCAGCCGCTCGAAGGTCTGCTTCACGTTGATGTTGTCCTTGGCGCTGGCCTCGAAAAACTCAAAGCCTGGAAGAAAAAGGTGGGGGGGGACACACCAAAACACACACAAAACCACACAGAACACACACAAAACACACACAAAACACACACAAAACACCACACAAAACCCACACAAAACCCACACAAAATCCACACAAAATCCACACACAACCCACACACAACCCACACACAACCCACACACAACCCACACACACAACACACACACAACACACACACAACACACACACAACACCACCACATGGGTGAGATTAGGGCTTCAAACCCCACACACACACCCCCCCCGTTGCCACCCTGCATCCAGCTGCTGCCCAACATCGGAAACCTTCCACGGCTCCTCCTCCCCTCGTTAAATATTAATTGAAAGGGCTGCGTGTACCAGACCCCCCCACACACACACACCCACCCACGCGGTGACACCGTCATTTTCCCCACCTCTCGGCAGGTTTATGGGGCTGTAACAGAAACTGCCATCACACCCCGGGGGCTTAATTATGCCTCATTTGGGTTTTTTTCTTCGTTAGGTGACGAGTCACCGCTGCTATTGAAGCAGAAGAATTACAGCCGGGGAATTAAGCCCCCCCTAATTAAATTATTTGTAGGAAGACAGCTCCTCAACTCACCCAGGTGCTCGGCGAGCTGGCGGCCCTTCTCCGAGGAGACCACGCGCTCATCCTCCATGTCACACTTGTTCCCCACCAGCAGGACCTGGGCGTTGTCCCAGGAGTAGGTCTTGATCTGGGTGGACCTTCAGGGAGGACAAAGAAAGTGGGGGGGACATCATCATCATCATCACGTGGAGGGGCAGAGAGCACGGCATGGGGAGGGGAGGCCCCAAAAAGGGGAGGGGAAGGGACAGTTTAGGGGGGGGTGAGGGTCCCCGAAGCTCTTCCTGGGGTGCTCACCAGTCCTGCACGGCGTTGAAGGACTCCTCGTTGGTGATGTCGTACATCAGGATGAAGCCCATGGCGCCGCGGTAGTAGGCGGTGGTGATGGTGCGGTACCGCTCCTGGCCGGCCGTGTCCTGGGTTTGGGGGGGGTTGAGATCAGCACATCACCCCCAGGGACGTGGGGACACCAGTGGGGACATCTCGTGGACAACTGAGTCCTCAGGGAGACATCCCACCCCACCATCATCACCCCCAGCTCTGGGTAACATCAGAGCAGCCCCACGCCAACCATCCTGGTGTGGGGACCCATGGGGACAACCCTGGACAACGAGGTCCAGGAGCCAACCCACCCCACAACCATCACCCCCAGCCCCGGTAAACGTTGGAGAAGCCCCACATCAACCATCCCAGTGCGGGGAACCACGGGGAGACCCCAACAACCATCCTGGTGTGGGGACACCTCCTGGACAACGAGGTCCAGGAGCCAACCCACCCCACAACCATCACCCCCAGCCCCGGTAAACGTTGGAGAAGCCCCACACCAACCATCCCAGCGTGGGGAACCACGGGGAGACCCTAAAGATGGGGATTATAGGGACTGGGGGGTCTCACCCAGATCTGCAGCTTGATGCGTTTGTCGTTCCGGTAGATGGTCTTGACCTTGAAGTCGATGCCGACGGTGCTGACGAAGGCCGGGGTGAAGGAATCGTCGGCGTACCGGAAGAGGAAGGAGGTTTTCCCTACGCTGCTGTTGCCGATGATGAGGATCTTGAACATGTAGTCGAAATTTTGGTCGGAGGATTCCTTCTGCCCATAGCGGGAGTCGGTAGCCGACGCCATCTGCAAAGGCGGAGGGAGGAGAAGGGCCGTGATGGGGGGGGGGGGGGGGGGGGG
>NW_015090769.1:1074053-1075608 GCF_001431845.1 Calidris pugnax | reverse complement strand
CAACACCCCCACATGGGTGAGATTAGGGCTGCAAACCCCACACACACCCCCCCCCCGTTGCCACCCTGCATCCAGCTGCTGCCCAACATCGGAAACCTTCCACGGCTCCTCCTCCCCTCGTTAAATATTAATTGAAAGGGCTGCGTGTACCAGACCCCCCCACACACACACACCCACCCACGCAGTGACACCGTCATTTTCCCCACCTCTCGGCAGGTTTATGGGGCTGTAACAGAAACTGCCATCACACCCCGGGGGCTTAATTATGCCTCATTTGGGTTTTTTTCTTCGTTAGGTGACGAGTCACCGCTGCTATTGAAGCAGAAGAATTACAGCCGGGGAATTAAGCCCCCCCTAATTAAATTATTTGTAGGAAGACAGCTCCTCAACTCACCCAGGTGCTCGGCGAGCTGGCGGCCCTTCTCCGAGGAGACCACGCGCTCATCCTCCATGTCACACTTGTTCCCCACCAGCAGGACCTGGGCGTTGTCCCAGGAGTAGGTCTTGATCTGGGTGGACCTTCAGGGAGGACAAAGAAAGTGGGGGGGACATCATCATCATCATCACGTGGAGGGGCAGAGAGCACGGCATGGGGAGGGGAGGCCCCAAAAAAGGGAGGGGAGGGGACAGTTTAGGGAGGGGTGAGGGTCCATGAAGCCCTTCCTGGGGTGCTCACCAGTCCTGCACGGCGTTGAAAGACTCCTCGTTGGTGATGTCGTACATCAGGATGAAGCCCATGGCGCCGCGGTAGTAGGCGGTGGTGATGGTGCGGTACCGCTCCTGGCCGGCCGTGTCCTGGGTTTGGGGGGGGTTGAGATCAGCACATCACCCCCAGGGACGTGGGGACACCAGTGGGGACATCTCGTGGACAACTGAGTCCTCAGGGAGACATCCCACCCCACCATCATCACCCCCAGCTCTGGGTAACATCAGAGCAGCCCCACGCCAACCATCCTGGTGTGGGGACCCATGGGGACAACCCTGGACAACGAGGTCCAGGAGCCAACCCACCCCACAACCATCACCCCCAGCCCCGGTAAACGTTGGAGAAGCCCCACATCAACCATCCCAGTGCGGGGAACCACGGGGAGACCCCAACAACCATCCTGGTGTGGGGACACCTCCTGGACAACGAGGTCCAGGAGCCAACCCACCCCACAACCATCACCCCCAGCCCCGGTAAACGTTGGAGAAGCCCCACACCAACCATCCCAGCGTGGGGAACCACGGGGAGACCCTAAAGATGGGGATTATAGGGACTGGGGGGTCTCACCCAGATCTGCAGCTTGATGCGTTTGTCGTTCCGGTAGATGGTCTTGACCTTGAAGTCGATGCCGACGGTGCTGACGAAGGCCGGGGTGAAGGAATCGTCGGCGTACCGGAAGAGGAAGGAGGTTTTCCCTACGCTGCTGTTGCCGATGATGAGGATCTTGAACATGTAGTCGAAATTTTGGTCGGAGGATTCCTTCTGCCCATAGCGGGAGTCGGTAGCCGACGCCATCTGCAAAGGCGGAGGGAGGAGAAGGGCCGTGATGGGGGGGGGGGGGGGGGGGGG
>NW_015090769.1:1058302-1072765 GCF_001431845.1 Calidris pugnax | reverse complement strand
GGGGGGGAAGAGCAGCCATCTCCCCTCAATGCGGGGTGGGGGGGCGAGCAGTCACGGCCTCCTCTGTCACGACATGACCCCCCCTTATCGCGACGGCCCCCCTCAGGGCTGCGGACACGGGAAACCTGACGCCATCCCTGGACGGGGGCACCTGGCCCTGAGGTGGCACCCGGCCCTGAGGTGGAGCCCAGTGCTTCCAGTGCCCACAGTGCCCCCAATGCCCTCCCAGTACCCCCAGTTCTCCCAGTAACCCCCAGTGCTCCCAGTGCCTCCCAGAGCCCGGCCCAGCTGGGGCGGGGGGCACATGTGGGCGGCCATGTCCTGCCAGGCCCCTGTGTCCTCCCTCGCCCTGAGGCAATCAGTGGGATTAGGGGGAGGCAGCATATGGCAGCCCCATGGGAGGAGGGTCGGGGGCCCGGCCGGGGGCTCCACAGGCCCCGGGGCTGCCGTGCTCCCCTGCCCAGGCCTGTTTCTTCTCCACCTGAAGCCCACAGCCGCCATGGGTGCTGCCTCATACCTCCTCCAGGCTCCACCACCTGCATGGAGGTCACGTCCCCTGGGCCCAGCAAGGGGCCAAAGGGGCTTTTTTGGCCAGTTCATGGAATCACGGAATGGGTTGGGTTGGAAGGGACCTTAAAGATTATCTACCTCCTCCAGGCTCCACCACCTGCATGGAGGTCACGTCCCCTCGGCCCAGCAAGGGGCCAAAGGGGCTTTTTTGGCTAGTTCGTGGAATCACGGAATGGTTTGGGTTGGAAGGGACCTTAAAGATCATCAAGTTCCAACCCCCTGCCCTGGGCAGGGACACCTCCCACCAGACCAGGTTGCTCCAAGCCCCCTCCAACCTGCCCTTGAACCCCTCCAGCTTCTCTGGGCAACCTGGGCCAGGCTCTCACCACCCTCACACCAAACAAGTTCTTCCCCACAGCTCAGCTCCATCTCCCCTCTTTCAGTGTCAAACCCTTCCCCCTCATCCTGTGGCTCCCCTCCCTGATCCCGAGTCCCTCCCCAGCTTTCCTGAGGAACTGGAAGGGGCTTGAAAGTCTCCCCAGAACCTTCTCTTCTCCAGGCTGAACCCCCCAACTCTCTCAGCCTGTCCCCACAGCAGAGGGGCTCCAGCCCTCCCAGTATCTCCATGGCTCTCCCAGCCCCGTTCATCCAGCCCCAGCCCGGCAGAGAGCCTGGCGCCAGAGCAGGAGGCCATTTCAGGGAGCTCTGACACCACGGAGCCTCCTCTGGTCCCTATCAACCCGGAGAGAAGAGGGGGGGGGTGGACAACACGCCAAGCACCCATGTGGAGGTAGAGATGGCACCGAGCCACCGGCCAGCCCGGTGCGGCACCCGGCACTCCCGGGCCAAGCCCTGGAAACCGGCTGGGCTGGGAGAGGAGCATCCGGCTGCCGTGTCCCCGCTGCCCAACGGCGGGTGAGAGCCACCGGGGCCCCCCGTGTGTGCCAGGGCAGTGCCACCACGGGTGGGGACGTGTTTGCCGACATCAATCACCCTCGGGAGCAATGCGGAAGAGCCAGGGAACGGGCTCCGTCCGCGCCAAGCCGGCGATTAAATATTTACCTTAGCCGGCTGTGTTTGCCAGTGATGGATCGGCGTTTCCAGGGAGGAGCTTGCTTTTGTTCAAACAGGGAGCAAAAGCCCTCCGTGGCGCCCATCAGGAGACGGGGACACCAACCACACAGGTCCCTGGGGACATTGGCCCAACCAGCACAACCCCAACAACCCCCAGAACACTGTAAAAAAGCACTTTCAAGGCTCATTATTTTCTTTTTTTTGGGGGTGGAACAAACCAGGTTTAATCTCTGGAAGGTGAAAGGAAGAAACCGAGAGGACCCCCGGGGGCTGCCCCGGTCCCTGCGGTGACACGGGGTCACGGCCACCCACCGGGGACCCCAAGTGCAAAATACAAATGCAGCATTTTGGGTGCTGATCAGAACAGGGCAGAAACGCGGCTTTCTGCCACCGGAACGCGTGTGTGAGTGTGCGCCAAGGTGAGGCTCGTATTAAAAAGTGAGCTACAAAAGGCTTTAAAAAGTGAACTCATCCCCAAATAAATAAATCACCGACTCGTGCCCGTGCCGTGACCCGGTGCGTTGGCCGCGTTGAGGTCCCACGTGCTGGGGACTGTCACCAGCACCGCCGTGGGGCGGCTGTTCTGCCCAGGGGTCACCCGGAGAGACACCGAAATGCTTTTGGCTGTGCCTGGCCCCCCATGGGGAACCTCTTCCCGGAGCCCTGTGGGGCATGACGTCCCCAGGGCTGGGATGGGGCAGGAGCATGGTGTCCCTGAGCCCCATCACAAGGGGATAAGGACCTTTCCCACCATCTGTACATGGGGACACCGGGCGGGAGAGGGGACAGTCACTGGAGGAGGGCAAGCAGCATCCTTGTGCCTATCAGGACCTGCTCAGCTCCTGCATGGAGACACGCTTTGGGTCCCTCCGTGTCCCGGTGGCCACCCAGGTCCCTGTGGTGCCAGTGCTCTCCACTGCCAGCTCTCCACTGTCCCCAGCATTTGCCGGGGCAGTGCCCAGTCCCACGTCCCCACGGCAGCAAGGGGACCCACCGGCCGGTGCCGCTACGTGCCCAGGGGCAGGAATGTGACGTTGCCCTCCGTGTCCAGGCACAGCTCGTGGCTGCCCTCGGGCCCCGGCACCGAGCGTCCACCACCACTTCCATCCTTCGGTAGCGTCCCCTCCAGCGCCTGCCGGTTGTCCACGTCCCTGGGGCGGGTGACAGGCGAGTCCTGGTCCCCGGGGCCGGGTGACAGGCGCTCGGTGTCGGCCAACTCTGAGTCATCTGTGGCTGGTGTCTTGGAGCCGCTGTTGTCCTCGTCCAAGGGGCTCTCAGCTCCCTCCAGCTCCGTGTCCGACTCACCCTCCTCCTCCTCCTCCAACGTCAGCTCAAACTGGAACTTGTCGGTGGCAGCAGGGGACACCCCGTGGGCGGGAGAGGGGACAGTCACTGGAGGAGGGCAAGCAGCATCCTTGTGCCCATCAGGACCTGCTCAGCTCCTGCATGGAGACACGCTTTGGGTCCCTCCGTGTCCCGGTGGCCACCCAGGTCCCTGTGGTGCCAGTGCTCTCCACTGCCAGCTCTCCACTGTCCCCAGCATTTGCCGGGGCAGTGCCCAGTCCCACGTCCCCACGGCAGCAAGGGGACCCACCGGCCGGTGCCGCTACGTGCCCAGGGGCAGGAATGTGACGTTGCCCTCCGTGTCCAGGCACAGCTCGTGGCTGCCCTCGGGCCCCGGCACCGAGCGTCCACCACCACTTCCATCCTTCGGTAGCGTCCCCTCCAGCGCCTGCCGGTTGTCCACGTCCCTGGGGCGGGTGACAGGCGAGTCCTGGTCCCCGGGGCCGGGTGACAGGCGCTCGGTGTCGGCCAACTCTGAGTCATCTGTGGCTGGTGTCTTGGAACCACTGTTGTCCTCATCCAAGGGGCTCTCAGCCCCCTCCAGCTCCGTGTCCGACTCACCCTCCTCCTCCTCCTCCAGCGTCAGCTCGAACTGGAACTTGTCGGTGGCAGCAGGGGACACCCCGGGTCCCTCAGGTGGTGGGGATGGGCTGCGCGGGATCATGCTCTGGTACCATTCCCGGTTGTCCTCCAGCGTGTCCAGGAGCTCTTGGGCATCGGGGTGCACCAGGTCGGCCCACGTCTCCCACAACGGGTGGGCGATGAAGTCAATGAAGCCCACCTGGGGGAAGGCAGAGCTGAGTCACCAGCCTGGCCTTGTGGGGCCCCCACCCCATCCCCAGGCCGCTGCCCCACCTGGGACTTCTCCACCGAGGCAGTGTGCTTGTCGCACATGGGGCTGATCTCCATCCCCTTCTCCCGCTCCCGGTCGCCTTGGTGGAAGAACTCCACCATGATGCGGTCGGTCCATTGCCGATAGAGCTCCAGCGGCTTCGTGGGGTTGCTGAGGTCAGCACAGTGCACCATGTTCTGCAGGACCTGTGGACACCACCATGGCATCGCTTACCCAAAGTCCATTTTCCCCCAGGGCCACCACCCCGATGCCAGGAACACCCTTGGCCAACTAGGATTGGGAGGGGTGGTGGCACCAAACAGGACATCCCAGTAGCCCTGGCTGGAGCCAGGACCAACACCTGCAAACATCAGGAAGGTTTCCCCACCCGTGTCCTCGCACCCACCTGGATCCGGTCGGAGTAGTTGTCCAGCAGCAGCACGCCCAGGCTGGTCACCTTCTTGGTCTCCACCATGGTTTTCAAATCCGCCAGCAGATTCATGTGCTTGGACATGTCCGTGGCCAGCACCTGGGCAGGGCAAGCCAGGAATGGAGCTCAACCTGACCCCACCACAAAGCCCCCCAGCCCGGACACCCCACCCTGGGGTGGTCTAGGCCTCCCTGTACCATGTCGATGGCCATTTTGCGGAGTGACTGCCTCTGCTTCTTGCTCAGGTTCTGGAAGATGTCACAGTTCTCCTCCTGGAGAAGCTTGAAGCCCACGGCCAGGTGGTGGTTCTCCAGCACCGAGGCATCGTTGTACATCAGCGCCAGCTCTGAGTCTGTGAGATGGCACCAGTCACCCAGGGGTGGCTCCTGGACACCAGGGTCCCCCAACAGCCCCCAGCTCCATCCCTGCACCCCGGCTCACTGGTGTTGATGAGGAACTGGTTGGAGACACCCGGGTGGTCAACATCATGGATGGCACTGGCGAAGATGGCAGCCATGATCTCCAGATCCGTGAAAACAGCCTAGAAATGGTGAAAAAAAGACATTGAAGATGTGCTATGCTCCCACCAGACACACCAGGTGGCCTCAGTGGCCTTGGGTGACCAGGGCGCACCTCCAGCGCGGGCGTGGAGAGAAGGACATGGGTGGACTGAGCCACGTCGGCAGCGTGGATGCTGTTGTGGTAGGCCACGTCGGCGTGGTAGTGGTCCTCCAGAGTCAGCATGTAGGTGATGAAGGTGTTGACAGGGATGCGGAAGGTCTTCATCAGGTCACGCTCCTGCAGGGAGGCAGGAGATGGCTCGTCCCCATCCGAGGATGGGGACAGGGACATCCCGTTGGGATGCTCACCTGGAAGATGCTGTACATGATGACCGTCAGCGGGCGGTTGCCCGAGTACTCAGCGACTTTAAACACGTTGAGCCCCCACTTGTTGGTGTCCTCCAGCTCCTGGGGACCAGAGGGACAGAAGTCCATGCGGGGCCAGCGCTGGGGACCCTACAGCCGGTTGGGGTCACCTACACGGGGGCCCACCTTGGCCAAGAGCCCCTCCTGGTCCGTCCGCACCCCGAAGCGGGGGATGCCGGCGGCGGCGAGGCTGGAGCCGTGCGTGAGCTTCCTGACGCCGCTGATCTGGGACATGGGACGCTTCCTCCGCTCCTTCTCCTTGTCCTTGGCCAGCGCCGGGGGGATCTCCACCTCATGCTGCTTGTCTGGGACAGCGTTGGGGGGGGGGCTGTTAGCAGCGTGGGAGCTTGATCCTATCCCCCCACCACCACCCCCACCCTGCGGCATCCCCTCTGGTGACGCTGATGATGTCATCTGGCACGGATAACACCGCAATTCCATGGCAACCGGGAGGGGCTGCTTGGGGATGCCCAGCGCCTTCCCTCACCCCCTCTGCCTACCATGGGACCCTGGGCACACACACACCCCCCCCAGCAGCATAGGGATGGCCCCAACATCCCCATTGCACCAGTATGCACTAGTATACACCAGTATGCACCAATATACACCAGTGCTCCCAGACAGGACAAAGGCTGTGACACCTCCAAGTCAACAAATCCCATGGGGGCACCTGGGGAAAAAAAACCCACCCTTTTCCCTCCCCCCATTTAATTTCTTTGCAAGAAGCAAGTGGGACTGTGGCACCCCGTGGGCACCCGGTGCCAGGAGGTGCCACAGGGTTCCTGCCCAGGTCCTTGGTGGAGCAAAGCCCACCCTGCCACCAGCAGAGAGAGGTGACAGGGGTGTCCCCAGGGTGGTTGGGGGAGGTCCTCACCCAGGAAGGTGCTGGAGATGTACTCGGAGACCTGGTTCCCCGAGCGACTGGTCTCTGAGAGGTGCGTCAGCTCCCGGTTCAGCATCCTTTTGAACTGTGGGCAGCAGGCAAGGCTCAGCATTTTGGGGGGCAAGCATCCTGAGGGTCTCCGTGCCCCCCCGGGGTGATGGGGGGCTTCCGTGCCGGGGTCCCTTACCTTGTTGGAGGCCATCTCGCTGACCGAGTGCCTGGTCTGCAGCGTCTCCAGCTGGTCCAGGCACCAGTCCAGCTCCTCCAGGGTCTCCCGCGAGAGCTTCTGGTGGGCATCCTCTGCCGGGGGCAGCCACCAGCTTGGCAAGGGACCTGCCAGCGGCGCGGTGACCCGGCACGGGGGCACACGGAGGGTCCCGGCCACGGTGCCAACGAGTGGCTGTGCCACACCGAGCCCGGGGGTTCACCGGTTTGGCTGCTCACGTCCCCCCCCGAGCTGGGTGGCCGGGGACACGGGGGGATGCGGGGGACCAGATGTGGGTTGGGATGGAGCATCCCCAGGCAGTGGGGCTGAGCCCCCTCACGCCATCCCCATGGCACCCCAGCCCCGGCACGCGGCGTGCCACACTGTCCCCACGGGGTGACAGCCAGCCAGCCCCCGGGGCAGCCGGGCTCCCGCCGGGCCCCGCTCGCTCGCCGCCGGGGTTTTATTAATGGAAGGTTTGACGTCAACGGGAGCCTTTCCACCACGAAGGGCGGCCAGGCGGGAGGAGCTGCCGAAAACCAGACATGGATCCCAAAGGGCAAAGCCACAGCTCTGTCCCAGCCTGGGGAATGGGGGGGGGCGTGGGGGTTGTTGAACCCCCCCAGGACCCAGCAGGACCCATCCCTGGGGACACAGGGACAACCAGCTCACCCCAAAAGTGTTCCCCCCTCAACCTTCCCCCTCCAGCACTCACCGGTGAGGCTGGCCTTGCTCCCGGAGGGCAGGCTGCTGCTCGATCCTCGCCTGGGAAATGCGGGGGGCTGAGTGGGGGGGACCCCCAGGGTGGTGTGTACCCCCCCCCCATTGCCGTGGGGTAGAGCCCCCCACCTGGGCAAGACCCTCATCCACCCCACGGCCAACTCACTTGATGCCGGCGCGGTCCTGGAGGTGGGTCAAGTTGCTGCGGACGGTGCGGAGGCTGGCCAGGACCTGGGGGGGGTTAGAGGGGGCTGGAAACAGGCAGACCACCCCCCCGGGGGCACCCATCCACTTGTTGGTGTCCTCCAGCTCCTGGGGACCAGAGGGACAGAAGTCCATGCGGGGCCAGCGCTGGGGACCCTACAGCCGGTTGGGGTCACCTACACGGGGGCCCACCTTGGCCAAGAGCCCCTCCTGGTCCGTCCGCACCCCGAAGCGGGGGATGCCGGCGGCGGCGAGGCTGGAGCCGTGCGTGAGCTTCCTGACGCCGCTGATCTGGGACATGGGACGCTTCCTCCGCTCCTTCTCCTTGTCCTTGGCCAGCGCCGGGGGGATCTCCACCTCATGCTGCTTGTCTGGGACAGCGTTGGGGGGGGGGCTGTTAGCAGCGTGGGAGCTTGATCCTATCCCCCCACCACCACCCCCACCCTGCGGCATCCCCTCTGGTGACGCTGATGATGTCATCTGGCACGGATAACACCGCAATTCCATGGCAACCGGGAGGGGCTGCTTGGGGATGCCCAGCGCCTTCCCTCACCCCCTCTGCCTACCATGGGACCCTGGGCACACACACACCCCCCCCAGCAGCATAGGGATGGCCCCAACATCCCCATTGCACCAGTATGCACTAGTATACACCAGTATGCACCAATATACACCAGTGCTCCCAGACAGGACAAAGGCTGTGACACCTCCAAGTCAACAAATCCCATGGGGGCACCTGGGGAAAAAAAACCCACCCTTTTCCCTCCCCCCATTTAATTTCTTTGCAAGAAGCAAGTGGGACTGTGGCACCCCGTGGGCACCCGGTGCCAGGAGGTGCCACAGGGTTCCTGCCCAGGTCCTTGGTGGAGCAAAGCCCACCCTGCCACCAGCAGAGAGAGGTGACAGGGGTGTCCCCAGGGTGGTTGGGGGAGGTCCTCACCCAGGAAGGTGCTGGAGATGTACTCGGAGACCTGGTTCCCCGAGCGACTGGTCTCTGAGAGGTGCGTCAGCTCCCGGTTCAGCATCCTTTTGAACTGTGGGCAGCAGGCAAGGCTCAGCATTTTGGGGGGCAAGCATCCTGAGGGTCTCCGTGCCCCCCCGGGGTGATGGGGGGCTTCCGTGCCGGGGTCCCTTACCTTGTTGGAGGCCATCTCGCTGACCGAGTGCCTGGTCTGCAGCGTCTCCAGCTGGTCCAGGCACCAGTCCAGCTCCTCCAGGGTCTCCCGCGAGAGCTTCTGGTGGGCATCCTCTGCCGGGGGCAGCCACCAGCTTGGCAAGGGACCTGCCAGCGGCGCGGTGACCCGGCACGGGGGCACACGGAGGGTCCCGGCCACGGTGCCAACGAGTGGCTGTGCCACACCGAGCCCGGGGGTTCACCGGTTTGGCTGCTCACGTCCCCCCCCGAGCTGGGTGGCCGGGGACACGGGGGGATGCGGGGGACCAGATGCGGGTCGGGATGGAGCATCCCCGGGCAGTGGGGCTGAGCCCCCTCACACCATCCCCATGGCACCCCAGCCCTGGCACGCGGTGTGCCACACTGTCCCCACGGGGTGACAGCCAGCCAGCCCCCGGGGCAGCCGGGCTCCCGCCGGGCCCCGCTCGCTCGCCGCCGGGGTTTTATTAATGGAAGGTTTGACGTCAACGGGAGCCTTTCCACCACGAAGGGCGGCCAGGCGGGAGGAGCTGCCGAAAACCAGACATGGATCCCAAAGGGCAAAGCCACAGCTCTGTCCCAGCCTGGGGAATGGGGGGGGGCGTGGGGGTTGTTGAACCCCCCCAGGACCCAGCAGGACCCATCCCTGGGGACACAGGGACAACCAGCTCACCCCAAAAGTGTTCCCCCCTCAACCTTCCCCCTCCAGCACTCACCGGTGAGGCTGGCCTTGCTCCCGGAGGGCAGGCTGCTGCTCGATCCTCGCCTGGGAAATGCGGGGGGCTGAGTGGGGGGGGACCCCCAGGGTGGTGTGTAACCCCCACTGGAGCCCCCCACCTGGGCAAGACCCTCATCCACCCCACGGCCAACTCACTTGATGCCGGCGCGGTCCTGGAGGTGGGTCAGGTTGCTGCGGACGGTGCGGAGGCTGGCCAGGACCTGGGGGGGGTTAGAGGGGGCTGGAAACAGGCAGACCACCCCCCCGGGGGCACCCATCCTGGCACGGGGTACAGGGCTGTGTCCCCTCCTCGCCAGGGCACGGGGATGGCACCTACCTGGGCGAACGGCGTGACGATCATGTCTTCTCCATGCCTGCAGGAGAAAAGGGAGTGTGAGCCTCAAGGAGGGGTCCCGGGGGGGGCTCAGGGTGGGGGTGAGGGTTGCTGGGGAGCTGGGGGGGGCACTCACAGGTCGCTGGCGATGGAGGAGTTGCGGGACATGGCTTTTGGGGACAGGTCGTAGTCGCTGTCGGAGCGGTAGAGGAAGGACTCGCGGCGCTGGCCATGGGAGAAGGTGCCCTGGAGGACCAGCCCCGCGCCTGGGCTGGACTGGGGGTCCAGAGCACCCCGCCCGGGGGGGCCATTCTCCAGGTCGAAGCTGTGAGGGGAGAGGGGACAAAGCTGGTAGGGGGTGGGTGGCCCAGGGACCTCAGCCCATGGGTACAAGGGCAGAGCTCGAGGGATGCCACTGAGTTTGCCAGGCTCTCCATGCCACCATCAAGCTCAGTGATGGTGACACCACCATCAGGCTCGGTGGCCTCTGCGGTGACACCGGTCACCACCCAGCCTGGCCCTGTCGGCTCCTTCACCGTGGTGCTGAGAACGGTCACAACTCAGTGCACATAAACCTCCCAGATGTCCTGGATCCAGGACTGGGGACACCAGCTAGGAAAAACCATTTGTCCCATGTCACCCAGGTGGGACAACACCCCCCCCCCCCCCGAAGCCTCCAGCTCCAGACACCCTTGGAGGGGCCGGTTCCTGCCCGTCCTGTCCCCCCACTGTCCCCAGAACCGTGGTCCCCCATTGCCCCAAGTCCTGGAAAGCCCCGAAGCCTCCATCAGCCTTGGCTCAGGATGCTGTGTCCCCTGGGGGGGGGACAATGTCCTGGCCATGGGGCTGAGCCAAGGGCTGTCGAAGGACAGAACCCCCAGGGGAAGGCAAGCCCTGGCCTTTGGGGACACACTGGTGGCAGCCAGGGGACACCCCAACCAGAGCCACCTGCGAGGCGTGCGGGTCCACGGGGGGACAGGGGACATGGGGACAGGGCTGGTGGCCCCGTGGTGTCCCTGTGGTGGCCGTGGCCACCTCACCCTCCTCCCACTCCGCTGGCCCCGGGGTCATGAGAAAGGCCACGCACGGGGACGTGCCGAGGGTCACCCGGCGCCTGTCCCCTCCCGCGGCCACCACCGCCACCCCAGAGCACTGGGTGAACTGGGAAAGCACCGGAGGGAGGGCCGGGGACCACCAGTGGCCACCCCATCCCCATCGCCCCACTGAGAGCCCCACACCTACCCGATGCAGGAGTGCCTCCGGGACGGGCACCGGCTGCCCGGCAGCATCTCCCCGCTCCGGTAGCCCCGGTGCCCGCGGCGTGAGCGTCCCCGGCAGCGGCGGTGCCAGGCAGGCACCGCGTCATGCCACCCCGCAACCCCTTGTTTTCCTGCCTCTGCTTCGCGTCCCCGATGGTACCGGGGACACAAAGCCCCATTGTGGCTCCCCCGGGTGATGCCCTACGTCTCTTCCCGGCTCCCTGCCACCACCTCTGCCACCCCAGGGGTTGGCAAAGGGGGGACACGAGCCCCCGCCATGGGGCTGGTGCCTAATTAAACCCCCCCTCGTTTCGGTGACGGGCTGTCGGCATTAATAACCGCTGAGCGGTGCCGGATGGCGGGGAGGAGAAGGGGGGGGGGTGCTGGGGGCTGCTATAAATAGATGCTGTTGCTGCTGTGGAGGGATCTGCTGAGCCCCACGGCGCCCGCGCAGGTGGGGCTGGCACCCACCGGTACCATGGGGTGCGGGCAGGGGGGGGCACCCCCAAAACCAAACCCCATAGAGCTCCAATGTTAGGGGGGGAAGAGGGGGTGCCGTAGTGGGTGGTTTGGTGCCAACGCCATGCCAGGAAAAGCCCCTCTGTCCCCCCCTCCCACCACGGCACCCCCCTTGCTGTGGGTCAGAGGCTCGTCACACCTGATTGATTGAGTCCCTGCACGGCCATCGCTGCAATGAGTGCGTCCGTGCTCAGCCACGCTTCCCCCAGACCCCGGCTCAACCCCCAGGGATTGCGTGGTGACCCCACTGTCCCCTACTCGTCCCCCACGTCCCCTTGGGGACACACCAGAGCGCTTGGTGGCGGCAGGGGGGGGGGGGCCAAAATGACCCCATTCCCCGGTGCTTCCTCCCCCCCCCCCGAGGGTGAGCACGGCCCCTTTTTGGGGACCCACCAGTGTTGTGTCCCCCCCCCACCCCTTACCAGAGGGGATGCGCCACGGTGAAGCGCCGCTGCAGGCGGATGCTCTGGTTCATCAGGAGCTTCCTGAAGAGGACGGGGGAATTGCGGGGGGAAGCGTGGGGGGAAGCAGCCGGCGAAGCCCCCGGTGAAGGTTGGGGGGTGGGCAGCATGGCACAGCTCAGGGACCCCCGGCACGGCGGCGGCGACGAGGCCGCGTTGCCCACCGGTACGGAGCAGGAAACCGGCGACCGTCCCAACCCCAGGAAACTTTCCATCCCCCTCCCGCCCGCGCCTGGGAAATTAAACAACTGTCTGGCTCCGGCTGCCGGCACATGGAGCGGGTCCCATCGTCCCTCTGTCCGTCCGTCCCTCCGTCCCCCGGGGGCTGCGCCAGCACGGTGTGTGCGCCCGGGCATGTGGCCCCTTTCGCTGGCCCCGTGCCACCGGCCACATTGCTGTCCCCAAAACGGCAGCTGCTCCCACAAGGGCAGGAGAGCTCTGCCTGGACACGCGGCCAAACGCCACGCTGAGCCCCCGGCGGACGTGACATACGGAGGGGGCCGTGTCACGGTGCCACCAAGGGACACAGCCGAGCCTGGAGCATCCTGGACATACAGCACAGATGTGCCATGGTGCCACCGAGGGACACAGTTGAGCCCAGAACATCCTGGGCATATGGTGTGGCCCATGCCATGGTGCCACCAAGGGACATGCCTGAGCCTGGAGCATCCTGGGCACGTGGCGTGGCCCATGCCACGGTGCCACCGAGGGACACAGTAGAGCCCAGAGCATCCTGGGCACATGGTGTGGCCATGCCACGGTGCCACTGAGGGACACAGTTGAGCCTGGAGCATCCTGGACGTACAGCACAGATGTACCATGGTGCCACCGAGGGACACAATTGAGCCCAAAGCATCCTGGGCACATGGTGTGGCCATGCCACGGTGCCACCAAGGGACAGAGTAGAGCCCAGAACATCCTGGGCATATGGTGGGGCCATGCCACGGTGCCACCAAGGGACAGAGTAGAGCCCAGAACATCCTGGGCACATGGTGTGGCCATGCCACGGTGCCACCAAGGGACATGCCTGAGCCTGGAGCATCCTGGGCACGTGGCGTGGCCCATGCCACGGTGCCACCGAGGGACACAGTAGAGCCCAGAGCATCCTGGGCACATGGTGTGGCCATGCCACGGTGCCACCGAGGGACACAGTTGAGCCTGGAGCATCCTGGGCAGATGGTGTGGCCATGCCATGGTGCCACCAAGGGACATGCCTGAGCCTGGAGCATCCTGGGCACATGGTGTGGACACGCCACAGGGCCACCAAGGGACACAGTTGAGCCCAGGGCATCCTGGGCACATGGTGTGGCCATGCCACAGTGCTACCAAGGGACATGCCTGAGCCTGGAGCATCCTGGGCACATGGTGTGGACACGCCACAGGGCCACCAAGGGACACAGTTGAGCCCAGGGCATCCTGGGCACATGGTGTGGCCATGCCACAGTGCTACCAAGGGACATGCCTGAGCCTGGAGCATCCTGGGCACATGGTGTGGACACGCCACAGTGCCACCAAGAGACACAGCCAAGCCTGGAGCATCCTGGGCACATGGTGTGGACACGCCACGGTGCCACCAAGGGACACAGCCAAGCCTGGAGCATCCTGGACATACAGCACAGATGTGCCACGGTGCCACCGAGGGACACAGTTGAGCCCAGAGCATCCTGGGCACATGGTGTGGCCCATGCCATGGTGCCACCAAGGGACATGCCTGAGTCTGGAGCATCCTGGGCACATGGTGTGGCCATGCCATGGTACCACCGAGGAACACAGTTGAGCCCAGAGCATCCTGGGCACATGGTGTGGCCATGCCACGGTGCCACCGAGAGACACAGCCAAGCCTGGAGCCCCCAGGTACATCCTGGGCACGTGGTGTGGCCGTGCCACAGTGCCACTGATGGACACAGCCACCCCTGGAGCACCCTAGACATGAAGTGTGGCCACACCACGGTGCCACCAAGTGATGTGTCTGAGCCTGGAGCATCCTGGACACACGGTGTGACCGTGCTACGGTGCCACCAAGGGACCCATGAGATCCAAATCCACCCTGGGGCTCACATTGTGTCCCCAACTCCTCCTCGGTGATGGTGACACCGGTGGGGGAGGAGCTGGCCCAGCCGTGGGAGGTGGCACCTGCCCAGCAGCATCTGTGGGGACCCCAAAAACCTGCCTGGTGGCAGTCCTGGTGGAGGGGGTGGCTTCCAAAGGACGGCGAGCACGACTATGGGGACACCACGGCAGGGGGACAGAGGGACGTCAGGGGACACTGGGGCGGGGGCAGTGCCAGCCCCCCCAGGGCTGCCCGTCCCCAGGACAGCCCGTCCCCGTTCCCAGGACAGCCCGTCCCTGTGGTTGTCCCCGTCGGACACGTGTCTGTGCAGGGGGTGGACATGGAGTGACACCGGAGCCAGGTCCCTTGGCCGTGCCAGCCCCGTGTTGTCCCCACAAGCCGGGCTGGGACACGCACGGGGGGGCGGGTAATGGCCCAAAAATAACCCAGCAGCAGCAGCAGCGCAGCCAGGGCCGAGCCACAGCGGGAGGGACAGAGGTCACTTTCGGGCAGGGCCAGGCCGGTGGCATCCAGCTGGGACAGGGGACAGGGACAAGGAGGGGGTGAGGAGGAGGAGGACAGGGGTTGGGGATGGGGTGACAGGGATGGGGGGTGATGGGGACAGAGGTGGTGGAGATGAGGGGATGGGGACGGGGGGTACAGGGATGGGGACAAGGTGGTGGAGATGAGGGGATGGAGATGATGGGGACAGGGATGGAGACAGGGTGATGGAGACGAGGGGATGGGGACAGAGGGGACAGGAATGGGGACAGGGTGATGGAGACGAGGGGATAGGGATGGGGGGATGGAGAAGAGGGGAGGGGGGGGGCGGGGAGGGGGA
>NW_015090769.1:1057195-1057406 GCF_001431845.1 Calidris pugnax | reverse complement strand
CCCCGTTATTGCTCTTACCGGGGGGGCTCGGCCTCGTCGCCGCTGCTGGGGCCGCTCTCCTCGATGGTGAAGACCACCCGGGCCCCCTCGGGCTCGGGACCCCGGGCCGCCTCCGCCAACCGGTAGCCCAGAGGTGGCAACAAGGGGGTCCCGGAGAAACGCCGTCGAACGGCGCCCACCGCCGCTCCCGGTCCCGACGGGGCGGATTCGG
>NW_015090769.1:1056313-1056837 GCF_001431845.1 Calidris pugnax | reverse complement strand
GGACCCCGCCGGAAAAACCCCCGGAGCCGGCGCGCAATTACGCAGAGGTGAATAATAATTAACCGCCCATTAAGAGGATAATTAACTCCCGTCGAGCGCCGCCATTCCCGGTTATTGCTGCCCGGGGGCCCGGCGCTGGGACGCTCGTACCGGGGACACCCCCCCACACACCCTCCCCGGGACACCCCCTCTCCCTCCCGGTGCCCCCCGGTCCCGGTGCCGGTCCCGGTGCCGGTCTCACCTCCGCGCCGAGGAAGGGAAGCGCCGTCCGGCTCCGTCTCATCGCCGTCCCTGCGGGGGGGAAACTCCGGGAGCGGCGGCCGGTGGGGGCTCGGCGGCGGCGGGACCCCCCCCTCCCTCTCCGGGACCGGGACACGCGGGTTCCTCCGGCCCGTGATTTATGGGCACCGGGGCTCGGTGGCGGCGGTTGCTTAAGCTCAGCCTCCGCCTCGGGTTTCAGGGCTCCGTAGCGGCCCCCCCGGCAAAGCAACCCCCCTCCCCAGTGTCCCCCCCGAGGACGGGGG
>NW_015090769.1:1052018-1054873 GCF_001431845.1 Calidris pugnax | reverse complement strand
CTGTGGGGGTGAGAAAGGCACCCCGTTATTCCTCCCCCCACCACCACCAGCACCGCCGAGCCTCACGCCCAGCCTCCAAGCAACCTGGTGGCTCTTGGGGGTCAAGGGGGGCTTGAAGACCAGCTCCTGTTCCACGTCCCCTCATCACCCCACTCCTTGAAGACCCACCACCCAGCTCTCATGTCACCTCCACCCCTGGGGGACCAGCCCACTCCTTGAAGACCCACCACCCAGCTCCTGTGTCACCTCCACCCCTGGGGGACCAGCCCACTCCCCAAAGACCCCCCACTCCCCAAAGACCCACCACCCAGCTCCCGTGGCACCTCCACCCCTGAGGAAACAGCCCACCCCTCGAAGACCCACCACCCAGCTCCTGTGTCACCTCCACCCTTGGGGGACCAGCCCACCCCTCAAAGACCCACCACCCAGCTCCTGTGTCACCTCCACCCTTGGGGACCAGCCCACTCCCCACAGACCTATCACCCAGCTCCAGCGTCACCTCCACCCCTGGGGGACCACCCCACTCCTTGAAGACCCAGCACCCAGCTCCTGTGTCACCTCCACCCCTGGGGGACCAGCCCACCCCTTGAAGACCCACCACCCAGCTCCCGTGTCCCCTCCACCCCTGGGGGACCAGCCCACCCCTTGAAGACCCACCACCCAGCTCCCGTGTCCCCTCCACCCCTGGGGGACCAGCCCACCCCTTGAAGACCCACCACCCAGCTCCCGTGTCCCCTCCACCCCTGGGGGACCAGCCCACCCCTTGAAGACCCACCACCCAGCTCCCGTGTCCCCTCCACCCCTGGGGGACCAGCCCACCCCTTGAAGACCCACCACCCAGCTCCCGTGTCCCCTCCACCCCTGGGGGACCAGCCCACCCCTTGAAGACCCACCACCCAGCTCCCGTGTCCCCTCCACCCCTGGGGGACCAGCCCACCCCTTGAAGACCCACCACCCAGCTCCCGTGTCCCCTCCACCCCTGGGGGACCACCCCACTCCTTGAAGACCCAGCACCCAGCTCCTGTGTCACCTCCACCCCTGGGGGACCAGTCCTCCCACCCTCCCTGGTCGAGGTCCCATGAGAAAAAGGTTGGGGGAAAAAAAAGGGGATGTCTCAATAACCCCCCTCCCAACCCAACGTGGATGGGGCAGCCCAGGGGGTGCACCCAGAGCCCCCCTGCCCCATCCTGCAAGTGCAACCCCTGAATCGGGGGGGTCTAGGGGGACCTGGGGCTGCTGCCATGCCCATCGGCGGGTCTGGGGGCTCCCTGCCCACATGGTGCCCCCCCTCCCAGCCTGGTTCTCACCCAAGTTGTCAGCCACAGTGCTGATGCTGATGGCCAGTGTCATTCTGGAGCTGGTGGCCAAGGTGCTGTTAGGCCTAGGGCTCACGGTGGGCACAGAAGTGGGGCTGGGGGGCGCTGCCGTCGAGTTGGATGGATGCCTGGTGGCTGAAGATGTCGTGTTGGATGGGGATGGCGAAGGCGTTGTAGATGCTGCCGGAGCTGATGTCGTGGTTGAGTTGGGTGAAGGTGTCGTGGGCACCACCGAACCTGGTGTCACGAATGGAGGCGATGTCATGGTTGAGTTGGGTGAAGGTGTTGTGGGCACCCTTGAGCCTGGTGACATGGATGGGGGGGCGCTGCCGTCGAGTTGGATGGATGCCTGGTGGCTGAAGATGTCGTGTTGGATGGGGATGGCGAAGGCGTTGTAGATGCTGCCGGAGCTGATGTCGTGGTTGAGTTGGGTGAAGGTGTCGTGGGCACCACCGAACCTGGTGTCACGAATGGAGGCGATGTCGTGGTTGAGTTGGGTGAAGGTGTTGTGGGCACCCTTGAGCCTGGTGACATGGATGGAGGCTCTGTGGTGGTTGAGTTGGGTGAAGATATTGTGGACACCCCTGAGCTTGGTGTCACGGATGGAGACACTGTGGTGGATGGATTGGGTGAAGGTGTGGACACCCCTGAGCCTGGTGTCACGGATGGAGACACTGTGGCAGTTGGGTTGGGTGAAGATGGTGGAGCTGCCGTTGTGCTCACTTTGCTGGATGGAGATGACACTGTGGCCAGGCTGGATGGAGATGACACTGTGGCCAGGCTGGACAGAGGCGTATTGGTCATCCCCGTGTTGGAGATGGTTGGAGTCACGTTGGATGTCCTCGAGCTGGTGGCAGTGGGTGTGCTGGGTGAAGACACGGTTGTCGTTGTGTGGTTGCTGTTGCCATTGGTGCCAGGTTCTTTCTCTGCAACTTTGAGGAGAGATGCTGGTCAGAAGGACACAGGAGGTCCATGGGGCAGCAGCCCCCCAGCAGGCAGGGCTCGGGGAGAGGCCCGTCCCGGTTCCTGGTGCTCATTTTCCAGCTGCTTTCACCGCACACAGAGGACCAGAAAACTGGGATTTAGCCAATATCGCACCCCGGAAAAACCAAGGTTGGGAAGAGGCCCCAAGCCCGTGGTGGCACAGTGCCCGTGGGCACCAGCAGAGCAACGTGGTGGCCGTGGTGGGCACGAGCACAAGGACACATGCCAGCCTGGCCTTCGTGGCACCCCCCAGACGGCCCGGGGTCGGCACACGAGGGGGGGGTCCTCCACCTCCGTGGGGCCCCGTGGGGCACGGCGGGGTTTCCTGGGCAGTGCCCTTCTCTGCCAAAGTCCTGTTTGCACAAGAGGAGGAGCGGGTCCAGCCCAGCCCCACGGGGGAGACACCGCAGAAAAACCCCCCACGGCAGAGCCTGGCACCCAGCACCCACGTGGGGTTGGGGGGTGGGAGGGGGGGTCCCCACAACCATGGGGCCCACTGGGATGGACCATTCCCCCCAGTTTCCCCCCTCCACCGGGGTGGGGGCAAACCCAGGG
>NW_015090769.1:1049903-1050703 GCF_001431845.1 Calidris pugnax | reverse complement strand
GCGAGGGGGGCTGGGAACATGGGGACACAGTGATGTGGGGACATGGGGACACAGGGGGGTGTGTGTGTGGGGGGGTGAGGACTTGAGGCCAAAGGGATCTGGAGACACAGGAGACTCAAGGCTGTCAGAACACAGGGATGTGGTGACACAGGGACATGCGGTGACACCGGACCCACCGGCTCCGCCAGGGCCCTGGCAGACACCCCATCCCTCTCCGCACCGGAACGGCACATCCGGGGTGCAGCATGGCCGCGCCGGCACCGCTTCCGCACGGCGGCGACGGGCGCTTCCTCCCGGCCCCACGCTGGGTCCCCGGGGTCCCCCGCTGCCACCCGTAGCGGGTCCCCCACCAGGTGGGACCCCCCTAAACCCCCAGGGGCAGGAAGGGGCGATCCTGGGTGCCTGGAACCGTTTGGCCACACCATGGCCACCACCCCAACCTTCCTGCCACCGGTGTCACTGTCCCCAAAGAAGGTCCGTTCCTGGGGAGGGTGTGGGGCCCCACAGGTGGGGGACACGGAGGAGGAGCGATGGCGGTGCCGGGAAGGGGAGGCCGAGCTGCCGAAACCCAGGGAGGAGCCACGGAAGCCCAGCCTCACCCCATCTGCCCCGGTGGGGCCCAGCCAGGCGCTGTGGGGTGACCCCGAGGGTGCCAGGAGGGTGGGGAGGGAATTGGTAACACCCCCATAGAGCCACCCGCCACCCCAGGGGTCTGGCAGGACAATGGCCACAGCCAGGACCAGCACCCACACAAGAAACTGGGTTTCCCCCCCCCCCGCCCACAGGGACCCCCCCACAGA
>NW_015090769.1:1046657-1048637 GCF_001431845.1 Calidris pugnax | reverse complement strand
CCGTAACCGGGGGAAAGCGGGGGGGGGTCCCCGAAGTCCGTGCCCGGGGGGAAGCCGGGGGTCTCTGGGTCTCCTCATTCTGCGCCGGGGGACCCCCAAGTCCATGCCCCGGCGATGCGCGAGGTGGGGGGGGGGACCCCAAAGTCCGTACCCCGGAGAAACCGGGTGTCCATCCCCCCCCCTTTCAAGTCTGTCCCCCCGGTGGGGGTTGGGTGGTGGGTGGGAAGCCTCCGTGGGTGCCCCCCCACCCCACCCCCCTTTCCCCGAGGGGGGGTCAGTAGGCCGGCACCTGGTGCTGGTGCTGGGGCAGGAGCTGGCAGCCGCTGTTGACGTGGCTGAGGACCTTCTGCTTGAGCTGGGCGACCTGTTCGCGGAGGAGGCTGGCGGTGGAGGCCAACTCCGTGTTCTGGCTCTTGAGGCTCTTCACCTTCTCCTCCAGGCGGGAGATACGCTCCAGCTTCCTCTTGCGGCACTTGGAGGCGGCGATGCGGTTCCTCAGCCTTTTCCTTTCCGCCTTGATCCGTTCCTGCGTGTCCATGTCGATGGGGGAAAGAGGGGGGCTCTCCCCAAAACTCGGCACCTCCGGGACGATCTGAGGTTCATCTTTTAACGGTGGAGGAGGAGGAGGAGGAGGGGGAGGGGGGGCGAGCCGTGGCGGAGGAGCGGCGAAAGGACCGGGGTCGGCGGCGTAGCTCACCGCCGGGTAACTGCTGAGATTGGCGTAAACCGGAGGCTCCGGGGCCAAACCGGCGGAGGGCAACTCTCCCGCTCCACCGCTGCTGCTGCTGCTGCTTCCTCCACCACGTCCTCCTCCTCCTCCTCCGCCGCTCCCCGCCGCTCCGCCGCCGCCCAGCTGGTTCTGCTTGTGCAAGTCCTCCAGCGCTTTAACGAAACCCTCGGCGAACTCCTGCTCCTCGGATGCGGCGGCTTTGGAGTAGAGGAACTGGCCGCTGGTGGGGGTGGTGGTCACCAGCCCGTTGGACTGGATGATGAGCCGTTCCAGCTCCGGGGAGGCCAGTTTGAGGAGCCCCAGGTCGGCCGAACCCAACAAACCCCCCGCCGCCGCCGCTGCTGCCGCTTCACCGCCGGTAGCTCCGGGAGCTTTCAACGCCGCCGCTACCTGCTCCGGTAAGGCCATCCCGAGCGCGTCCTTCTTCATCATGCTGCCGCCGGGGAAGGGCAGAAGGAGCCCGTTGTTACCGGAGGATGGGGCGAAGCCGCTGCCGAGGCCGCTCAACACATCATCATGGTAGAAGGGTGTTTCCATCCTCCTCCCCCGCCCGGCTGCGGGGGAAACGGGGGGCCGGGACGGGGGGGAGCCACCGGGTCCGAGCACCAGGGACCAGGACTGGCCACCGGGTCCAAGCACCGGGGCTGGGGACTGGGACTGGCCACCGGCTCTGAGCATTGGGTCCAAGCACCGGGACTGGGCACCGGGACCAGGTCCAAGGACCGGGCACCGGCCACTGGGTCCGAGCAGCGGGTCCAGGGACCGGGACTGGCAACTGGGTCCGAGCACTGGCCACCAGGTCCAAGCACTGTGACCGGGCACCGGGTCTGGGCATCGGCCACTGGGTCTGAGCACCGGGACTGGGCACTGGGACCAGGACCGGGCACTGGCCACTGGGTCCAAGTAGCAGGTCCGGGGACCGGGACTGGCCATCAGGTCCAAGCACTGGCCACTGGATCTGAGCACCAGGTCCAGGCACCAGCCACTGGGTCTGAGCACCGGGACCAGGTCCAAGAACCGGGATCTGGCCACAAGGACCAGGAACTGGCCACCAGGACCGGGATCTGGCCACTGGGTCCAAGTAGCAGGTCTGGGGACTGGGACTAGCCACTGGGTATGAGCACTGGCCACTGGGTCCAAGCACCAGGTCCAGGCACCGGGCACTGGGTCTGAGCACCGGGACCAGTTCCGAGCACTGGGCACTGGCCACCGGGACCAGGAACTGGCCACCGGGACTGGGATCTGGCCAC
>NW_015090769.1:1043358-1045563 GCF_001431845.1 Calidris pugnax | reverse complement strand
GGGGCGGTCACGTGGCCTCGCGCCCCACCGGGGCTCGCTCGGCACAAAGGGAGGGGCGGAGCGGGCACCGGGAGCGGGAGGGAGCACCGGGCACCGGCACCGGGGAGCGGGATGGGACGGCTCTGGGGAGCAGGCACTGGGCACCGGGACTGGGAGCGGGAGCGGGACCGGGACTCAGACCCAGCACCGGCCACCGGGACCAGGTCCGAGGACCGGTAGTACCGGCCACTGGGTCCTAGCACCGGGTCCGGGCACCGGCCACTGGGTCCAAGTACAGGGTCTGGGGACCGGGACTGGCCACCGGGTCCGAGCACTGGCCACCGGGTCCGAGCACCAGGGACCAGGACTGGCCACCGGGTCCAAGCACCGGGGCTGGGGACTGGGACTGGCCACCGGCTCTGAGCATTGGGTCCAAGCACCGGGACTGGGCACCGGGACCAGGTCCAAGGACCGGGCACCGGCCACTGGGTCCGAGCAGCGGGTCCAGGGACCGGGACTGGCCACCAGGTCCAAGCACTGGCCACTGGGTCCAAGTAGCAGGTCTGGGGACCGGGACTGGCCACCAGGTCCAAGCACTGGCCACTGGGTCCAAGTAGCAGGTCTGGGGACCGGGACTGGCCACCAGGTCCAAGCACTGGCCACTGGGTCCAAGTAGCAGGTCTGGGGACCGGGACTGGCCACCAGGTCCAAGCACTGGCCACTGGGTCTGAGCACCAGGTCCAGGCACCAGCCACTGGGTCTGAGCACCGGGACCAGGTCCAAGAACCGGGATCTGGCCACAAGGACCAGGAACTGGCCACCAGGACCGGGATCTGGCCACTGGGTCCAAGCACCAGGTCCAGGCACCGGGCACTGGGTCTGAGCACCGGGACCAGTTCCGAGCACTGGGCACTGGCCACCAGGACCGGGATCTGGCCACAAGGACGAGGAACTGGCCACCAGGCCCGGGATCTGGCCACAAGGACGAGGAACTGGCCACCAGGCCCGGGATCTGGCCACAAGGACGAGGAACTGGCCACCAGGCCCGGGATCTGGCCACAAGGACGAGGAACTGGCCACCAGGCCCGGGATCTGGCCACAAGGACGAGGAACTGGCCACCAGGCCCGGGATCTGGCCACAAGGACCAGGGCCTGGCCACCAGGACCGAGATCTGGCCACTGGGTCCAAGTAGCAGGTCTGGGGACTGGGACTAGCCACTGGGTATGAGCACTGGCCACTGGGTCCAAGCACCAGGTCCAGGCACCGGGCACTGGGTCTGAGCACCGGGACCAGTTCCGAGCACTGGGCACTGGCCACCAGGACCGGGATCTGGCCACTGGGTCCAAGTAGCAGGTCTGGGGACTGGGACTAGCCACTGGGTATGAGCACTGGCCACTGGGTCCAAGCACCAGGTCCAGGCACCGGGCACTGGGTCTGAGCACCGGGACCAGTTCCGAGCACTGGGCACTGGCCACCAGGACCGGGATCTGGCCACTGGGTCCAAGTAGCAGGTCTGGGGACTGGGACTAGCCACTGGGTATGAGCACTGGCCACTGGGTCCAAGCACCAGGTCCAGGCACCGGGCACTGGGTCTGAGCACCGGGACCAGTTCCGAGCACTGGGCACTGGCCACCAGGACCGGGATCTGGCCACTGGGTCCAAGTAGCAGGTCTGGGGACTGGGACTAGCCACTGGGTATGAGCACTGGCCACTGGGTCCAAGCACCAGGTCCAGGCACCGGGCACTGGGTCTGAGCACCGGGACCAGTTCCGAGCACTGGGCACTGGCCACCGGGACCAGGAACTGGCCACCGGGACTGGGATCTGGCCACTAGGACCAGGACCTGGCCACCGGGACCAGGTCCAAGCACTGGGCACTGGCCACCGGGACCGGGATCTGGCCACCGGGACTGGGATCTGGCCACTAGGACCAGGACCTGGCCACCGGGACCAGGTCCAAGCACTGGGCACTGGCCACCGGGACCGGGATCTGGCCACCGGGACTGGGATCTGGCCACCAGGACCAGGACCTGGCCACCGGGACCAGTTCCGAGCACTGGGCACTGGCCACCAGGACCGGGATCTGGCCACCGGGACCAGTTCCCAGCACTGGGCACTGGCCACCAGGACCAGGACCTGGCCACCAGGACCAGGCACCGGTCCCTGCCCCGGTGGGACGGGGCTGCCACGGCGTGTGTGCCCCCAGCACCTCCCTTGCCCCCCCCT
>NW_015090769.1:1041909-1043058 GCF_001431845.1 Calidris pugnax | reverse complement strand
CCCCGGCACGGCACCGGCAGGATGCGGCCCCCACAGTGAACGTTTAGAGGTTCCAGCACGGCCATGGGGGACACGGGGGCCATAGGGACATGGGGGACCACCAGGGCCATGGGGGACACTGAGGCCATAGGGACATGGGGGACCACTGGGGCCATGGGGGACATCGGGGCCATAGGGACGTGGGGGACCACCAGGGCTATGCGGGACCACCAGGGACATGGGGGACACCGGGGCCATAGGGGACCACCAGGGCCATAGGGACACCAGGACCATAGGGACATGGGGAACCACCAGGGCCATGGGGGACACCAGGGCTATGGGGGACAATGGGGCCATAGGGACATGAGGGACCACCAGGGCCATGGGGACACAGGGCCATGGGGGATAGCGGGGCCATGGGGACACCAGGGCTGTGCAGGACCACCAGGGCCACAGGGACACCAGGACCATGGAGGACATCAGGGCCATAGGGATGTGGGGGACCCCAGGGCCATGGGTGACACTGGGACCATGGGGGACCCCAGGACCATGGGGGACACCGGGACCTTGGGGGACCCCAGGACCATGGGGGACACCAGGGCCATGGGGGACATTTGGGCTGCGGTGACGCTGAGCCGCCCCTAATTGCAGCCAGCTGGTCCCGGGCCTGCGCTAACGAGGGCAATAAATCAGCGGGGTCGGCCCCGGGGGTGGGGGGGGTCCTGGTGGGTCCCTGTGCTGGGCTGGAGGTGCCGGCCCTGCCGGTGCTGGGGACACCATGGCATGGCACTGGGCATGGGGACAGCATGGCACAGGGCACGGCATGGCTCAGGGAGTCCACGGGGGAGACCGGTGACACCCAGAACACAGGTGATACCCAGGACACGGGTGACACCCAGGACAGGCTTGGGGCAGCCCCCGGTGCCGGTACCGGGGGGAAACCGAGGCAGCGGAGAAGGCCGGGAGCCATGGCGGCCTCCCCCTCCCCAACAGCTGCTCTTAATTAAACCGCAAATCAACCCAGTTGATTAACCCCAAATAAACCAGAGCACGGCTGAGTGCTGAGTCCCCCGTCACCCCATCCCGTGGCCCCCCCCGGTGTCCCGGTGTCCCCCCCCACCCCCGGGGGTTCGGAGTTGCTCCCCAGGTGAAGCCGCTGTGGCGTTTCCG
>NW_015090769.1:1040573-1041845 GCF_001431845.1 Calidris pugnax | reverse complement strand
CCAGGGATCAAACCCACGCGCCCAGCCCAGCCGGGTCCCTCCCTGAAGTTTGTAGCCCCCCCCCCCAACCCCCCCGGGCCTCATCCTCCCATCCTTTCCCCCCCCTCCCCGCTCATCCCACACGTCCCTTGTCCCCAAACCCCAGGTTGTCTCGCCGGTGGTGGCCCGGTGCCCGCGGCGTTGCCGGCAGCTTCATTTTCCTAACGAGGGTTTAATGAGGGTCATGATTCAGAGGGTCCCCTTTCCGCCAGGGACCCGTGAGGAGCGGCGAGGGGGGGCTGTCCCCATCCAGACCTTGGTGGCAAGTGCCACCATCATCTGGGCTTGGTGGCCAGTGGCCAAAGCTGCTGGTCCCCGCCATCGCCCACCGAGTCACTCCGTGCCACCTGCCACCCGGGCTATATTTACCCCGCAGCAGGCGGCGAGGATTTGGGATGAACCCATGGCACCGGGGCAGGACGAGCCTCAAAGGGGGGGTCACCATCACCGGAGCATCCTCCCACCTCCCCGGTGTGTCCCCCGTTCTCCCCGGCACCATCCCATGGGGGCAACCGGTTCCATTACACCCACGTCACCCCATCCCGCTCCAGCCGGGAGCCAAAAATAAGGTGGCCACCCAAACTGAGATGCCCACGGGGTACCATGGATGCACCCACATCAAAAATAAAGGGAAGGAGCAGGAGAGCATTTGCCACCCTGGGATTGGCACCGGGGGGCACGGGAGAAGCCGCCTCTTAGTCACGGCTGCAGGGATGGAGAGAGGAACCAAGCTGGGAAAACGAGAAGTCCCCCCACCCCCAACCTGCCCCCAAAAAAACCCACGCCAGGTCCCCAAAGGAAACCCCAAGGGGACCCACAATGGCCCCTTCGAGCGTGGGGTTCTCCAACGCTCAAACCCAAGAATTACAGATTGAAAAAAAAAAAAAGAAAAAGATTTAGAAAGAAAGAAAGAAAACATATTTTAAAAGGAAAAAAAAGGAGGAGGAGGAGGAGGAGGAGGAGGGTTTGACGTGTATTTTTAGTTGCTTAGCGCAGCCCTGAAATATTTGGGCAGCCACTCCCTCCGCGTCGCAGCGGCTGGTGTGTAACTATTCCTGTGCTGCCTCCCTGGCCGGGCACACCAGGCCTGAGTCACCGGCCCCTGGGGTAGCCAACGGCACCCGTGGCCACCAGGGCAACCCCCACCACCCTCAAATTGTCAGGGCAGGGAGGTTTGGGGGAGTGGGAAGCAGAAGGGAGGGTTTCCAGGGTGCCCTTTACCGGGAACCCCCA
>NW_015090769.1:1038209-1038932 GCF_001431845.1 Calidris pugnax | reverse complement strand
TTTATTTTTTTTTTTTTTTTTTTTTTGGGGGGGCGTCTCGTTTTTGGGGCAGAAAAGGGCCAAAGCCACAAAGGAGCAGCGCAGGGTTGGACGCGGCTCTTGCTCACAACCATCCTCCACCCAACCTGCTGCTGCCACCCTCCCGAGGGGCCAAAAATATTCCTTAGGGTGGTGGAAAAAGGAAGGGGGGAGAAGGCTGCTAAAGCCCTTGATTGTCATTAAATCCAAGCAGAACTTAACGAGCTCCAAAGCCCTGACCTGCCAGGAGATAAGGCAGACTTGGAGGACCCTACCCTGAACCCAAGCCAGAGGTCCTATTGTTGTGGCGAGGATTTATCTGGCCAAAACAGACCTTAAAAATCCAGACAGTTTCCTTTTCCACCCGCGCAGCTGCGACACGTGGAGCTGGTGTGGCTGCAGGGACCCGAAAAGGGAGGGGAGAAGGTTGGGACGGGAAAGTTTGACACAGGGCTGAGGCTGGGCTTCGTTAAAAAGGCCACAGGGGTGTTTATTTTGGTTGAGCCCGAATTTCCAGCAGGGAGGGAGGACACACATGGACCCTTCCCAGCGCCTGGAATCGGCTCCTTGACAGAATCTGGGGATGGGGATCCATCGGGTAACGCCGAGGGAAGGTGGCCACGGAGAACAGGCTGGATCGATGGGCAGAGACCAACGGGATGAGGTTCAACAAGGCCAAGTGCCAGGTCCTGCACTTGGGTCACA
>NW_015090769.1:1026803-1038046 GCF_001431845.1 Calidris pugnax | reverse complement strand
TTCAGCCTGGAGAAGAGGAGGCTGAGGGGAGACCTTATTGCTCTCTCCAACTCCCTGAAAGGAGGGTGTAGAGAGGTGGGGGTCGGTCTCTTTTCTCAAGTCACAGGCGACAGGACAAGAGGAAATGGCCTCAAGTTGCGCCAGGGGAGGTTCAGGCTGGATATTAGGAAAAATTTTTTCACTGAAAGGGTTCTCAGCCCTTGGAATGGGCTGCCCAGGGAGGTGGTTGAGGCCCCATCCCTGGAGGTGTTCAAAAGACAGGTTGATGTAGTGCTGGGAGGTCTGGTTTAGTGATGATGCTCCTTGTTTGTTGTGTGGGTGTCTATTTTTGTCAGTTGGGTTGACGGTTGGACAAGATGATCTTTAAGGTCCCTTCCAACCTAGAAGATTCTGTGATTCTGTGAACACGCGGCTGCTGTCGGAAACCAAAGGTTTAGCCCATCACATCTGGGGATTTATTACTTTTAGGGGGGGTTTTAGGCAAAACAGGGGCGCATGGGGTCCGGCAGACAGAGAGAGGGAGGCATTTCATACAGGTCGGCCATTTATTCCTACTCACCACTGCGTTCTATAAACATTAAAAAAATAAGTATATATAAAAGCATGTTCTTCACTCATCTTTTTTTTTTTTTTCCATACAGTGGCGATGGCAGAGAGTAGGCTTCGGTATGGGAATCACTTGTGAAAAGAAAAAAAAACACCACCAAAAAACCAATACCAAACCAAAAAACCTGTTCAGAACAAATCACAATATCAGATTTCTTCTAAAATTAAGCTATTTCATCCATTCCGGGGGCTGAGGCACGGCCAGAGCCTCTTTCTTCCCCAGGTCCCCCCCATGGAGACATTAAAACCTGTTCAGAACAAATCACAATATCAGCTTTTCTCCTAAAATTGAGCTATTTCATCCATTCTGGGGGCCGAGGCACAGCCAGAGCTTCTTTCTTCCCCCCGGTTCCCCAATTCAGATCAGCCAGGATATTTTGGGGGTGCATTTTGGGCACTGCACCCCATGGGATGGAAGACTGGAGCAACCCGAGCTGGGAATTCCCAGGAGCTTTCTTAAACCTACGGGAGGGACACTGCTCCGTGGCCCCAAGGAAAGATAATGGGGTGATTAGGAAAGGAAATGATAAGTAGGTGTAGTGAAGCCAATCACTAGGTACCAGAAGAAAGAAGCTTGAGAAATACTGTCCGAGTTCAGGGTTTCGTGCCTTCAGGGGCACAAGGGAGAGAGTTTTCAAAGCGGAGGGGAAAATAAATCACTTCAACTCGATGCTTTGGTTGCTTTTCAGGCAAAAAAAAAGAACCACCAACCCCACCCCAACGTAAAGGGTAAGGGGCAGCCCAGCCTTCCACAAGGAAATATGGAAAACCTTTAAAGGAAGCTTCTAATCTGAAGTCAAATTAGTAAGAGGCTAATTGGGAAACCCTCATTTATCACAAAGCTCTCTTGGGAACAAGCCTTGAAGGCCCATGTTCATCCCAAATTCTCCCTTAAGCCGTAGGAGAGCGACGGAAGCAACTGGCCAGGAACAGAAGATGAGCAATAGCTTAAAAGTTTGTTGTTTTGTTGTTTTCTTTTTTAAAAAAAAAACCACAAACCCAAACCCTTAAGACTACTCCCGTAAAGATCCAATATCCTCAAGTTCAGTGTTTTTAAACCCAAACACTCGCATCTGTTACAAATGCAACAAGTTTCCCAAGTTTCAAGTATAAAAAAAAAAGAAAAAAAAAAGAAAAAAATAATAATCCAAACAATCCAGAAAGTGTTTTTGCCTTCGTTCTTGTACCACGGTACAGGATAATCTTTTAAATTAAACCCGGTGATCCTGAAAAATTAAATAGCGCTTTCACCTCTGAGGAGAAGGCAGAACCTAAGTCCTTAACCGTGAATGATTACGTTTAAATATTTCCAATGACTTACTACCAGGAGTGTGAATAACTCCCACTTTACCAGATTAAATCATCGCCAGGGGCTTCCAAAGAGGTGAGATTCGGGCACCGATGGACTGACGGAAGAGTAGAAAAGGTAACGCTTTTGAACACATGGCAATCCTGAGGTGAGAAAAATAAAAACCCCAAGGGGTGTCGCAGTGCTGTCCCCCGGGGGGGGGTGTGGGGGGTGCAGACACCCTCTTCATTGCTTCGCCGATTGTCTGCCCGGCTTTTTTTCCTGCTGGCCCCTTCCACTGCCTGGGATTCCTCGGCCACGGCCACCAAACACACCTACGGGGCAGAAAGGAAAGAGCAGAGACACAAGAGCATCAGTGTAACCTCTCCCAACCCCTCACAGCTCAACACTTAGTCCTGTTTTACCCAAACGCCTATTTTTTTTCTGCTAGAAGGCAGAAATGGGGCTGGTAGATTTTTCCAATTTGGGAGTATTTTTGTAGAGGGCTGGAGGAGCAGTTGTACTGACAGTTGTACAGTGGTGGAGTCACCATCCCTGGATGTGTTTAAGAGCTGTTTAGATGTGGTGTTGGGGGGATATGGTGTAGGGGAGAACTTTGTAGAGTAGGGGAGATGGTTGGACTCGATGATCCCAAGGGTCTCTTCCAACCTGGATGATTCTATGATTCCAGATCTGGTATTCACAGAGTGCAAAAAACTTATCCTCCCCTCCTCGGCAAGTTCAGGGATAACACAAACATCAACACACCGGGGAGGGAACAATCCCTTTGTGCTCTCAAGGTAAATTGATGTTAATTTCTGAAAAATGGAACCAAGGAAGCGACAGCACCTTTTAAACCCAGTGGGATGAGCCGGTTACACCGTCCCCCCTGAAACTTTAAGGGCAAAGCAAGAGAAATGAAGAGGGTGACTGGGTTTGGGGACTGCTTGGCTGTAAAGTAGAATGAAACACATCCCTCTGCCATGGCCTGGCTCCTGGATGGAGAGATCCTCAGCTCCAGTGGGAACCAGGAGGATGTGGTGGGACCTGTTGGGGACAAACCAGCGTCTTCATACCCCAAAGCTGCCACCATCTCTGTCAGGGGAGCTGCTGAGCCCCCCCCCTCCTCGCTCACACTCACCCCCAACGACCAGAAAGCAATCCCAGGTGGTAATTTTTATCTCTTTGTGCAAGAGATAAAGGGATCGTGGATCTACCCTCTGCAAAAGGCAGACCCAAAGGGGAGCCAGCCCAGGGATGAGACAGAAAACCTTCTCCAGAGCCCTCTGCTCTGCTTGCTGCGTGGAGGAGACGTGCCTAAACCAGAGGCAAAGAAATAGAAATTGCTCCTAACCCTGCAGCCCTCGGGATGCTCGCGGGGCTCTGAGCAAAGAGGGATGTAGTTCTCCATTTGGCAGGCCAAGAAGTAAAAGACGAAGGATTACCCGTGTCAGAAACAATAATCCTTTCAACTGTGTGCACAATTACAGCTTTACTTCTGCCTGCTGGCCTCTCAACAAAATTGTCCTGCTTATGGTTCTTTTTTTTTTTTTCCCCCCCCCCCTCTCCTCCTCCCTTCATGTCTCAGTAATGAGAGCCAAACCTTTTAGCTAATTAGCAAATGCCGGCGCTTCCCTTTAAAATATTCCATCAGCGAATTTGAGCTGCACATCAAAACAGCAGGGGACTCCACCTCAAACAGAGCTCAGCTCTGCTCTCCACAAGGTGGATATTTCCACAGCAGAGAAAAATATTTCAGCTCAAATGTTTGTCCAAACAACCCATATCCAAAAAAGCTGTTATGCCAAGCGCTTTTGGACACCGAAAAGGGAAGGAGGAAAAATAAAGGCGCCTTCAGATTTGTAAAGGTCACTTTTTTTGCATGCTCCGAGCTTCCCGGAGGTAGCAGGGGCAGCAGAAATCGTAGGGTTTTTGGGTTTTTTTTTTAGCTCCAGAAGTCCCTGGGAGTCGGAGACGCCGCACGTCGCGCGTCTCGGCATGGCGTGATGGCCCCGGGTAGGTCCCAGCCATCCTCCTGGGATTCCTTGCATAGTCAAAAGGCAGGCAGCTCGTTAAGGGTGCTGCGTGGAGAGACTTCACCTCTCGGCGCCTCAGTTCCCCTGGGGCTCCTTTTAAAACCTAAGATTTCCCAGGCCAACCCCAATTTTCTCTTAGCAAGTGAGTGCACTCGGGGTTTTTAAGCTCCTACTGCGCTGAGAGCAACCCCGGGGCTGAGAGAGGTGACCACAAAGTGAATCCCAAAAGACGTGGCAGGAGGGGGTGAGGAGAAGGAGAAAAAAGAGCTCTTGGGCTTCCAGTGGGTCCTTTTCGGGGAGAAAAAGAGCAAATCTATCCCCAAGCTGAAGCGCTCCGAGATCGCCCAACCCCCACGAAGTGGGGCAGGGAAGGAGGAGTTGTTTTGGTGACCTATTTCTTCCTAAGTGGCAACCTGCCCTTTTATCAGAAACATGAATTATTCATGTCGAGCAGGAGGAACACAAACCCTCAGAGAGAGAGAGAGAGAGAGAGATTATACATATTTTTTTTTTTTTAAATAAATAAATCAACAAGCCAAGAGATCAAAAGCCCCATTATAATGGGAGAAAAAGATGATGTTTTTCTATCACTGCCATGGTCAGAGCCCAGTCTATTTTCAAACAGAATAGCCATTTGTCTCCCTCCCAGACTTGCTAAACTGACAAGACACCAGTTTGGTAGGGCCACGCTCCCCAACCAGCCAGGAGGGGTAGAAACAATCGAGTTCAGACTCTCTTAAGCTCCTGCCCAACCCCAGTAACAAGGGAGGCACATCCCTGGCACGAATCCTTCCTATTCCCTGGCACAAATCCTTCCTATTCCCTGGCAGAAGCTGCCGTAGGAGCGAGGATCTCACCCAGGAGCGGCTCCGGCTTCTCCCAGACAAACAGTCCCGGGTTTAAAGGTGAGAAGGGAGAGCCTGTTCCTTGCACAAGAGGGGAAATTGAAAGGCAGGGAACCCGCTCACCGCTCTCCCAGCTGGCAAACAAACCAGGATCGTTACCTCGTCCGGCACCTCCAACACCACGGCCCTTTTGTTGCTTCTGCTGTTGCATCCCGCCGCGGCCTCTGCCCTTGGACACCACCTCTTCTTTCACCATGTCAATTATTTCGTCGGGGATACGCAGGTATTTGATGGTGCTGCCACGAATGTAGCACTCGGGCATCCTCCAGAACTTGTCTCCATCCTATTGGGGAGCAACGGGTTAGACTCACAAACAAAACCAGGTGCTTTTGTATCGCTTTTTGGGGCGTTTGAACGTTTCCATCGCTTCTGGAGAGCGTGACAGCTCCACCAGTCTTTTCTGTAACCATTTTCTAGAACTAGCTGCAAAAAAGAATGGTGGTTTTCTTTTTTTTTTTTTCCTCCCTCCAAAACACATAAACCTGCAACCCCGGGGGAGGGGAAGGGTATTCAGCCACGAGCAGCCACGGTGTTCCACAACCGCCTCTAACACTGGCAGAAAATGAAAGAAGAAGAAGAGGTTGAGGAAAGAAGCCCCTTCCCTTCTCGTGTAAGAAGGGAATTGAAAGCAGGACTGGCCCGAGGCAAGTGTGGTGAGTTACAACGGCTCCGAGAAAGCAACCAGGGCAAGAAAAAAGAAAAAAACCAAAGGCAGCTCCAGCCAAGGCGTGTGCACGGCCGGGTTCCTTCTCCCAGCTGGGAGTCACCTCCCTCCTTCTCTCCTCTGGGGTGTGGATGGAGCAGCGAGGCAGGTCCGGAGCCAGCTGGCTGCGGGGTGTGTGCCACCAGAGCACAGCAACCACAGCTGTGGAAAATAATGAGCTTACAGATGATATATTTATAAAAAAAAGAAAGTCTTCAAGTGCTCAGTTATGGAGCAGCCGTCTCTACGTGGTGTTTAATCATAGAATGGTTTGGGTTGGAAGGGACCTTAAAGATCATCGAGTTCCAACCCCCCTGCCATGGGCAGGGACACCTCCCACTAGAGCAGGTTGCTCAAGGCCACATCCATCCTGGCCTTGAACACCTCCAGGGATGTTTTTAATTTTTAAACACCTTCCTTCAACATATACTGTCATGGTTTCCCCCTAAAAGCCCTGGAAACACAAGTTTAGCCTGTTCAAATTTAAATACTTAAACTATAGCAGCAAAACAAAGCAAAATGAAAAGAAAACCAGGAGAGGAAAACTTCTCTTGAATAGCAGAATCGCTTTGTGTGAACAACAGAGGTGCTGAACAGTAGCTTCTGCTTCTTTCTTTTCTTGCCTCCCTTTTCCTCTGAGAAATGATCAGGTGTGGACGGTTTGTCCAGTTTCAGGAGGGCTGCCTCAATAGACCTTCTCAATGCCTACAAGTGTCTCAAGGGAGGGTTGAAGGAGGAGGGAGCCAGACTCTTTTCAGTGGTTCCCACTGAGAGGACGAGGGGCAACGGCCACAAGTTGGAACAGAAGAGGTTCCACTCAAATATGAGGAGAAACTTCTTCACAGTGAGGGTGCCAGAGCCCTGGGACAGGCTGCCCAGGGAGGGTGTGGAGTCCCCTTCTCTGGAGATTTTCAAGACCCACCTGGATGCTCCTGAGTAACATGCTCTAGCTCTAGGCAATCCTGCTTCAGCAGGGGAGTTGGACTAGATGATCTCTATGGTCCCTTCCAACTCTAAAATTCAGTGAAATTCAGTGAAATAGCTTGGCTGAAGGACCTTTCAGGGCTTTCCTAGGATGTCAACCCTCTCTTGAGGGGCTTCAGCTCCCAACGTCCCGAGGGTGGCTGTGGGAATAGGAAGGGAGGGGGGGGAAGCTGAACAACAACCCGGCTGCCCCATGATGTAACTGGGAGGAGGGGAGGGGACCCGCCTCGTCCCGCTCCCCCACGGCAGCCCCGGCTGGGCAGGGGTTGTGTCAGGGTTTGGCTGTGGAAGGGATGGCTCCAACCCAACGATCCTCAAGAAGCAGCATGTGGACGAGGCGTCCGTCGCCTCCCAGAAGAGTAGGTTAAACAAGAACGCCTCGTTCCTCCTCTTTTGGGATAAAACAGTCCTTCCCCCCCTCCTCTTCCTCCTCCTTCTCCTCCCAGCCACCTCGGGAGTTATTTGGGGCAACTCTGCCTGTCCGGGCAAGTCCCTTCGCGCGCAAGACAAGGCAGAAAGGAAAAAAAAAAAAAAAAAAAAAAGAGTTCCTCTTCCAAAAAGACACCCAGCAAACCCCACCCTGCCTTGGATCCGCCTGGCTGCTCCTTGGCTCGGGATGCAGGAAGGGATGGAGCCAGGCTCCCTGGTTTCCTCGTTCCGGCCTCCCCGGAGTAAACAACCGCCCCCGGGACGGACCAGGGCTGCCCAATCCGCCGCCGTTCCGTGCCATCTAGCGGCCAGTCCCTCCCAGTGCCACCAGTACAACCCCAGTGGCGGCTCCAGTTCCGCTTTCACCCGGGTTTGGGTGTTTTAAGGCAGGCAGAAGCGCTGCTGATAGAATCATAGAATGGTCTAGGTTGGAAGAGACCCTTGGGATCATCGAGTCCAACCATCTCCCCTACTCTACAAAGTCCTCCCCTACACCATGTCCCTCAGCACTGCATCTAAACGGCCCTTAAACACAGCCAGGGATGGGGACTCCACCCCCTCCCTGGGCAGCCTGTTCCAATGCCCGACCACTCTTTGGGTGAAAAATTCTTTCCTAATGTTCAATCTAAACCTCCCCTGTTGGAGCTTGAAGCCATTCCCTCTCCTTCTGTCACTAATGACCTGTGAGAAGAGACCAGCACCAACCTCTCTACAGTGTCCTTTCACGAAGTTGTAGAGAGTGATGAGGTCTCCCCTCAGCCTCCTCTTCCTCACACTAAACAGTCCCACCTCCCTCAGCTGCTCCTCATACGTTTGTTTTCCAGCCCCCTTCGCTGCGTGACCAGCATCCCTCTAAGATCACTCAGAGGGAATCAAACCTGAGCTACTTCTCTTCCACAGCAGAGCACCGAGCCGTAGGAAGCCACTTCCCAGGAAGAAGGACATTATCACAGAATCACAGAATCTTCTAGGTTGGAAGGGACCTTAAAGATCACCTTGTCCAACCATCAACCTCACTGACAAAAATAGACACCCACACAACAAACAAGGAGCATCATCACTAAACCATACCTCCCAGCACTACATCAACCCGGCTTTTGAACACCTCCAGGGATGGGGCCTCAACCACCTCCCTGGACAGCCCATTCCAATGGCTGAGAACCCTTTCAGTGAAAACATTTTTCCTAATATCCAGCCTGAACCTCCCCTGGCACAACTTGAGGCCGTTTCCTCTTGTCCTGTCGCCTGTGACTTGAGAAAAGAGACCGACCCCCACCTCTCTACACCCTCCTTTCAGGGAGTTGTAGAGAGCAATAAGGTCTCCCCTCAGCCTCCTCTTCTCCAGGCTGAATAACCCCAGCTCCCTCAGCCTCTCCTCATAAGACATGAATGATATGGGGTTGGAAGGGACCTCTGGAGATCATCTAGTCCAACCCCCCCACCAAAGCAGGGCCACCTACAGCAGGTTGCACAGGAAATTGTCCAGGCAGGTTTTGAATGTCTCCAGAGACGGAGACTCCACCACCTCCCTGGGCAGCCTCTTCCAGGGCTCTGCCACCCTCACAGTGAAGAAGTTCCTCCTCATGTTCAGGTGGAACTTCTTATGTTCAAGTTTGTGCCCATTCCCTCTTGTCCTGTCCCTGGGCACCACTGAAATAATTTGCCATTTGCTTGGAGTAATAAGACAGAGTAAAATGTAAACTGACGCTGTGGAGAGCAGAAAAGCTAAGACCCACCTAACTGAAGCAATTAGCAACTCTCTGATCAGTACAAAATTCCCAAACGCTTATGACTTTGAGGATTCGGAAAGGCCACCTTGAAGCAAGGATGCCACCTGCCTGAGAGAGCAGAATCCATCACCCATGTTTCGGGCACAAATAATGCTTTTCTGTCAGTTCTCTCTAAATCTGACCACAGTTCCTTCCCGTTTGTCCCACCAGAAGCTAAACTGTGCCCACCTTCGAGGTACAAACATGCCTCTGTGCCCTGGAAATATCACTCAAAACCTTCCTGCTGTGGAACCAAGAGGTACCGGGGGGTTTATGGAGAGATATTCAGAAGAACAAGGATTTCTGCTGGTGGCTTTGATGTTCCAGGGGCAGGGAAAGAGCAACAAGAGCCACCATCCACCCGGCTGCCCCTTCCCACAGCACACACCGGGAGGGACAAGACCAGACACCTCCGAGGGAGGTCAAAGCCCAAAATAAAGATTGTGATCTGCTCGGAGTGACTTTGGCCGAGGGCAAAAAAGCACCAGATGTGGGTAAACAAAGAGGCTCCTCCGTTTTGATGTGGAGAGGGAGGGAGGGAGTGAGAGATGAGCAAGTTAAGGAGAGGCAGCGTGGCGTTTGAAGCGGGCATCACGTCTCACGCAGCACGTGAGAGACTAAAGCTCCGTTTTTGGGACACCCCAGCTCAGCATGGGGGGCTGTTGTGACCTCTCCTGTGCCCCCCCCAGCCAGGGGCAGGGAAAGAGCAGCAAGAGCCACCATCCACCCGCCTGCCCCTTCCCACAGCGCACACCAGGAGGGACAAGACCAGACACCTCCGAGCGAGGTCAGAGCCCAAAAATGAAGATTGTGATCTGCTCAGAGTGACTTTGGCCGAGGGCAAAAAAGCACCAGCTGTGGGTAAACAAAGAGGCTCCTCTGTTTTGATGTGGAGAGGGAGGGAGGGAGCAAGAGATGAGCAAGCTAACGAGAGGCAGCGCGGCGTTTGAAGCGGGCACCTCGTCTCACGCAGCATGTGAGAGACTAAAGCTCCGTTTTTGGGACACCCCAGCTCAGCATGGGGGGCTGTTGTGACCTCTCCTGTGCCCCCCCCAGCCCCACACCAAGCCCCCTCTCACGGGGTGTTCCTGGGTGGCACAGAAAGCCGCCCCCCTCGAGCCCCTTCCTTTGTCGTGGAGATGAAAAATAACTGTATAAAATCTGCATTTCAGGCAGAAATCATGCTTCCACAGGAGTGATGGCCTCTGAGCTACAGCAGAGCCATCCCGGCTGCACGGCCGGGGGTCGGGCACCCCCAGGGACGCTCCCCGGTGGCCCCAACCGGTTGCCCGGGGCCGGGAGCCGGGGGGGTGGGGGTGGGGTGTCTAGCCTTACCCGGGATGTGCAGATGACCTCCCGCAGGTTGATGTTCATCCAGTTGTCGCAGCTCACCAGGTGCCCGTTGTACGTCTCCCCGTTTTTCAGCTCCACCAGCTGCAAGAGAGAGGAGTCAGGGGGCGCCGGTCCAGCCCCGGGACCTGCCCCGGTAAACCCGAGGCCGGGGAGGACTGCGGGACCGGGCCGCGCTGCCGGTACTCACCATAGGGTGGTTCTGAGCCGTCTTCAGCAAGGATAAGGGCAGCTGTAAGAGAAAAGGAGGAAAGAGGCCTCAGGAATGTCGGGAACCGCACCGGATACCGGGACACCGACGGCGACAGCGAGCGGGACACCGTCCCCGCCGCCCCAGGCAGCGAAGGGAGGGAAGCCAGGCCTTCCCCATAGCTTCAGGCCCTCCCCACGGCCCCAAGCCCCCCGGGTCGACCCCGCCGCCACTCACCATCGTGCCGGAGCCGCGGAGCCGCCGCCGCGCCGGGCGCTGCCGCTCAAACCGCCCCTGGCCCCGCGCGGGGCCAATCAGAAGGCAGCGCCGCCGCGGCGGAGCCAATCAGAGGGAGGCGCGGCCCCGGCGGAACCAATCAGAGCGGGGAACCCGACCTCGGGCCGTAAAGCGGGCGCCCAGATCCGCGGCCTTTACGACAGCGCCGCAAATTGAAGAGCGCGGCGGGAAGCGGTGCCCCGCGGCCCCTCCCGGTACCGGCGGATCCAGACCCCGGTTTATGTTCTCCCCAGCCCCCCTGAAATCCACCCCCCCCACACAGGGGGAGGAGAACCCCGCGCGTGGATGAGGCTGAGCCTCTTGTAACGGTTTAACCAACTTCCACCGGGCCCCCTTACGGGCACAGGCCCCGGTGGGGGCGACGCGGTTCCGGGCCTGGTCGCCCCCGAGGCGGCCCCGGCGCTTGGCCCCCTCCCGCTGAGCTACTTCCGCCCCGTCGGCGGAAGCGGCGGGTGTGTGCCGCTCTGGGCGGCGGGGCGGAGCGGTCTCGGTGGTGGTGGGGGGGCGGAGCGTTCTCGGTGGCGGGGCGGGGCCCAGCGCTCAGTGCGGGGCGGCGGCGGCGGCGGGACGGGACGGGACGGGACGGGACGGAGCCGCGATGGAGAAGCCGCGGCGGGCGGTGGTGGTGACGGGTACGGGGCGGGATGGGGGGGGGAGATCCTGAGGGGAGGGGTGTCCTGGGGGGG
>NW_015090769.1:1017811-1026758 GCF_001431845.1 Calidris pugnax | reverse complement strand
TGAGGTGAGTTGGTGGGAGAGATGGAGGACCCCTTTGCTGAGAGGAAAGATGGGGGACCCCTTCCCTGAGAGGAGAGATGGGGGACCCCTTCCCTGAGGTGAGGATGGGGGGAGAGATGGGGGACCCTCTACCCTGAGGTGAGTGAGGGAGAGAGATGGGGGACCCCCTCCCTGAGGTGAGTGGCGGGGAAAGATGAGGGACCCCTTCCCTGAGGTGAGGGAGGGATAAGATGGCCAGGAGCTGGGCAGGGGGTAGGTGAATGGGGGACGGGAGAGGAGGGGACTGAATCTCCAAAGGAATGGGAAGAGCACTCAGAGCATGGTGGAGGGAGGGGGGGGGGGATATTTGCTCTCTGACCCCCCCATCCCCAGCCGTCCAGGTGTCGAAGCTGTTATCAAAATAACCCACGCAGCACGGCAGAAGTGCCCGGGGGGGAAAAATTAAGTGAGGGAATGAAAGGCCCCTGTGGCAGCGACGGCTGCACAGGCGAGAGCTTGTCAGGCTCCTTTCCCCCCGGGGTACAAAGGCCGGGCCGGCTTGATTTGTGGGGAAGGCAGTTCTGTGACAAATGGGGAACTCGGGTGAAACTATTCAGGTCTCTACCCCCCCTCCAACCCCTCCAACCCCCCCTCCCAAGCAGCTGAAGTTGCGGCCGTTTGAATAGCGAGCGCGGGGGCGAGGGGGTTCGTTGTCGTCGATGCGCTGGAGCGGTTTTAATTGGAGGCAAGTGTCTTTGCAGAGAACAGTTGCAGGGGAGCGAGGAAGCAGGTGGCAAATTCTGGCTTTCCCAAACCCATATCTCTTGCTGAGCGGCCGCTCTCGGCGGTGACTAAACAGAAAACTTGCGTCAGTAGATACTCTGCTGCTTGCAATACTTTTCCTGTCTTTTTTTTCGCCCCCCCTCCATGTTTTCAGGGAAGTTTGTTTCTGAAATGCGGCGCTTATCTTGTCAGGTCTACCCATGTTTGATAATCTGTCATCGATGTCACCCTAAATTCCTTTATAAAACTAGCAATGGCGTGGTGTTCCCCTTCAGTTACGGCCGCTGAGTGAAGGATAAGTATTATTTGTGTCCAATTTCTTTTTTAGAACTGTGTAAGGAGATAATCCCATAAAGATCCCTGCAGCTGGTTTACTGCTAATGAGCCTTGGAGGGGCCCTGTTGTGGATGCGGAGGAACTCCTGGGCATGCTCGGTGGAGTTTGCTGCTATCAACAAAGTTGCTTATCTTCTGCAAAAGAGATAACACGAGGGATCTACACAGGAGATGAGTCAGAGGAGAAATAGCCCACAGTTGCATTTATGCCAGTTGGCGTTTGGCTTTGGAGCGCCAGGGTTATGTTACGTGTGTGGGCACCTGTAGAATTTCAACCTTCCCAGTGGCTGAATTGTTAAAAAGAAATAGCTGTGGTTTATTTCTTTCATAAGACCATCGCAGTTTCTTTAGGACTGAAACCTAGGAGGTCGCCACTGTTTCCAGAGGATCTTGTAGGACATCCCTGACTTGCAGAAACAACTGAGAAGGTGTTAGATTATTCGACTCGTTGGCCCGTGCTGCGGTCGTGGGTTGTCTTAGTAGCATTGGAGGTTTGCTCCCAGGAAAACACACCAAGATTTTGATTTTGTGGAAACCTGGAGAAATTTATTACAGGAAGGTATCGACGTTGGGTGGATTGTGAGAGATCCATCAGCGTGGCCGAGTCCACCCGTGCTCTGTAAATCCCTTACCTCCTCGTGTGCGGCGTAACCTGGGACTCGCTGTTGATAGCAAATAGAATGTTTCCATTAACGTGTCATGGAATATTTGTAGTCGCTCTCAAATCCTTTCAAGAGTTGGAGAAAATTTATGTCTCCTAATTGCATTAGGCTCGTAGGGTAACTCTGACATTTTAAATTAAAGCATATTGACGTTGCACCCAGATAAATTGCCCAACCTTTGTGTGCTTGCTCAGGAAAAGATGTTATGGATTACTAGTTAACTCTTAAGTTATTAATTAGGAAATTTAGACGTGGTGAGTAAGTATTTTTGATAATGCTATCAGAACCTTAGCTGCTTGGTGTAGGTGGGTTGTCAGCAGCGTTTTGTTTATTTTCTGGTAAGGTATAACTAATGCTAACGGAGATCTTGGTGAAGACCTGAGGAGAGAAGAAAGAGTTGAGACAGGCTCGTCCTCCTTTGTGGAAGCATCTGCTGTGGGCTGAAACAATCAGGAACAGAAAATCCAATAATGGTTCTCGTTCCGTGACATTGGTCAACTTCTCTCTTAATAAGAAGTTTTTCTAACCTGGTCAGGAAGGAAAAAAATTACACTTTCCCCAGTGTCTGTTGGGGGAAAAAAAAAAAGAGTTTCTTTTGAGGCAAGCTATTGTTTCCCTTCACAGTTAAAAGGTGCGTAGTTCAAACGTTTGTGTGAAGGTCTCTGCTTGGGTGTAAAGTAAATAAGGTCTGGGTGTTAGAAGAAGTGAGTTTTCTTTCAGGATATGTAAAGCAGGGGAGCACAGGCCGCTTTGCAGCTTTAAGTTCTTTTGAGGCAAGCTATTGTTTCCCTTCACAGTTAAAAGGTGCGTAGTTCAAATGTTTGTGTGAAGGTCTCTGCTTGGGTGTAAAGTAAATAAGGTCTGGGCGTTAGAAGAAGTGAGTTTTCTTTCAGGATATGTAAAGCAGGGAAGAGCAGGCCGTTTTGCAGCTTTAAGTTTTAGTCAGACCTGTAAGGGATGACTTCATCACTGTGGATTTTTTCCTTCTCTTCCAGGGTTTGGGCCGTTCGGGGAGCACGCTGTTAACGCCAGTTGGATTGCAGTTCAGGTAATGCTCTAACCTCTGTTCTTAACAAGTTGAAACAAAGCACCATCCCGATGCCGTATCCCTACAAATTTGACTTTGCAGCTCTTTTGTAACTTGTTCCCAATTTATTAACCGAGACCAGCTCGCTCCAGATATCCAGATGGTCAGCTGGATAATGTTTTAGTCACTTCTCAGAAAACAATCCCTTAGCTGGTAGAGTTTAATGAGATTGAGTTAATGTAGCTGAGGCAAGTAAGGAATTCAGAGGCTGACTCCCTAGGTTTTGGGAGATGTTAAATGGGGCAGGGAGCCTGGAATCTTCCTCTGCTGCAGAGAATTCAAAAATAAATAAACAAACAAACCCGGAAGAATTTTAATGTTCTCTCTGGACTCTTAACTTGAATCTGGGCGAGCTGGTTAACCTTTAAGCTGAGTCTCCTCCGTAATGAGAGTTCCACCTGGTAGTCTCGTGGGGTCAAGTGAACTGTGGAGGTGTCCAACATGGGTCTGAAAGTCAGGACCCTGACTCCAAAGCAAAGCAGACGTTGCTTTTTTCCTTCAGTTCCTTCTGTGGCCGCCTGCTTTTGGTGCTGGGGAGGCATGGGGGAAACAGGCTGTGTCTGTGGCCCCAGAGCCACCTTCTCTTCTGCTGAGAAGCCTCAGCAAGTGGTGGTTGACTGGCAGAGCTGGGTCTTGCTGGAGACAGGAGCGCTCGTGGAGCATCGTTGCTCGAGCAAATCGTACACCCTGGAACAAATCAAGTTTGTGCCACTTTCGGCTGCGTATTTGCATGAACACACTCCTCTGTGTAACACAGAATCACAGAATCACAGAATCTTCTAGGTTGGAAGGGACCTTAAAGATCATCTTGTCCAACCGTCAACCTAACTGACAAAAATAGACACCCACACAACAAACAAGGAGCATCATCACTAAACCAGACCTCCCAGCACTACATCAACCCGGCTTTTGAACACACTGATATACTCACAAACGAGGCAAGAAGAAGAAATCAAACTCTTGCTAAATTCCCAGCTAAACTCAGGAATTAAGGTTACTTTCTGTAAAAGCATTAGCCAGGGACAGCGCTGCCACATTATCCCACTTCTTCCTTATTTGTCACTTCTGGATGTGGTTTATGACAAAGCTACTGGGAATTCAGGGGTACCTTTTAGTACAGTTGCCCAGGGAATTAAATCTATTTTTCCCCCCAACACAGCTCTCTTCCCTTCAGAGCTCGGAGATTAATATCTTCTTTAGAATGCTTTTAAATTAAATCACAAACTCTAATCAATTACAGTCTACTAATGTCCAGATGTCTAATGTGTTGGCTGGTGTGAGAAGGCGAAACCTTTGCCTCCAAGACCCTTTTGGAAATGAATATATTTGAGTTAGGGTTAGGGTTTTAGTTAGGGGGAAAAAAGCAAGCTGTGGAAAACCAAAATTGCACGTTCCTGAAATTTAGTAGCGGAGCTGATTGATTTGGTTTGTTCTTCCTCGTGTGGTGTCAGTTATTGTAAACAAGCTGATTCTAGAGGAGACAGACAAAAGGGTATTGTGGGACAGGAAGAGCGGTGGGTGTTCTGGTGTTGCTCACAAAACCCAAACCTCATGGATAATTCCTATTTCTATCAAGAGAAACGGCGTGTCGTTCCTTCAGCCCGGCAGCTGCGGGGCCGATAGATGAAATAATCACCTGTATTTTAAATTAATTTGATGGGTTTGTAGGATGTTTGGAGGGTATCAAACTCGAGTTGGTGGCGTGAGACCTGCTGCCTCGGGAGCCCATCTCCCTCCCAGTCCCGTTTAATAGCCGGTTTCTGACTCAAAACATCCCAACTTTGGGGCAGCGGGGAGGATTTGCCTTTCCTTGCCCCGTCTCAGCCCCGAGAGGCCCAGACAAAAAAAGGAACAGCATGTCTTTGAGCACATGCGAGTTGGGCATTGTGCAAGTTTCAGACAGGGGACTTCATGGAGCTGAGTGGACACAAAGGCGTGTCTGAGTTTCTGAATCCCAGACGGTGTGATCTGCATTTTAATAGCAGAAAAATCAATTAAACAATCTTTGTAAATCCTTCCTAGCTTTAGGGCTAAGCTAGTTCTGGTTTATTACATCTTTTATTAGCCTGCATCCCCAGGATAAAATTCTCTGCTTTTCTTTCCAGTGCTCTTTTTTTTGGTTTTATTTGGCTGTTTATGTAGAACACGGATATGGGGTGTCTTTTCCCCTCTGAATGCAGTGAATTTCTAGTATAGCTGTGTGGTTTTGAAAGCGAAATGACTTTTACACGTAGTTAACATAACGAGTACCTTCAATAGTGGCAGCAGCAATCTAATATAATGTGAAGATGAAACGTTTGGAGACTTTTACACGTGGGGTAGAAATTTCCTATCAATTCAGAAGGAAGAATAACTTCTTTCTGCTTTCTTTTCCGAGGCTTAGAGTGAAAATAGTCTGTGTTAACGTAGATTTGCTCTTCCCTCTTTTCATTTTTTTTAAATTCCATTTGAGGAATTTTTTTTTCAGCTGCAGTTTTTGCTTGGGAGGGACCTTCCTTTCAAGAAGAAGTTACCAAAATGGGCTTTTCTGTTTGGTACATTTTTCTGCCCTCCCTGGTGTGACTTAGGTGTAGACACAGGTGTGCCCTGTGGACTGTGAAGCTGATGGGCTCCTGCCTTCATCCCCCCTCCCCGAAGAGCTTCTGGCTGAGCCCGGAGGAGGAGGAGGAGAGAGGTCAGAGTGCGTTTTGACATTACTAAGGACAATTGCTGTCAGGGTGTCTAGACAGACCTGATAAGGATATTAAAGGCTCACAAAGAGGACCATTGTTGAGGGGTCAGGGAATCGGTCAAACATGTTCGTTTTTCTATATTTGTCAGGTATACAAGGCTGGGGGTAATAAGTTGTCTGGGGGCCAGCGGACATCTTTATTATTGAATGGACGCCGTGTTTGGTTAAAAGAAAGTTGGGAATTGGTAAAGCTCTAAGGTTTAACACGTTTCTGCATTTGGAGAAGGTGGCTGTCATTGTGATGGGGCAGCTCCTATGGCCCGAGGTTTCTTGCTCCCTGTAGATGCTCGTTCTGCGCAGCCGGTAAAACTTTCCACCATCAAATTCAGCCTTAGGAGCTGTTTCACGCTCTTTAGAGAAGTGGTGATGATGAATCCCTCCCAATTAACGCTCTGGAGATCTTCCTAAAGAGACTGCCTCGTATTTGAATACTCTCATTTGTAAACTACTTACTTTATTAAGGCGCCACATAAACCAGCTCAGGTTTCGAAGGCAGATTTGTGTAAAGAAGATGTGATGAAACATCACTTAGCATCCATCTCTGGTAATGAATGTCTGTGTGTGCCAGACACTAATCAATACAGCAAGCCTTTAATATCAGCCTTGCCCTCAGAGCCAGAGCAAGTGATTTATCATTGTTGTTGCTCATATCTGCTGGTCCGTGAAAGTCTTACTCTTGCCTTTCCCCAGTCTTTTAGTTGTCTTAAATCTTGTTACACTCTCTGTGGTCTGTCTGTACAAGTGTGAAAGGGTTTGGGTGGGTTTTTTTTTTTTTCCTCAGGAAAGAAACGACTCGTGCTGATAACTACAGGGGGGGAAAAAAAGGTACTAAAATACTGCTCACGTTTATGTAGAGGAGGTCGGATTGTAATGGGGGAGCCCAAGAACCTCAGCTTGTTCTCTCCTTTCAGCTGCCTTTAATTTGAAAGAAATTCAAACCTGGGGAAATACAGGGTTTGAAATTGAGTAAGCTTTGGTGAAAATAGCTAAATCTGCACTCCTCAGCCTGAAGTCTGTGAGTATAATCTCTATGCGCAGGAAAATAAAGCCTAAGAATCACCTGAAAGCGCAGCTCTTGGCTCTGATCACCGAGTCTTGAACCTGAAATGGAGATAATTTAATAATTCAAGAATATTTTAAGATCTCCTTTGATAGTTTGATGGCTCCTTACGTGGCTGTTTCTACCTCAGATCCCCGGGAACGACTACAGCGGTTTGTGGATGTGAGAGTTGCAGGTTATTTTGTTGCTGCGCAGGCAGCCCCTTTGATGTTAGCACAAGTAATCATTTCCAGCTTTTGGCATGAGTAAGATTGGGTTTTTTCAACCAACATGTATCTCGGAGGAGAGGAGCAGCCCCAGACAACAAGCTGCTGCTGTGTATTAACTGGTGAAAAGCTGGAGTTGGTTCTTCTACCTGAAACACGGGCCTGGTGACGGAGATGCAGGAGCTCATGAGTCCTTCTGTCTTTGGAAAGGAGGATGCACTTCCAGAGAAGACAGAGCTATGGGAGGACTCTGACTAAGGCTGTCAGTGTCATGTACAGTCACTTATCACTCTTGAAAAGCAGCTGTAAAGTTTTTTAGAGTGTCAAAAAACGTTATCTTCATCAGAGGGAAACGTGATCCAAGATGGATGCTGTTGGAACCCATTAAACACGATAACTGAAGTGGTTTCAGCTGCTGGAAATGTGCCTCCTGGTGTAGACTTGAATAAGGCCCCTGGGTTTGAGCTCAGCTCATGATTTTGCATAAGAACATGTTTTTTTTTTACAGAGGGTTCAGCCCATATGGGTGTTTCTTTTCCTTGAGTTCTTGAAAGTTTGGGTTTGATGGCTCTGGAAGGTTTCACTTCTGATGGAGTCCTGTTCTGGGCTAGACTGGTAAAGTCTGAGGTACCAAATCAGCCTCAAATGGAAGCTTTACTGGTGAAACTGGTGTTGAAATGGAGACCAAAGGAGCAAGGGAGAAGTGTCCAGGACCACGGGCTGTGTGTAGAAGGAAGTCACAGCGTTGGGATGAAACAGTGTGCTCACCAGTCAGGTGCACTGGGGAGAAAAAAGAGATCTGGCCTCTTCCCCCTGGTTTTAAACAAGTCTTTGCAAGGTATTTAACTGACACTTATTTTAAAGGGTTGAAAGGAAATTGGTTAAGTTTATTGCCTGGATATTTGGGATGTTTTCAAGGCATGGCTTTAGTTAACATCATAGAGGGAGAAATAATTTACTGCATTAGTTGAATCACGTCAATGGCAATGGGTCAGGTTGCAAAATTAAGTACAATATATTAGGTGTAGGTAAAGCTAGCGATGGAAACCCGTTCTACAGTTTGGAAACAGGCTGTATTGTATTCTGGATTCTGCCAAAATTACAGTAAAACAAATATGCTGAGGAGGAGGTGCCAACGGTGCTCCCTTTTCTCACATGAGGAGTGTTTGCTAATATTTGTGGGGACTCACAGACACAGAATCTCACCCTCAGAGCTCTGGACCCTGAAACAAATGGGAGTTTGCTCTCCAGTCCTGAGACACAACAAATCAGACCATGAGTATAACCCTCTCAGTTCTGCTTTCTCTACACAATATGTAGTTCTGTCAAGAAATGAGTATGACTCTATCCTTCTATAAATAATGTCGCCAACCTGTCTTTTGAGCGTGGGTGTTGCTGATAACTGTTGTCAGTTAAATGTTGATTTCTTTGTGGTACACACAGCAGAGCAGAACAAACGGTCCTGTGGGTGACGACTGTTAACACAGGTGGGGAGATGCCCCTGTTGTTCCCCTTTCTGTTGGGTTTTTTTTTTTGTTTTACAGTGCTGTTTAGAAGGTTATACAGCCGGAATGCCGAGCTGAGGTCTGTCCCTCACAGCAGACTCACTCTGCTAATAAACTTTCCAGAAGTATCTCCTCTGCTGAGCTTGTGTCTGACTGTCCTGCTTTTATCTATTTTCTTACATTCTTAGGAGTTGGAGAAGCTTGGGCTGCGAGATGATGTGGATCTGCACGTCTATGAGGTCCCTGTTGAATATCAGACGGTGCAAAGACTCATTCCTGCCTTATGGAAAAAGCACAGTCCCCAAGTGAGTGAGTAAAGGGAGGAGGAGGAGAAAAAACAGGGCAAAAGGCTGAAATCTGGCATCTTTACAGCAACGAGCATCACGTGAAGTCCCATTTTTAATGTATATTCAGACAGGTAGTCCCTTGAAAGCTCTTCTTCTATTTAGTCATGAGAACCTGTGAATTTGTGGAAGTTTATAGCTCGGAATAGAGCTCCCCAATTAATGGGAGCAGTGGGTGTGAAGAGGCCACAGCAGAGGGCTGTCTAGACAGCTCACAGTTAGTCTGTGCCACCTGGGCTCTTCCAGGCTGTGAAC
>NW_015090769.1:991116-1017724 GCF_001431845.1 Calidris pugnax | reverse complement strand
CTCTCTTCCCTTCAGAGCTCGGAGATTAATATCTTCTTTAGAATGCTTTTAAATTAAATCACAAACTCTAATCAATTACAGTCTACTAATGTCCAGATGTCTAATGTGTTGGCTGGTGTGAGAAGGCGAAACCTTTGCCTCCAAGACCCTTTTGGAAATGAATATATTTGAGTTAGGGTTAGGGTTTTAGTTAGGGGGAAAAAAGCAAGCTGTGGAAAACCAAAATTGCACGTTCCTGAAATTTAGTAGCGGAGCTGATTGATTTGGTTTGTTCTTCCTCGTGTGGTGTCAGTTATTGTAAACAAGCTGATTCTAGAGGAGACAGACAAAAGGGTATTGTGGGACAGGAAGAGCGGTGGGTGTTCTGGTGTTGCTCACAAAACCCAAACCTCATGGATAATTCCTATTTCTATCAAGAGAAACGGCGTGTCGTTCCTTCAGCCCGGCAGCTGCGGGGCCGATAGATGAAATAATCACCTGTATTTTAAATTAATTTGATGGGTTTGTAGGATGTTTGGAGGGTATCAAACTCGAGTTGGTGGTGTGAGACCTGCTGCCTCGGGAGCCCATCTCCCTCCCAGTCCCGTTTAATAGCCGGTTTCTGACTCAAAACATCCCAACTTTGGGGCAGCGGGGAGGATTTGCCTTTCCTTGCCCCGTCTCAGCCCCGAGAGGCCCAGACAAAAAAAGGAACAGCATGTCTTTGAGCACATGCGAGTTGGGCATTGTGCAAGTTTCAGACAGGGGACTTCATGGAGCTGAGTGGACACAAAGGCGTGTCTGAGTTTCTGAATCCCAGACGGTGTGATCTGCATTTTAATAGCAGAAAAATCAATTAAACAATCTTTGTAAATCCTTCCTAGCTTTAGGGCTAAGCTAGTTCTGGTTTATTACATCTTTTATTAGCCTGCATCCCCAGGATAAAATTCTCTGCTTTTCTTTCCAGTGCTCTTTTTTTTGGTTTTATTTGGCTGTTTATGTAGAACACGGATATGGGGTGTCTTTTCCCCTCTGAATGCAGTGAATTTCTAGTATAGCTGTGTGGTTTTGAAAGCGAAATGACTTTTACACGTAGTTAACATAACGAGTACCTTCAATAGTGGCAGCAGCAATCTAATATAATGTGAAGATGAAACGTTTGGAGACTTTTACACGTGGGGTAGAAATTTCCTATCAATTCAGAAGGAAGAATAACTTCTTTCTGCTTTCTTTTCCGAGGCTTAGAGTGAAAATAGTCTGTGTTAACGTAGATTTGCTCTTCCCTCTTTTCATTTTTTTTAAATTCCATTTGAGGAATTTTTTTTTCAGCTGCAGTTTTTGCTTGGGAGGGACCTTCCTTTCAAGAAGAAGTTACCAAAATGGGCTTTTCTGTTTGGTACATTTTTCTGCCCTCCCTGGTGTGACTTAGGTGTAGACACAGGTGTGCCCTGTGGACTGTGAAGCTGATGGGCTCCTGCCTTCATCCCCCCTCCCCGAAGAGCTTCTGGCTGAGCCCGGAGGAGGAGGAGGAGAGAGGTCAGAGTGCGTTTTGACATTACTAAGGACAATTGCTGTCAGGGTGTCTAGACAGACCTGATAAGGATATTAAAGGCTCACAAAGAGGACCATTGTTGAGGGGTCAGGGAATCGGTCAAACATGTTCGTTTTTCTATATTTGTCAGGTATACAAGGCTGGGGGTAATAAGTTGTCTGGGGGCCAGCGGACATCTTTATTATTGAATGGACGCCGTGTTTGGTTAAAAGAAAGTTGGGAATTGGTAAAGCTAGAAGGTTTAACACGTTTCTGCATTTGGAGAAGGTGGCTGTCATTGTGATGGGGCAGCTCCTATGGCCCGAGGTTTCTTGCTCCCTGTAGATGCTCGTTCTGCGCAGCCGGTAAAACTTTCCACCATCAAATTCAGCCTTAGGAGCTGTTTCACGCTCTTTAGAGAAGTGGTGATGATGAATCCCTCCCAATTAACGCTCTGGAGATCTTCCTAAAGAGACTGCCTCGTATTTGAATACTCTCATTTGTAAACTACTTGCTTTATTAAGGCACCACATAAACCAGCTCGGGTTTTGAAGGCAGATTTGTGTAAAGAAGATGTGATGAAACATCACTTAGCATCCATCTCTGGTAATGAATGTCTGTGTGTGCCAGACACTAATCAATACAGCAAGCCTTTAATATCAGCCTTGCCCTCAGAGCCAGAGCAAGTGATTTATCATTGTTGTTGCTCATATCTGCTGGTCCGTGAAAGTCTTACTCTTGCCTTTCCCCAGTCTTTTAGTTGTCTTAAATCTTGTTACACTCTCTGTGGTCTGTCTGTACAAGTGTGAAAGGGTTTGGGTGTTTTGGTTTTTTTTCCTCAGGAAAGAAACGACTCGTGCTGATAACTACAGGGGGGGAAAAAAAGGTACTAAAATACTGCTCACGTTTATGTAGAGGAGGTCGGATTGTAATGGGGGAGCCCAAGAACCTCAGCTTGTTCTCTCCTTTCAGCTGCCTTTAATTTGAAAGAAATTCAAACCTGGGGAAATACAGGGTTTGAAATTGAGTAAGCTTTGGTGAAAATAGCTAAATCTGCACTCCTCAGCCTGAAGTCTGTGAGTATAATCTCTATGCGCAGGAAAATAAAGCCTAAGAATCACCTGAAAGCGCAGCTCTTGGCTCTGATCACCGAGTCTTGAACCTGAAATGGAGATAATTTAATAATTCAACAATATTTTAAGATCTCCTTTGATAGTTTGATGGCTCCTTACGTGGCTGTTTCTACCTCAGATCCCCGGGAACGACTACAGCGGTTTGTGGATGTGAGAGTTGCAGGTTATTTTGTTGCTGCGCAGGCAGCCCCTTTGATGTTAGCACAAGTAATCATTTCCAGCTTTTGGCATGAGTAAGATTGGGTTTTTTCAACCAACATGTATCTCGGAGGAGAGGAGCAGCCCCAGACAACAAGCTGCTGCTGTGTATTAACTGGTGAAAAGCTGGAGTTGGTTCTTCTACCTGAAACACGGGCCTGGTGACGGAGATGCAGGAGCTCATGAGTCCTTCTGTCTTTGGAAAGGAGGATGCACTTCCAGAGAAGACAGAGCTATGGGAGGACTCTGACTAAGGCTGTCAGTGTCATGTACAGTCACTTATCACTCTTGAAAAGCAGCTGTAAAGTTTTTTAGAGTGTCAAAAAACGTTATCTTCATCAGAGGGAAACGTGATCCAAGATGGATGCTGTTGGAACCCATTAAACACGATAACTGAAGTGGTTTCAGCTGCTGGAAATGTGCCTCCTGGTGTAGACTTGAATAAGGCCCCTGGGTTTGAGCTCAGCTCATGATTTTGCATAAGAACATGTTTTTTTTTTACAGAGGGTTCAGCCCATATGGGTGTTTCTTTTCCTTGAGTTCTTGAAAGTTTGGGTTTGATGGCTCTGGAAGGTTTCACTTCTGATGGAGTCCTGTTCTGGGCTAGACTGGTAAAGTCTGAGGTACCAAATCAGCCTCAAATGGAAGCTTTACTGGTGAAACTGGTGTTGAAATGGAGACCAAAGGAGCAAGGGAGAAGTGTCCAGGACCACGGGCTGTGTGTAGAAGGAAGTCACAGCGTTGGGATGAAACAGTGTGCTCACCAGTCAGGTGCACTGGGGAGAAAAAAGAGATCTGGCCTCTTCCCCCTGGTTTTAAACAAGTCTTTGCAAGGTATTTAACTGACACTTATTTTAAAGGGTTGAAAGGAAATTGGTTAAGTTTATTGCCTGGATATTTGGGATGTTTTCAAGGCATGGCTTTAGTTAACATCATAGAGGGAGAAATAATTTACTGCATTAGTTGAATCACGTCAATGGCAATGGGTCAGGTTGCAAAATTAAGTACAATATATTAGGTGTAGGTAAAGCTAGTGATGGAAACCCGTTCTACAGTTTGGAAACAGGCTGTATTGTATTCTGGATTCTGCCAAAATTACAGTAAAACAAATATGCTGAGGAGGAGGTGCCAACGGTGCTCCCTTTTCTCACATGAGGAGTGTTTGCTAATATTTGTGGGGACTCACAGACACAGAATCTCACCCTCAGAGCTCTGGACCCGAAAACAAATGGGAATTTGCTCTCCAGTCCTGAGACACAACAAATCAGACCATGAGTATAACCCTCTCAGTTCTGCTTTCTCTACACAATATGTAGTTCTGTCAAGAAATGAGTATGACTCTATCCTTCTATAAATAATGTCGCCAACCTGTCTTTTGAGCGTGGGTGTTGCTGATAACTGTTGTCAGTTAAATGTTGATTTCTTTGTGGTACACACAGCAGAGCAGAACAAACGGTCCTGTGGGTGACGACTGTTAACACAGGTGGGGAGATGCCCCTGTTGTTCCCCTTTCTGTTGGGTTTTTTTTTTTGTTTTACAGTGCTGTTTAGAAGGTTATACAGCCGGAATGCCGAGCTGAGGTCCGTCCCTCACAGCAGACTCACTCTGCTCATAAACTTAAATAAAGTATCTCCTCTGCTGAGCTTGTGTCTGACCGTCCTGCTTTTATCTATTTTCTTACATTCTTAGGAGTTGGAGAAGCTCGGGCTGCGAGATGATGTGGATCTGCATGTCTATGAGGTGCCCGTTGAATACCAGACGGTGCAAAGACTCATTCCTGCCTTATGGAAAAAGCACAGTCCCCAAGTGAGTGAGTAAAGGGAGGAGGAGGAGGAGAAAAGAGAGGGCAAAAGGCTGAAATCTGGCATCTTTACAGCAACGAGCATCACGTGAAGTCCCATTTTTAATGTATATTCAGACAGGTAGTCCCTTGAAAGCTCTTCTTCTATTTAGTCATGAGAACCTGTGAATTTGTGGAAGTTTATAGCTCGGAATAGAGCTCCCCAATTAATGGGAGCAGTGGGTGTGAAGAGGCCACAGCAGAGGGCTGTCTAGACAGCTCACAGTTAGTCTGTGCCACCTGGGCTCTTCCAGGCTGTGAACATGCCAAGGCTCATTTTTACCCCAAGTAAATTACAATTTAGGCCGGGAGGGGGTGAAACAAGAAGAACTGCTCCCTACTAGACCCACAAGTTCATTGATAAAATGACTCATTACCATGATACTCACACAAGAACTCCTGTAACAACCCCATCACTCTCTAACTGGGAGCAGTGGGCTGTTGCCTCTCCACCGTTTGTATTTTGGTTGATTTAACTCGTTGGGTTTTGGTTGTTTTCTTTTTTTCTCTTGTAGTTGGTGGTTCACGTGGGCGTTTCGGGTATGGCTACGACTGTGACTCTGGAGAAGTGTGGCCATAATGTAGGTTATAAAGGCTTAGACAACTGCCGTTTCTGCCCGGGCTCCCAGTGTTGTGTAGAAGGTGGCCCAGAGTGTATCGACTCCATCATCGACATGGACACGGTTTGCAAGAGGGTCTCGGCGCTGGGGCTGGACGTCACGGTCACTATCTCCAAGGACGCCGGCAGGTACATAGAATCATAGAATTGCCCAGGCCAGAAGGGACCTCCAAAGGCCATCTAGTCCCACTCCCCGCAGTCAGCAGGGACACCCCCAACTAGACCAGGTTGCCCAGGGCCTCGTCGAGCCTCTCCTTGAATATCTCCAGGGATGGGGCCTCAACCACCTCCCTGGGCAACCTGTTCCAGTGCTCCACCACCCTCACAGTGAAGAACCCTCTCCTCATCTCCAGTCTAAATCTGTTCCCCTCCAGCTTGAAGCCATTGCCCCTCATCCTGTCACTGCAGGCCTTTCTAAACAGGCTCTCCCCAGCCTTCCTGTAGCTCCCTTCAGGTACTGAAAGGCTGCTAGTAGGTCTCCCCGGAGCCTCCTCTTCTTCAGGCTGAACAACCCCAGCTCCCTCAGCCTGTCCTCGGAGCAGAGGTGCTCAGCAGAGGTACAGGGTGTCGGCGAGCTCTGGGGCAAAACCAGCCTCATGCTGCAACACGGGGTCCTTTCATCCTCAACTCACGAGTCCTGTACAATTCATAATTCTTTTCACCTCTCATGGGGTTGGCGATACCGTCTGTTTTTCAGCGGTCACCCAATCTTCGGGGGAAAAAGAGAGATTGGGCGGGTCAACGTGGTCCTCAAGAATGTGGTTTAGTGGTTTTGTTTGTTTGTTTGTTATTTTATTTCTTATTTATTTTTTTGTCAGGTTGATGGTTGGACTAGATGATCTTGAAGATCCCTTCCAACCTAGATGATTCTATGATTCTATGATATTTTCACTGAATTTTTAGAGTTGGAAGGGACCACAGAGATCATCTAGTCCAACTCCCCTGCTGAAGCAGGATTGCCTAGAGTGTGTTACTCAGGACTGCATCCAGATGAGTCTTGAACATCTCCAAAGAAGGGGACTCCACGACCTCCCTGGGCAGCCTCTTCCAGGGCTCCATGAAGAAGTTTTTTCTCATATTCTCTTACGTTCCAACTTGTGCCCGTTGCCCCTCATCCTCTCACTGGCAACCACTGAAAAGAGTCTGGCTCCCTCCTCCTTCAACCCACCCTTTAGATACTTAGAAGCATTTCACCTTTCTTTGTCTAGATTTGATTAAAACAATCAGTCTGGCTCCCTCCTCCTTCAACCCACCTTGAGATACTTAGAAGCATTTTACCTTTCTTTGTCTAGATTTGATTAAATCCCCCAGACTCACAACACCCAGCTTGATTTCCACTAATTAGTCCCAGATATTGCCACAATGCTGAACTGAGGAGCATCCAACCCATCCTATCTCACCGTTTGCACCCTGTATTTGTAAGATACTTAGAAGCATTTTACCTTTCTTTGTCTAGATTTGATTAAATCCCCCAGACTCACAACACCCAGCTTGATTTCCACTAATTATTCCCGGATATTGCCGCGATGCTGAACTGAGGAGCATCCAACCCATCCTATCCCGCCGTTTGCACCCTGTATTTGTCACTTTTTTGCTAAATAAGCTTTATCCTTGTATTTTCAGATACCTCTGTGACTTCACCTACTACACTTCCTTATACCAGAGCCGCGGGAGGTCGGCTTTTGTCCACGTGCCTCCGTTGGGAAAACCCTACACGGCAGAACAGCTGGGTCGGGCGCTACAGGCCATCATAGAAGAAATGCTGGATGTTTTGGAGCATTCCGAAGACAAAATCAACTGTCAGCATGAACACTGAAAGCGAGCAGAAGCTATCCTAGTATTGCACTTCCCAAATTTTCCCTTGCTCCTGAAGTAACTGGGGAAAAACGGCCTGAAACCTACGGGCCCAGAATTGGAGACTTCAAAAAGAAAAGGAAAAAATAATAAGAATAATAATAATCCCACTTCTAGAAATTGACGGTTTTGGTCAAGTGTGTGCATTTCAGCCTAGGCAACAAAGGAGTCAAAAATCTCTTCTTTAAAACACCTGCAACTACTCATTTCTGAAGTGACTGGAGTGTGTGTGTGTGTGCTGTGCTTTATCCTGAGCTTATCTGTCAGCCAAGTGACAGCTCCTGACCACAAAAATACAGCGCAGACGGAAAGTTTCTCTACTGGACTTGGCGTGGGGAATTGATAACCCGGTCTTCTCATGACTAGTTCTTAAGTTGGAAGGTTTGCTTTTGGTTTGGGTTGGCTTTTTATCCTCTCTGGCCCAAATTAGAGGTGGTGATGTAAAAAAGCACACCTGGAAAGAGTTGGAAAGGCGTGGGTTTGTCTGTTGTAAAACAGCACTTGGGGACGAGGAGTCTTCAAAATTGCTTCGCTGAAAGGGAAAAACATTTGAGGCACTGATTTTTTCCCCCCACATTGTCCAAATATCTCTAGGGTCCTCTGTAATGTACTGGTTTAACTGGTAGCTGCAGATAGAAGGGGGGTGGTTTGGGTTCCTTTCGTTGTGGAGCAGGAGATAGCTCGTTGTTGTTGTTGTTTAACGCAGTATGAGCCGAACTTGCGCCAAATATTTCTCTTTTTTTGTTTTTTTTTTTCCCTCGATGCCACCTTCCTCACTCAAGTCAACCATATACCTCCTGTACAAAACACATTGTTTCATATTGTGTATAAAGCAAATCATTAGCGGTTAAATAGCTTTGCTAAAGGCCACTTTTCTCCGCAGGAAATCTTGATCCTAGACTCTTGGTGCTAGCTGGTTTGTTTTTTTTTTAAGGCGAAGGTTGAGTAATTTATAACTTCCTTAGTTATAAATTTTCATTCTTGTTAAAGGTTAGAACGCGTAATGTTTAACTTGAATTCTGAGTTGCCACCTTGATTTATTGTAGGCATAAATATGCAAGCGTGCGGATTCGGAGACGTTCTGCCAAATCAAAAATCTGAAACCTCTTCCCACTGGCTGTAAACCAGAGGCTGTTATTTGAAAAGTAGGAATTTTACTTAGAATGAGGATTCCGGGCGGTTTATTAGTGTCCCCCTCCCAATGGGAGGGTACAAAGTGCTGCTGCTTGTATGAACTTTCCCGGTAATTAATTAGGGGAAGCGGACGTGCAGGTTCAGAGCAGGACATTGACTCCAGCAAAAGGTGGAGACGGATGATGTTACGGTGGGAACAGACCCAAAACTGGTAAAAATTGTGATTGATGGTGATTGGTGACCAGTAGGTCTCATTGAGGGGCCGTTTTAACGAAGAGGTCTGTGATTTGATTCTAATACTTTGACAAATATAGAGATATATATATAAAACAACATTTTGAAAGGTTTTAGAATACCATTATTTTAATTTTTCTAATGGTGAATGGTTCTGTTATAGTATCTCTCAGTGAGAGCTGCCATTAACTCGCTGTTTTCCTGTAGAAGTCTAGAGACAAAGGAAATATCACTTCTCCTTGTAACCCTTGAGGGAGGACGGAGACTTCTGCAGTTGTAATAACTTCGCTGAGGGGACCTGTGTGTGATGAAGATTTTTTGGATAGACTTCTGGTTTACGGAGAAAATTACCCCTGTATTTACTACACGGGCTTTTCCTGATCAAAAGAGTTTGCCTTCAAAGTAAATATTCTCTTTTTTTTGCATTCAAATACAAAGTAGCACTTGTCAGATTGTCAGCAGGCAGGCAGACTTTCTGATTAGTAATTTATTATATTTAATATTTTGTTTAAATATTCGTGGTTTGACACGTTTTTTGTTGTTTGTTTTTTTTTTTTTTGCAAATAGTCAAGTTACTTATCTTAGGTTGATTCCTTTATCTGGTAAGAAGTTTTTGTCCTCAGTGTATCTTAGCTGCTAAACTTTTAAAAGAGGAGAGTAATTTGCGTATTCTGCTAAGTTCAGCGATTCTTTGAAGTAATTTGGGGTGATGCTATTTAATTTACGTGTTAATGTAGCTGTGAATGAAACGGGAGTGGAATTTCCATGGTTTAGTGAGGTGATAACAGGGGGAAAACAAGCTGATGGTGGGATGGAAGGTGATGGTGGTAGGAAGGTTGGAGATGCCAAGTTGGGGGAAGGTTTGTTTTCTCCAAACTCACCCTCAGGGCAGGCAGGGGTGGGGAGAAGGCTTTTCCACACCACTTTATTCCACCTGTGGAATTATTTCCACACCACTTTATTCCACCTGTGGAATTATGTCCTGTAGATATTCCTTCTTGGGTGCTCTCTGCTCTCCGAGGGGAAAATCTGGAGCCAATTCCTGTCACTTCTGTGTGTCTCAGGACCACGGTGGTTGACCTCCTGTGTGTCAGTGTTAAAAAGAATATCTCATTTTTTGGAAATACATTGCTTTGAGCATCACTTCGAGCTGTGTGTTTCCTCCTAATCTCTTTTTTGGTTGATTTTTTTTTTTTTTTTTTTTTTTTTAAAAAAAAAAAAAAAAAAAAAAAAAAAAAAAAAAAAAAAAAAAAAGGGGGGGGGAGGGTGAGGGGGGAGGGTTGAGAATTAGTCCTCAGAGATTGTATTTGTAAAGGGTGTCTTGGTGGTAGAGAAATTTTGTATAGTGAAACTTGAAAAAAAAAAATGGCATTAAACTAATTTTATTTAATCTGACCTAAATTAAATACTTTTGGGTTTTTTTGAAAGTTTTTTTTTTTTTTTGTTAAATTCATTAATTCAGAATGCTTTTCCTGTAGGTGCATATTTTCTTTGGAAATATGATGTCAGACAGATGCAGAGCTTCAAAAAGCTGATTTTTGTGTCACACTTACTATCTGCTTTCTCTTCCGGATCATCAATAAATAGAATTTGCTAATTTGCACTGACTGGGAGACCCGTTGCCACCCGCAAAAAAAACGTTTTGTGCTGAGGAGGGAGTGTAGGAAGTTGAGGTTTTGGGTTAATTCCTGTGCCTGCTGGTGAAATTTTAGAATTGTCTCTTGGGGACGCGCTTCGCGGAGAACCGGGGCTGCGAATATTTGGTGTGAGAAGAGAGAGAATTTAGGGAGGTTCCTCTGTATCGGGTCTGATGTCATTTTTATCTTCTTGCCGACAGCTTGGGGGTAGGACCCGGCTGACGTGGTGGTGAAGTTTGGTGATAATAATTTAATTGTGGCAGTTATTAAACGCTGCGGAGGATTTTGAGGAACTCCAGACGCTCGTCAACTCCTTCACCGTTTGGTGACTGTGATGTTGGGAGAGGTTTCCTTTGAGAGAAAAAATGGGAATCTGCTTTATTAACCCAGAAAAAAGAAGCTGTGAGCTTGAAAGTGACTTTAAAGATTTATGGGGGACTCCATGGTCCTTATAGGTCCCTTCCAACTGGAGATATTCTGTGATTTGGTGATCTGGTTCAAGGTAAACACCTTCAACTCGGTGTTGAATCTATTTGGGTTTTTTTTTGGTGGTTTTTGGAAAAGGCTACCAAAATCTGTAGGATCTGTTAGATGATAGAAAGGAGTTTATGCTTATCTGGAGTATTCCCCAACCTGATGGGTTCCTCCTAAAGGTGGGAGTGGTGGGAAAGGATGAAAAGGTCATGAAGATGGTTAGAGGTGTTGAGTGTGGTTGTGACATGAGACTGCAGCCAAGAACTTGCTGGGCTTCGAGAGTCCTTCCAGGAGGGACCTGACTGAGGGTGTCCCAAAGTTTAGGACTTGATGAAAACCAACCGGTTGCTCTGCTTTCACCCCAAAGAGGAGAGAAATGGTAGGAAATGGTACTATTTGTGTTTCCTTACCTGGGCAGTCGTGCTCAGATGTAGCATTCATTCAAACAGTGCTTCTCTCTGCTCTGTAGGTCCACGGGCAATATTTAACCTTTTAGTGCCTCACTCAGCTGGCAAAGGGGATTATTCCAGGTCACTGTCACATTCCACACCTGGAATAAAAGCCCAGGGGCTTCCAAGCCTCACAAACGGGCAGCGTGGACTCCCAGTGTTGTTATTTTTGTTAACGAAAAAGCGGAAAAAAGTTCTAATCCACTGAAGTTTCTTCCAATACTGAAATAATCTTGGTTTGATGGTGGTTTGGGATTGGTTGAGCTGGCGTGGGGGCTTTCTTAGGAAAGGTATAAAAGGAATTGCAGTGGAAGGAGCTTCTTAAAACCGAAAAAAAAAGGGAAATGAGTGAAGGAGTCGAATTGGGAATTCAATTTGTTATCTTTTAGTGTGTTTCTGACTCTCACCGCGCAGCTGAGCCTCCCACACTGAGCCTGCTCCAGGAGGGAAGGGGCAGCGTTTGAAAGCTGACTGGAAACCAGTATGTTTAGGGGTAGAAAGTATACTCCTGTGGGTATTTTTTTTAATTCCAATTTCCAGATTTCATCCTGCAGTAGAAATAAAATCGTCGGCAATTAATTTGTACGTACTTTAACAAAAGCAACTTTCTTCCTGTTGCCTCCTTTACCTGCTTTGTGCTATCCCATTGTATTTTAATGAGAGAAATTTCAGGATTGTGAAGTTTTTCTTTCGTTCTTGGCTTGGATAAACCCCCCTAGTTAATACCATAAATACACATCCTGACGTAGATGGATTTCTTATTTTTTTACCATAAACCCTAATGTTTTGCAGTATAAAGTGCACTTTTTCTTAAAAAGAAAACCACAAACAACTCGTATTCATGTCTGCTTAGTGTCTTATGTGATGGAAGTGATATTCTGCCAAACATTCTCCGAAGCAGAAAGAAAGCTGAGGATATTGTTAATTCTTCGTCTTGTTAATCGAAACCTGAGATCGGCTTCTGCTCGGTCTGTTTTAAGACAAAGTAGAGAAGAAAATGCCTCCCCGTAGATAGGAATTAAACCTAGGAAATGAAACTATACACTGCCCTTAAAATAGAACTCTGTGCTACTTCAGTACACCTTCAGGTTTTCTATTGCACCAGCTTCTTAAATCGCAAATGTTTACGTTGATTAAACAGGGAGTGCCTTGTCCTGTGCCGGGCTCACCTTTGGGAAGCGGAGCGGTGGGGATGGGGAGGGATGAGCCTTTTGCACGGAAAATGGGTGGAAAAACTGGGCTTTCGGAGCTGGGAGAAACTTCTAACCTTGCTGGGGATCCCCTCCATCCGAGGATGCTCTTCAGAAACATAGAGTTGAGCCCTCAAGGTTTTTTCTGTCGCGCACCCGGCCCCGGCAAAGGGTAAAATAGAGTATTTGTTGCTTCGTTGTCCCTCTCGGTTGGGTTGGCCAAATGGGTGAAGGTCATTCTGTCTCTCCTTTGAGGTTAGGTGTCTGTTGAGACTCCGGTACCGCATGTTCCAGCATCGCTCAGCCCCTCCCTTCCTTAATTGTGGTGAAATAACACAGTTGTCCGTTCTGGGTACCTCAGGTGTCGCCGATCTCATGCTTTTCAGGACTCTGGGAGCTACGATTCTCCATCCGTTGGGGCTTCTGTTTTCCTCCGTGTGTTTCTTGCAGTGCCTTGTAAAACCAAACAGATCTGGCGTGTCACTAAAGGGCTGTGTAATAAAGGACCGTTAACGTACTTTCAGCTTGCTATTGCTAGACTGGACTTTGTAACTGAAGATTTAAACCCGTGTTTCAAAGTAAATAAAAGAGTTTAACTCGGACTCCTGGTGGTCGGAAGAAGTCGTTCTTTTTTAAAGATGCCTTTTTTTTTAAGCTGGTAATTGTGTGTTGATCCCAGGCTGAGTGGAAAATGGCACAGTTGGGTTCAGACCGTGCCCTGAGCACCCGAGGCTGGTGGAGATGAGTCCCTGGACTATGTGGATCCCACGGGGATGTTTTTTGGGATGGGAACGGGCGCTCTCCGGGCTCATTCTCTTTGACCTCAGCTGCGTCTCTTGGATGTTTGAGTCATTTTATTCGGAAGAGCGTTTGGAAGTTTCATCTCGCCGTCATCTATTACGTGTGTGAGTTTCTTTGATTTATAATGTTCTTTCTTTGTACCTGGAGGTCGATTTTCCAGCCCTGGCCTGGAGCACGTTGCCTCAGGGAGCCACGGACGCCCTTCTGAACGGCGCTGAAAGATTCAGGCAGAATTTGTTCAACGGTGGAGATGCCGGGAGAGCGTGTCCTGCCCCAATTCGACGAAGACTCTTCCAAACTTGTGGAAGCACCATTCGTTCCTGAGGTACAGGAGGAGCTGGCGATCACAGCTCACCCCCTAGACTTCTTCATTTTCCCTTTTTCCTCCAGTTTGGAGCCGCGTCGTGCAAAGTCTGCGTTGCCTGGTGAACCCCTGGAGCTTTTCAGTCATTTCCAGGTCTGTAGTTAATAAACTATTTGTGCTTTATGCACCCTTTGCTGTTCTCATACGGGCTCGAATGGCAGCAGCCACTCTCCCCCCTCAGAGCAAAGGGGTTTTCAGCAGCAGGACCTCGTGTGGTGCAGCCAGTGACCCCCTGGCAGCAGAAGGGGCTGTGACTCTGAAGCCACCTTTGATCTGCAGCCTGTGAATCCCTCGCTGGCTTCCTGAGCCACTGGGGAACCCCCTCTCCCCCCCATAAGGCATTTTCTTAGCCAGATTTCTCCTGCCACGCTCCTCTTCTGGAGGCAGAGCTCCCTGGAGAGTGGTGGGGAGATGAGCAGCGTTGTCTGGAAGCTGCTGGTGTGTGTCAAACTGGAGCTGCTTTCCCTCAGAGCAATCCTGGGGCTCCCCCTGTTTCCCTCAAGAGCATCTTTTTGCCCTGTTTCATCGCTGTCGGCTGGGTCTCAACCTGGCTTTGGCCATGCAGAAGTCCTATGTTGGCTGCTTTCAGGCTCTTCTTGCTGCCACTGGTCCTGACTGGGAGCAAACTGGGGGTGGTGGAGAGGGCTGGTGCCACCAGATGGTGCTGCCATACAGCCAGAGCGGGAGAACCTGAAGGTACAACCCTCCAACAGCTTGGTCCTGGGGGCTTCTTGAGGGTCTTCGGGGGCTTCTTTTGGTTCTGGTGCTGCGGGGATGGGAGGAGAGGAGGTGTCACAGCATCAGGCCCCAGTGACACGAGTGATGGTGGCACTGGGGGTGCTGGTGATTCAGCTTAACCCTCTCCAGCTGAGTTACAGAGCAGGTTGGGTGTCGTGTCCATCGCCCCACGGCACGGCTTCACCAAGACCCAGGGCTCAAGCCTGGTAAACCCAGAGCCAGCCCCGTGTTTCGAGGTGGGATGAAATTTGGGGAGGTTTGGCCCCAAAAGCCATGCCCTGTTCCAGAAGGTTAACAGTGGTGTGTGACTTGGGAGGAGGCGGGGTGGAATCAGAAAGGAAAACTTTATGGTTCTTTCTGCATCTTTGCCTTTTTCTGTCTTTTTTTGATGTCCTAGCTCTGGAAATGTGTTTTTTTTCCCCCCGAGCTGCCGTGGTGACCTCATGGAGTTCTCCAGCCTTTTCTTCAGAGTGGGAGCACCGTGGTGTTCTCCTGTGTCCATTGCCCTCGTGTGATGGGCACGGAGGAGGTTGGAGATGGTCCTCAAAGACCAGGCAGGACGTCTCCTCCCCGGAGAGGTCACAGGCTCTCCCTTGAGCCAACCCCTGATGAAATCACTCTCGTTTTAATTCACTTTATAAGGTGATAAGCTTTTCCTGCCGAGGCGGCGTTTCCAGAGTGATGTCACTCCGTTGGGTAAGCCATGTGTCAATGAGGTCATTTTGCAACCAGAGCTCTCCGGAGGGAGAGATGGAAGGGGTTTTTTTGCTGGTCAGTGGTGGAGAAACTCATCGTTAGAACATCCCCTTTGGGTTTCTTGGCCACAGATCCAGAGAGGAGATCCCTAGTGGACTGGCTCCTCGTAGATCTTAATTTTTTCTTGTAACAGCCTGGTCTGTTCCCCCTTTTTCTTTCATTCTCTCCTCTCCAAGCCCTGCAGACCCTCCATAAACGAGGTGGGATTTTTGGGCAGCGTCCATCTGGCAGCCCGCTCACCCTCCCCGTTTTCCCCGGCTCGCAAATCAAAGCTGACCTCAAAGCCAAGGTGCTGGGAGGAGAACCCACCCTTTTCCAGCCTCTGCCCAAAAAGGAGCTCCCCAGGGTTTCCATCAGAAACTCCCAGCTGCGGATCTGCTGCCGGGGAATGGCTGGAATTTCCTCCAGCCCTTCGGTGCGGGCAGGTCCCAGGTCAGGGTTCGCTGCCTCTGGCACCCTGGGTCCATCCACCCAGGGGGATGGACACGCTTCCAGAGCCACCAAGAATTCCTGGTATGAGCTTCCTGTGCCAGGGATGATGCGATTTGAGGCTCCTCACCACGGCATCTCATCCATCCTTTTCTTTCCCTGCCTTTTTGGAGGTACCTCATCGTCTGGCTCCAGCCTCCCGGCGGCTATAAATGGATCCTCACCACCTACCTCTGCTGCTGGGCTGGGCTTTTTTTGGCCTGTTCCCAAGAAAACCAAGCTGGGGCTTGGGGGGAAAAGTCTCTTTTTTTTCTTTTTTTGCTGGTCCTCACCAGCTCCTTCTGGCTGCGGCGGATGCTCCGGTGCGGGAGCCGCGTGCTCTGTGTACACACAGCCCTTCCCCGAGTCACGCTCCGGTGACTAATTCCCTCCTGACGGGCACATGGAGCCTGGTCCATGCCCAGGTTCATAAATAAATATATTTATTTCTATCGGAGGTGAGGCCAACAGCCACCTCACCTGGTTCTTCTGCAGCTTGCCTTCTCCTGCCTCACCCAAAATTGCGCCTCGTGCTTTAAAAAAACCCATCCAGACTCTTAAAATCCTACAGTTTTAAGGAGCTTTCTGGGTTGTTCTTCCCTTGTAGCATCTCTCAGGCTTTCCTTGGTAGAAGAGACAGAATCACAGAATCTTCTAGGTTGGAAGGGACCTTAAAGATCATCTTGTCCAACCGTCAACCTGACTGACAAAAATAGACACCCACACAACAAACAAGGAGCATCTTCACTAAACCAGACCTCCCAGCACTACATCAACCCGTCTTTTGAACACCTCTGACGTCACTCTGGGATGTGCCTGGGTTGGATTTGATTTCCTTCAGCAATTCCCCCCACCCTCCCGCCCTGCTCCATATTGGAAAGCTTTTTGGAGGAAGGGTTTGGAGCTCGTTTGGGTCCCTCCTGGAGCTGACCCCAAGGCAGGTCCCCGGTTAGAGCCGTGGTCGCTGCCTTGTGCTTCACTTCTGGGCTCAACACCGCCAGCCCGAGGGAGGAGGATGCTCCCCAAAGCCTTGGTTAGGGGATACCTGCTGGATCGCCCCAAAAAAATGGAGGCAAAGGGCTGTTTTGGCACATCTGAGGGGTGAGACACATCCCCCGTTGAATAGAAAGAAGCTCACACCACGAAAAGCTTCTTTTTAAAGCTGCTTCTCAATAACCGTTGCTCCCACCTTCCCCAGGTGGGGTTGTTGAGTGTTCTCCTCGTGCAGGTGATGCTCCTGAGGTGTTACACCCTATTTTTGTCTGCTGATGGGGAGATACCCTCACGAGCTGTAAGGCATCCCAGTAGGAGGACAGACCTTAACTGGAAATCCATGTTTTATCAGGGAGCCCATTCCAGGAAGGACACTCGTTGCAAGTGGAGAACTTCTTCAGTGCGGAGAGCATCGCCGTGGGGCAGGTGGTCAATGAGGATGTCTCCAGTGAGATTCCCATTTTTGGTGGCCCGATTGGAGTCACATCCTGCACTGCCCGGGCTGAGGGGACTGAGAATTCCAGTTAATCATTGACCACGGGTACAGTCAAGGCAGAAACGTCCTTTGTCCAAGCGGAGCAGAAGCCTCGTTTTTGGCAGATGCTGTCAACCTGCAGCAAAGGGGGGGGAATAAAAATACATGATTCCGGCCATGACAGGGCAAAAGCTGCATTTCACTCACCTGACCCATCCTGTTTGTTTTTCTTTTTTTATTTAGAAACATCTAAAGGTCAAGACAGCTTCCACTCTGCCAATTCATCACGATGGCGCTGGGAAAACACGGGATGAGGCTTCCCAAACGTCCCACGCGGGCAACGGAGGGAGAACCCTCCTCTCCCACCCCTCGGGGCCAATTTCCAGACCTGGAACGAGATGGGATGGAACCAACCTTGTCCCTGAGGTGGGCAATGGGCCACCTCGGAGGCCGGGCTGGGTTCCTCCCCTCCGCCGAGGGTTTTTTCAGGCCAAGTTGCTCCTGGAAGTGCTGAAACTGCCTCCAACAACCAACTTCCCTAAAGACCAAGCCCTACGGGTTGCTTGGAGCTTCCTGTGGTGGCAGCAGATAGGGGAAGCCACGCTGCTCTTCCCTTCTTGGCCCTCGGCTGAAAAGTACACCATGGGAAAGTATAATCTGCCTCATTTGCAGGAAATACCCTCCCTCCAGCCCCCGATTTGCTCAACCCCGGTGGTTTCGGGAGCAGGGGAAGTCCCATAGGTCATGGGGAGCTGCCCCAGGCTGGTGCCGTGGTGGGATGCTCTGGATGATGGGATGCTGTGACTTCAGAGAATCGTAGAATGGTTTGAACATTACAGTTGGAAGGGTCCTTAAAGATCATCCAGTTCCAACCCCCCTGCCCTGGGCAGGGACACCTCCCACCAGACCAGGTTGCTCCAAGCCCCCTCCAACCTGGCCTTGAACCCCTCCAGGGATGGGGCAGCCACAACTTCTCTGGGCAACCTGTTCCAGTGTCTCACCACCCACACAGCAAATAAGTTCTTCCTAATATGTAACCTAAATCTCTCCTCTTCCAATTTAAAACCGTTACCCCTTGTCCTGTCACTGCACTTCCTGACCAAGAGTCCCTCCCCAGTTCTCCTGTAGCTCCCTTCAGATATTGAAAGGCTGCTCTAAGGTCTCCTCTGAACCTTCTCTTCTCCAGGCTGAACACCCCCAGCTCTCTCAGCCTGTCCTCACAGCAGAGGTGCTCCATCCCTCTGAGCATCTTCCTGGCTCTCTGCTGGACCCGTTCCAACAGGTCCATGTCCTTCCTGTGCTGAGGACTCCAAAACTGGACACGGTGCTCCAGGTGAGGTCTCACCAGAGCAGAGCAGAGGGGCAGAATCACCTCCCACGACCTGCTGGCCACACTTCTCCTGATGCAGCCCAGGATGGGGTTGGCTTTCTGGGCTGCCAACACAGACTGCTGGCTCGTGTGGAGCTTCTCATCCATGAGTGCTCCCAAGTCCTTCTCCTCAGGGCTGCTCTCCTCCCAACCTGGATTTGTGCCTGGGATTGTCACCTCCCAGATGCAGGACCCTGCACTTGGTTGAACTTCATGTGATTTGCACAATCCCAGCTCTCCAGCCTATCCAGGTCCCTCTGGATGGGCTGATGGGTGCCTGTTCTTCACCCGGAGGCTCTCGGCACATTTTCAGGAGCCACTTGTTCAAGAGCCACAAGGAACCCATAAGTCTGATATCTGAGGGCAGCACTTCCCCTCCTGCCACTTACGATAACGAGTGCTAAAAAAAAATATACCCGAGGTTTCTGCAAACACGAGCGTGGGCGAGCGGCCACAGGGAAGTTTTGCATTTTTCAGGGGATGGAAATCCACTCTGGGGCCCCCTCATCTGTGCTGGCCCCCATCCGTCCCCCATCAGCTGGGCCAGGGAGAGCAGAGTGGGGATGTCCCCTCAGGCACAGCCGCATGGAGCTGGGGTGGGATGATTGCATTTGAGGAGACACAAAGCCCCCCCTCAGGCACAGCCGCATGGAGCTGGGGGGGATGATTGCATTCAAGGAGACATGAAGCCCTGGAGGATGGGGTTGGCTCTCTGGGCTGCCAACACAGACTGCTGGCTCGTGTGGAGCTTCTCATCCACGAGCTCTCCCAAGTCCTCCAGCCGTTCTCCACCCAACCTGGATTTGTGCCTGGGATTGCCACCTCCCATGTGCAGGACCCTGCACTTGGTTGAACTTCATGCAATTTGCACAATCCCACCTCTCCAGCCTGTCCAGGTCCCTCTGGATGGGCTGATGGGTGCCTGTTCTTCACCCGGAGGCTCTCGGCACATTTTCAGGAGCCACTTGTTCAAGAGCCACAAGGAACCCATAAGTCTGATATCTGAGGGCAGCACTTCCCCTCCTGCCACTTACGATAACGAGTGCTAAAAAAAAATATACCCGAGGTTTCTGCAAACACGAGCGTGGGCGAGCGGCCACAGGGAAGTTTTGCATTTTTCAGGGGATGGAAATCCACTCTGGGGCCCCCTCATCTGTGCTGGCCCCCATCCGTCCCCCATCAGCTGGGCCAGGGGGAGCAGAGTGGGGATGTCCCCTCAGGCACAGCCGCATGGAGCTGGGGTGGGATGATTGCATTTGAGGAGACACAAAGCCCTGGTTGTTCATGGCCAATTTTGGGGCTGGTCCCTCACGGCACCAGGGTTTGAGCCCTGCTCCAGTCGGTTCAAGTTCAAGGCTGTGGCCAGCTTGCATTTCGTGGGGAAGTGACTAATGTTCATGTTCCCCCTTCTCGTTCCTTTTGGTGGTTGCTCTCAGCAGTTGCAACGTGGCTTCTCTCTCTGGTGCTGGCTCAGCTGGTGGCATCGGGTGGCTCTGAGGGTGGCAACGAGCATCCGCCGTGTCCCCCACCGTGCTGCCCGCCAGCCACCTCCTGTCTGGAGATGGAGAGAAGGTGAAAAGATTATTTACATCTTCTCAGGCTCAACCAGGCACACTCTGAGCTTTCACCAGACTTTCTAGCAGCCTTTCCAGCTGCTGGCCCCTCATGCCTGCTTTAATCTCCCAAAATCCCAGTTTCTCTCCTGCTCGTTGCGTGCCGAGGAGCGATAGCACCGGGGTATCAGCCCCTCTTCACCCTCAACCCTTGTCCTGGTCCATCCAAGGTCTGGGAATCCCTGGCCAACAACAACCCCATGGCCAAGTGCTCCTATAAATCCATGGTCTGGGTCCATGGGAGCTGAGCTGTGGTTGCACCTTGGCGAGGGATGCTCTCAGGATGCATTAAGTGGAGAGGAACCTGCATCCTGCTGGGAAGAGGCGTTGGGTAAACCTGACCTTGCACCGCAGAAGACAACGCGCTCATGGCCCAGTGAGGACTGGAGGAGACAGAATCACAGAATCTTCCAGGTTGGAAGGGACCTTAAAGATCATCTTGTCCAACCGTCAACCTGACTGACAAAAATAGACACCCACACAACAAACAAGGAGCATCATCACTAAACCAGACCTCCCAGCACTACATCAACCCGGCTTTTGAACACCTCCAGGGATGGGGCCTCAACCCCCTCCCTGGGCAGCCCATTCCAAGGGCTGAGAACCCTTTCAGTGAAAAAATTTTTCCTAATATCCAGCCTGAACCTCCCCTGGTGCAACTTGAGGCCATTTCCTCTTGTCCTGTCGCCTGTGACTTGAGAAAAGAGACCGACCCCCATCTCTCTACACCCTCCTTTCAGGGAGTTGGAGAGAGCACTAAGGTCTCCCCTCAGCCTCCTCTTCTCCAGGCTGAACACCCCCAGCTCCCTCAGCCTCTCCTCATAAGACTTATTCTCCAGACCCCTCACCATCTTTGTTGCCCTTCTCTGGACCCGCTCCAGCCCCTCAATGTCTTTTTTATGGTAGGGGGCCCAAAACTGGACACAGTACTCGAGGTGAGGCCTCACCAGTGCCCAGTACAGGGGGACAATCACCTCTCGGGCCCTACTCCCCACGCTGTTCCTGACACAGCCCAGGATGCTGCAGACGTGGGATGCTGTTTACACCCGGGGGCTGGAGCTTTGCAATCGCATCTTGCAGGCTGGTGAGGACACGCCGGGGACATTTCATAACAGGTCACTGGGCCTTCGCAGCCGCTTGCTCTTAAAAAAACCCGAGTTTTATGGCGGGTGCTGGACTGTAAATCTCCGGCTTCCACGGCTGGCGCCTTTCGGGGGGAAAACATCCGGCTTCGGCAAACTTTGATGGTCTGCGAGCGCGGGGCGCCCTGCGTCACTCGTGGACGGGGCTCGCCCACGGTTAGAAAATGCCTTTGCAAAAGCAGAACTTCAGGATTTAGGGCTTTTGCCGGGTCTTGCTCAAGGGCCGGGCAATGTGATTGCTGGTGGGTTCGGGGCCTCTTCCTGCCCCCGGATGCGCTGCCAGGCTCCGATTTGCCTTCCGACGAGTGAATTTGGCACCCTGTGGATGGTGGAGGATGTTGGTGGCCGGGCTGGGGCCTGCCAGGGATCAGGAGATGCTGGGGATGGAGGTGGTGGCTTGGTGGTTCTGCCCCGGGGTGTTACCCCAAGGTTTGTAGCCCTCCTGGGGTGATGCTCCCTCTCCATTTGTCCTCGAATTGGGGGGTGGCTTGGTGGTTCTGCCCCAGGGTGTTACCCCAAGGTTTGTGGCCCTCCTGGGGTGATGCTCCCTCTCCATTCATTGTCGAATTGGGGGAGCTGAAGGGTTGCAGTCACCCCAGCTGATAAAATCCCCAGGAAAGGGGATCATGGAGGGGTTTGGTGCTCCCAGGAACTCCCTGAGGATCCCACAGCTCCGGCTGGAATGAAAGCACCCGCTGGGGAGCCAGAGCCTGGACCAGCTCCATGTGGGATGATGCTCATCCAAGTGCAATCCCTGCCCAGCTGCCAGAGGGACGGGGGACGTGCCACCCATGGCAGCAACAGGATGGTGCCCAGCTCCCTGTGGGAAGAAGCAACCAAGATAAACCTGACCTTGAGGTTGCTTTCCAAGCAGGAGACTCTGGGCAGAGAAAGGCAGCGTGAAATGACACAAGGTTTCTGGGCAATGGGCTCCTCCTGCCCCCTCTTCATCCATCCCTCCGCAAGGATGGAGCCAGAGCAGGGGCAGAGGAGCCGGAGGGGAGTTGGACTAGATGATCTCTATGGTCCCTTCCAACTCTAGAAATTCAGTGAAAATTCAGTGAAATTCAGATGGAGCCAGAGCAGGGGCAGAGGAGCCAGAGCTGGGGCGACCCCCTCCACGTGATGCTGGCAAACTTCTCCTTTCACGTGTTTTAGGGTGAAAACGTTGGGTCTTGCCTCAGGCAACCCCTCCAGAAACGGGGTGAGAAAGGCAGGAATAACGCCGGAGCCGGGTCCCGAGGAAGAGCAGGGGATAAACAGCCATAAATCAGGGGATTACTGTGAGCGTGTTCATCCCGTGGCGGGAGCACAGTTAAAGACGAGGCGTTTGGCTCCACTTCAGAATATTTAGGAACGACCTTGCCTGCCCTGAGTGGTGCCGGGGAGGGGGGACACGACCTACCCCTTGCCTCGTCCGACCGGGGCTTTCTCATCCCTCTCCTCGTGTCTTTTTATGGTGGAAGCATCCCTTAGAGAAGACGAGAGACGGGTGGTCCCATCCCGGCCTTGGAGGCTCGTTCCAACCATGGGTTTTCTCTTCCCCGTGCTCTGGCACGGCGCTTCCAGCCGCACGTGGCCCCGCTGGACCCGTGCCACCTCGGCGTGCCCAGCTTCCATCCCAGCCGTCATGGGGCTGCCCAGGGATGATGTAAACCTGGCCTTGGTTGCTTCAGGAAGGACACGACCCAGGGGCAGACCCATCCCCTGGCCTTACCTGCTGCTGGCAGCACAGAGGAGCCGCTGCCGCAAGCCGGGCTGTGGTGTCATCAGCTGCTTTGGTGGGACAAGGTCCAACTCTGATCCCTTCCCTCCTGCACGTACCGGTGTGAACCGGACCATCCGCCCCACTCCGGCGCTGTGGGAGCCCCCCCCCGCCCCCGGTGTGAAATCCCAGGGCGGAGAGGAGAAATTCCTGCTGGAGAAATTCTTGCTGGATGTTTACTCCGGCGGGGAGGGAGGGAGGGGGGGGGACAGAGGGCGGGCAAAGTTCGGCTCCTATAAAGTCAGGTCTGGTCCACTTCATTCATTCCCCTGGCAGCATCCGCCGGCGGCGGCACGTCCCGCCTTCGAGCCAGAGATTTCCCAAATAAATCCCCCCCCCTTTCCCTTTCCCTCTCCCCGGGATCACCGGCGCGATGCTGAAGGCGCTGCGGGATGTTGGGGCTGCCATCACCTTCCTCCAGCTCCTGCTTCTTCTCCCCGGCACGGAGCCGAGGCCACGCACGTGGGATGAGGACAAGCTCCAGCTGGAAGCCCTCAAAAAGAGCATCCTGGAGAGGTTGGGGATGCCCTCACCCCCCGTCATCCGGCACCAGCTGGACCAGGAGAGCATCCAGAGAGCTCAGAGGTTCTACCAGGAGAAAGTGGCCGAGCTGATGAGGAACCAGAGCCGGGAAGAAGAGGGTGAGATGCCCAGGACCAGGCACCTGCATCGTCTGACCCCAAAGTGTAAGTGACCACGGCTCCACGTGCATCCCACCACCCTCGTCCCCCCGGGGTCACACGTGTGTGTGTGTCCCCCCGCCGTGTCCCTGCTCGGGCATGTCATCCCGGCTGCCTCGGCGTGTGCCGGGACATGACGCAGCCGCTTGCTCTTAAAAAAACCCGAGTTTTATGGCGGGTGCTGGACTGTAAATCTCCGGCTTCCACGGCTGGCGCCTTTCGGGGGGAAAACATCCGGCTTCGGCAAACTTTGATGGTCTGCGAGCGCGGGGCGCCCTGCGTCACTCGTGGACGGGGCTCGCCCACGGTTAGAAAATGCCTTTGCAAAAGCAGAACTTCAGGATTTAGGGCTTTTGCCGGGTCTTGCTCAAGGGCCGGGCAATGTGATTGCTGGTGGGTTCGGGGCCTCTTCCTGCCCCCGGATGCGCTGCCAGGCTCCGATTTGCCTTCCGACGAGTGAATTTGGCACCCTGTGGATGGTGGAGGATGTTGGTGGCCGGGCTGGGGCCTGCCAGGGATCAGGAGATGCTGGGGATGGAGGTGGTGGCTTGGTGGTTCTGCCCCAGGGTGTTACCCCAAGGTTTGTGGCCCTCCTGGGGTGATGCTCCCTCTCCATTCATTGTCGAATTGGGGGAGCTGAAGGGTTGCAGTCACCCCAGCTGATAAAATCCCCAGGAAAGGGGATCATGGAGGGGTTTGGTGCTCCCAGGAACTCCCTGAGGATCCCACAGCTCCGGCTGGAATGAAAGCACCCGCTGGGGAGCCAGAGCCTGGACCAGCTCCATGTGGGATGATGCTCATCCAAGTGCAATCCCTGCCCAGCTGCCAGAGGGACGGGGGACGTGCCACCCATGGCAGCAACAGGATGGTGCCCAGCTCCCTGTGGGAAGAAGCAACCAAGATAAACCTGACCTTGAGGTTGCTTTCCAAGCAGGAGACTCTGGGCAGAGAAAGGCAGCGTGAAATGACACAAGGTTTCTGGGCAATGGGCTCCTCCTGCCCCCTCTTCATCCATCCCTCCGCAAGGATGGAGCCAGAGCAGGGGCAGAGGAGCCGGAGCTGGGGCGACCCCCTCCACGTGATGCTGGCAAACTCCTCCATTCACGTGTTTTAGGGTGAAAACGTTGGGTCTTGCCTCAGGCAACCCCTCCAGAAACGGGGTGAGAAAGGCAGGAATAACGCCGGAGCCGGGTCCCGAGGAAGAGCAGGGGATAAACAGCCATAAATCAGGGGATTACTGTGAGCGTGTTCATCCCGTGGCGGGAGCACAGTTAAAGACGAGGCGTTTGGCTCCACTTCAGAATATTTAGGAACGACCTTGCCTGCCCTGAGTGGTGCCGGGGAGGGGGGACACGACCTACCCCTTGCCTCGTCCGACCGGGGCTTTCTCATCCCTCTCCTCGTGTCTTTTTATGGTGGAAGCATCCCTTAGAGAAGACGAGAGACGGGTGGTCCCATCCCGGCCTTGGAGGCTCGTTCCAACCATGGGTTTTCTCTTCCCCGTGCTCTGGCACGGCGCTTCCAGCCGCACGTGGCCCCGCTGGACCCGTGCCACCTCGGCGTGCCCAGCTTCCATCCCAGCCGTCATGGGGCTGCCCAGGGATGATGTAAACCTGGCCTTGGTTGCTTCAGGAAGGACACGACCCAGGGGCAGACCCATCCCCTGGCCTTACCTGCTGCTGGCAGCACAGAGGAGCCGCTGCCGCAAGCCGGGCTGTGGTGTCATCAGCTGCTTTGGTGGGACAAGGTCCAACTCTGATCCCTTCCCTCCTGCACGTACCGGTGTGAACCGGACCATCCTGTCGCTGCTTCCCTGCTCCGCTCCTGCTTCCCAGGGGTTTTAGGAAAAGGGGCTTCACTCCTGGCTCAGCCCCGTGGCATTTCGGGGACCCACGTGCCGACGGGGACCGGCGCGAGGTGAAGGATGGAGAAGGCGGCCGAGGATGCGGGGGATGGATGAGCCACGGTGTGATGCCACCCGCGGCGCTCATCGTCCTCTCCCCTCTCCATCACCCCCTGCCACCTCCGAGGCCAGTTGCCCGTGGCCACTTGTCCCTGGCCAAGGGGGCAGGGGAGGTGAGGGCACCCCCCCAGCCATGGGCTGAGCCGGTGTGACGATCCACAGGGAAAACGGGAGGCGGAAGGGAGACGTTTGCGTCCCAGAAAATGTATTATTAGACATTTTTCCTTCTCCCCAGCTGCAAACCAGCTCGTGAATGGCCCCACTCCGGCGCTGTGGGAGCCCCCCCCCGCCCCCGGTGTGAAATCCCAGGGCGGAGAGGAGAAATTCCTGCTGGAGAAATTCTTGCTGGATGTTTACTCCGGCGGGGAGGGAGGGAGGGGGGGGGACAGAGGGCGGGCAAAGTTCGGCTCCTATAAAGTCAGGTCTGGTCCACTTCATTCATTCCCCTGGCAGCATCCGCCGGCGGCGGCACGTCCCGCCTTCGAGCCAGAGATTTCCCAAATAAATCCCCCCCCCTTTCCCTTTCCCTCTCCCCGGGATCACCGGCGCGATGCTGAAGGCGCTGCGGGATGTTGGGGCTGCCATCACCTTCCTCCAGCTCCTGCTTCTTCTCCCCGGCACGGAGCCGAGGCCACGCACGTGGGATGAGGACAAGCTCCAGCTGGAAGCCCTCAAAAAGAGCATCCTGGAGAGGTTGGGGATGCCCTCACCCCCCGTCATCCGGCACCAGCTGGACCAGGAGAGCATCCAGAGAGCTCAGAGGTTCTACCAGGAGAAAGTGGCCGAGCTGATGAGGAACCAGAGCCGGGAAGAAGAGGGTGAGATGCCCAGGACCAGGCACCTGCATCGTCTGACCCCAAAGTGTAAGTGACCACGGCTCCACGTGCATCCCACCACCCTCGTCCCCCCGGGGTCACACGTGTGTGTGTGTCCCCCCGCCGTGTCCCTGCTCGGGCATGTCATCCCGGCTGCCTCGGCGTGTGCCGGGACATGACCGGGCATGAATCCCGGTGGCCACTGTCATCCTTGTCCCAGCTGCTTCCCCTTGTCCCGCCAGCGGGGAGGAGCCACCGTTTCCAGCCCTTTCACTTAAAAAAACCCACAAAACCAGTAATTCTGGGATGAAAGCCCCGAGCGGCAGCGCGGTGGCAGCTGTGGGGTCTGGGAGTGGGGGGCGAGCGGAGGGGAGGTGGGGATGTGGCATCCCCC
>NW_015090769.1:975993-980252 GCF_001431845.1 Calidris pugnax | reverse complement strand
CCTTTCCCTTTCCCTCTCCCCGGAATCACCGGCGCGATGCCGAGGGCGCTGCGGGATGTCGGGGCTGCCATCACCTTCCTCCAGCTCCTGCTTCTTCTCCCCGGCACGGAGCCGAGGCCACGCACGTGGGATGAGGACAAGCTCCAGCTGGAAGCCCTCAAAAAGAGCATCCTGGAGAGGTTGGGGATGCCCTCACCCCCCGTCATCCGGCACCAGCTGGACCAGGAGAGCATCCAGAGAGCTCAGAGGTTCTACCAGGAGAAAGTGGCCGAGCTGATGAGGAACCAGAGCCGGGAAGAAGAGGGTGAGATGCCCAGGACCAGGCACCTGCATCGTCTGACCCCAAAGTGTAAGTGACCACGGCTCCACGTGCATCCCACCACCCTCGTCCCCCCGGGGTCACACGTGTGTGTGTGTCCCCCCGCCGTGTCCCTGCTCGGGCATGTCATCCCGGCTGCCTCGGCGTGTGCCGGGACATGACCGGGCATGAATCCCGGTGGCCACTGTCATCCTTGTCCCAGCTGCTTCCCCTTGTCCCGCCAGCGGGGAGGAGCCACCGTTTCCAGCCCTTTCACTTAAAAAAACCCACAAAACCAGTAATTCTGGGATGAAAGCCCCGAGCGGCAGCGCGGTGGCAGCTGTGGGGTCTGGGAGTGGGGGGGCGAGCGGAGGGGAGGTGGGGATGTGGCATCCCCCGAGCCCCGGCTTGAGCCCCAATTTGGGGGTTTATCTGGATCTGGGGTGATTTAGGGAAATACTCGGCTCCTGCTGCTCGGGCTGAAGTGGGGGGGTAGGGGGGTCACCCTGATGGGTCCCGGGACACCAAGGTGCTGCCCCTCGGTGAGACCCTCGGGTGGGTCCTTGGGTGATCATCCAGGGCTGAGGATGGAGCCGGATGTCCCACCCGGATCTCCCCCAGCTTCCACATCCCGTGGGATTTGGGTGATTCCCCGGAGGCAGCGGTTTGGCTGCCTGACAGGAGCTGGTCACAAGCCTTTGGCCGGTGGGGTGGCTTGCCAGCTCTTACATCAGTTGTCCTTTTTGTCCCCACAGTGCTGCGCCGGCCGGACATCTCTCCAGGACACCAGGACACCAGGGGACACCAGGACCCTAGGGGACACCAGGACCCCCAGGAAGACCAGGACCCCCGTGGTCCCTACCGCTACCATCTCCTCCTCTCCCGCACTGAAGCTTTCCACCGGCAGCTCCAGGTGGTGCAGGCAGAGCTGAAGCTCTTCAAGCAATCTCTGGCATCTCCTGGAATGTCCCCACTCAACACCTCGGAGCCCCCCCAGGTCAACATCTACACGCTGGGGGGGGGTGACGAGACCCCCCAGCTCCTGCGGAGCCAAGAGCTGGACCGTGATGCCCCAAGCCTGGACCTCACAGCAGCCATCCAGCCCTGGGCTGCTGGTCCTGAGGACACGCTACGCCTGGAGCTGGCCTTCACAGCTGACATCTCAGCCTGGCTGGCCACCTCGGGGGGTGAGACGCTGGTCCTGGAGGTGGAAACCCATGAGACCACAAGACGAGGGGCCAGGAGAGCCCGGGGGTTGGAGGAGGAGTGCGGGAAGAGCGATGGGAAGTGTTGCCTCAAGTCGCTCAAGGTCTCCTTCCAGGACATCGGGTGGTCGGACTGGGTCATCGCCCCCAACAGCTACTACATGAGGTTCTGCGAAGGTTCCTGTCCCCACAACTACAAGCCGGCCAGCATGCACGCCCAGATCAAAGCCCGCATGCACTCCCTCTCCAAAGCCACCCCACCGCCCTGCTGCGTCCCCGCCGGCTACGACCCCATGGTGCTGATGCACTACGACGGCGAGGGCAGGCTGGTCTCCACCCTCTTCGAGGACATGCTGGTCACCAAGTGCCACTGTGCCTGATGCCATCTCCTCCAGCTGGGACCGCCTGGATCCAGTGTGTCCCAGCAGCTCCAGCATCCCAAAAACCAGATCCCGTGGCATGAAATGCCCCAGGACTGGCCCCAGCTCCATCATCCGACTCAACCTTGGGGGTCTCCAGCTGTGACCTCCCCCTCCACAGGCCACAATAACTTATTTTCTCCCTCTCTCCCCTTATTTAAAACCTTTTTTTTTTATTTGGTAGGTGGTTCCTTCCCACCCAAGAGACCCTAAATGGGCCAGGGTGGCTCTGTCCCCAGGTGCCTGCAGCCCACTCCAAGCCTGGGCATCCTCTCTTCTCTGCTTAGAGACTTATTTATACAACTTTCTTATTTATTGCTAACTTATTGTATTTTATAGCAAAGTATCTTTTCGGGAAAGGGTTGGTTTTTTGGGTTTTTTTCCAGGGGACGGGTATTTGTATTTTATATATTTCTATCGAGCAGAAATAATGTAATATTTTAAATTAATAAAGTGATGGGAACGGGGATTCTGGCTGCTTCTCCTGCACAACCGACCGGGGGGGGTCTCTGGAAACTCCACCAGGGGGTCACCTTCAGCTGGGGGTCCCCCAACCCGGACCCTCAGCACCCCCCATTCATGGCTGGAAGCTGATTCCCTATGGATTTGCCCGTAAATCCCTCATGGCCGGGCCAGCCCCATCCCCACCCTGCCAGCGGGTGACTAACGCCCGGGCGATGTTCCCAGAGACCTTTGGATTGTTTGTGTCCTTGAGGTGGGTGCTGGGCACAGCCTTGACCCCCCCCCACCCCGGGGTGGGATGTCCAGCTGGGATGTGGCCACTGCCCCATTTCCAGGTATCTCCAGCCGTGGGACCCCGCAGACACCAAGGGGTGGGGGTTGGTGGCACACACCGTGTCCCCCAAGGGACTTGCCACAGCTCGATGGGGTGGCTCTGCTGGTCATGGTTCCTCTCTACCCCTGTCCCAAGGGTGTCCTGGGCTGCCTGGCCCCTTGGCAGCTCCTGGTGGGGGTCTGGGCTTGAGGAACGTGGGGTATGGGGACCTCCACTCTGGGCACATGGGGCAGCTCCTGGTGGGGGTCTGGGCTTGAGGAACATGGGGTATGGGGACCTCCACCCTGGGGATGTGGTCTTTGGGGACCAGGGCCTTGAGGGACACAAGCTATGGGGACCTCTGCCCTGGGGATGTGGTCTTTGGGGACCAGGGCTTCAGGGACACAAGCTATGGGGACCTCCACTCTGAGGATGTCGTCTTTGGGGATGAGGGCCTTGAGGGACATGGGATATGGGGACCTCCACTCTGGGGATGTGGTCTTTGGGGACCAAGGCCTTGAGGGACACAAGCTATGGGGACCTCCACCCTGGGGATGTGGTCTTTGGGGACCAGGGCCTTGAGGGACACAAGCTATGGGGACCTCCACCCTGGGGACGTGGACTTAAGGGAGCTGGGCTGCAGTGACCTCCACTCTGGGGACCTGGGCCAAAGCGACATGGGCTCTGGGGACCTGTCCTTGAGGGTGCTGGTCCCTTGGCACCCCGACTCTGGGGACAGGGGCTCTGGGGGCTCCATGGACTTTCTCCGGGGACCTCCAGCCCCAGGCAGCTCCATCGGGTTAATGTTTTCAGCCACCCCCACGCTCCCCACACCCCTTATGGGGGCTGTCAGCGCCATGAGCAGATAATGACCCACGGCTCTGCTCAGTGGTGTCACCACGGCTGCTCCCAGAGGGACAGATCCAGCCCAGGAATGGCATCAGACAGCGAGTTACACAGGTAATTTAAGATAATTAAATCATTTAATGGGGCACAGCCGAGCATCACCAGGGCTGGAGCTCAGGGGACTCATGCAGAGCTGGGGGGGGGGAAGGGGGGGCCACTCAGATGTGCCACCGGGTCCCCTTGGGGTGCCCAACCTGGCAGCGACGGGCTTGGGGATCTTGCCAGGAGCATTAAGATTAAAAAATAATAATAATAAAAAAGAGGCTTTTGCTCTGTTCCCCAAACTGGCAGATTTAGCAGAAAAAAAAAAATGAGGTGGAGGAGGGGGGTGGGTGGGTGTGCAGGTGACAGCAGGGCTGGCCCCGGTGCCCGGATGTCCCCAACTGCTGGTGTGTCCCCAAGCGCACGTGCACCTCAATGTTCTCCAGCCCAAAGGGGAAGAGGAACCGTGCACCACGGTCACCCCGTCACCCCCCAACTCTGAGGGGGGGGGCCCCCCACGCGTGTCCCCGGCCAGGAAGGCTCCGGAGCAGCGGATGCTGTTGCCGAGGTGTCCCCGCGGTTGGGTGGCTACTGGCCTTGGGGGAGGAAATGTCAGCCCTCCCCGCTCCCCGTGGTGAGAAATGGGGGGCAGGAGGGTGTCTGTGGGGAAGGTG
>NW_015090769.1:956075-956435 GCF_001431845.1 Calidris pugnax | reverse complement strand
GGGGGGGGGGGGGGAAGGGGGGGCCACTCAGATGTGCCACCGGGTCCCCTTGGGGTGCCCAACCTGGCAGCGACGGGCTTGGGGATCTTGCCAGGAGCATTAAGATTAAAAAATAATAATAATAAAAAAGAGGCTTTTGCTCTGTTCCCCAAACTGGCAGATTTAGCAGAAAAAAAAAAATGAGGTGGAGGAGGGGGGTGGGTGGGTGTGCAGGTGACAGCAGGGCTGGCCCCGGTGCCCGGATGTCCCCAACTGCTGGTGTGTCCCCAAGCGCACGTGCACCTCAATGTTCTCCAGCCCAAAGGGGAAGAGGAACCGTGCACCACGGTCACCCCGTCACCCCCCAACTCTGACGGATGG
>NW_015090769.1:954285-955488 GCF_001431845.1 Calidris pugnax | reverse complement strand
GCATGACACAGCAGAGCATGGGATGGGATGGAATGGGATGGGATGGGACAGGACAGGAATGGGATAGGATGGGATGGGACGACACAGCACAAGATGGGATGGCATAACATGGCCCAGCCCAGCAGGGGAAGGGATGGCATGGGATGGGATGGGATGGGATGGGATGGGGTGGGAAGGGATGGCATGGGATGGCATGGGGTGGGACGGGAGGGCACAGCAGTGCAGGGCAGGGGATGGGCCATGCCCCGAGCAGCCGGTGCCCGTGCCCAAGCCTCACCTGTACCTCTTCTCCTCCCAGCCCGGTGTCCAGCCCCGCGCAGTGGCCGGGGCGGCGCAGGGGGTCACGAAGATGTTCTCATAGTCCGGCGCGGCGGCGGCGCTGACGGTGCCATCGGTGCCATCGGTGCCATCCATCTCCTCGGCCCGGCTGATGTAGCGGGGTTGTCCGTGGGGTGCAGCGGACTCCCGTTTACCCCACCCGGCTCCGGTGGCGACGGTGGCCGATTTCCTCCACCGGTAGCACATCACGGCGGCGACCACCACCCCCACCACCACCACCACCCCACCGATGGCCCCGGCCAAGCCGGCCACCAGCCCCACGCCACCTTGGCATTCCCTGGCGTGGAAATGGGTGAGGTTGAAGGTGTGGAGGTGGGAGGTGAGGCAGCTGCACTGGGGGACGCTGCAGTTGGGTTGGGAGCAGGAGCAGGGGGTCAGGACGCTGCCCACCACCCGGCAGCCGCAGGGCACCACCAGCTCCCGGAGGGTGGGTTGGAAGGCGGTGGGGGGCACGGCGGGCAGGGGGTTGCCCCCCAACCGTAGGATCTTCAGGGCCGTGGCGTTGGAGAAGAAATTGGGGGGCAGGTCCTGCAGCTGGTTGTGGGACAGGTCCAGACTCCGTAGCCCCCCGGCGCCGGAGAGGAACTTGGGGGGCAGGTCCTTCAGGAGGTTGTGGGACAGGTCCAGGTCCTCCAGCCCCGGTTGGAGGTGGGATGAGGGGCTGAGGGTCTCGATGCCGTTGTGGCTCAGCACCAACCGCCGCTGCCCCCGGAAGATGCTCCAGTCCAACTCGGGGCACCCCTGGCTGCTGTTGGTCAAATCCAGCTCGGAGGGGGGGTCCGGCGGCAGGGAGAAGCAGGGGGGCGAGGGGGCGGTTTTGGGGAGCAGCAGGAGCAGCATCAGCAGCTCTAGGGGGGCTGTGGG
>NW_015090769.1:946338-948267 GCF_001431845.1 Calidris pugnax | reverse complement strand
GAGGGGGGTGGTGTGTGGTCCCAGGGGGGTGGGATGCAGGATGCTGCGGGGGGGTCCTGGGCACTGGGATGCGGGATTCTGGGGGGGTCCATGGTACTGGGAACTGGGATATGGGGTGCTGGGGGGGTCCTGGGCACTGGGATGCAGGATATTGGGGGGTCCATGGCACTGTGGGATGTGGGATGCTGCCAGATTCTTGGCACTGGGATACAGGATGCTGGGGGGTCCATGGCACTGGGATATGGGATGCTGAGGGGTACATGGTACTGGGATGCAGGATACTGGGGGGTCCACGGCACTGGGATGCTGGGGGGTCCATGATGGCAAGGGATACAGGATGCTGGGGGGTACATGGTACTGGGATATGGGATGCTGTGGGGTCCACAGCACTGTGATACAGGATGCTGGGGTGTCCACGGCACTGGGATATGGGATGCTGGGGTGTCCATGGCACTGGGATGCAGGATTCTAGGGGGTCCATGGCACTGTGGGATGCAGGATGCTGCGGGATCCTTGGCACTGGGATACAGGATGCTGTGGGATCCACAGCACTGGGATGCGGGATGCTGGGGGGTCCATGATACTGGGATACAGGATGCTGCGGGATCCATGGTACTGGGATATGGGATGCTGTGGGGTCCACAGCACTGTGATACAGGATGCTGGGGTGTCCACGGCACTGGGATATGGGATGCTGGGGTGTCCGTGGTACTGGGATGCAAGATTCTAGGGGATCCATGGCACTGTGGGATGTGGGACGCTGCCGGATCCTTGGCACTGGGATACAGGATGTTGAGGTGTCCATGGCAGTGGGATATGGGGATGCTGAGGGCGTCCTGGGCACTGGGATGCAGGATTCTAGGGGGTCCATGGAACTGGGATGCGGGACGCTGCGGGGTCCATGGTGGCAAGGGATACGGGATGCTGTGGGATCCTTGGCACTGGGATACAGGATGTTGAGGTGTCCATGGCAGTGGGATATGGGGATGCTGAGGGCGTCCTGGGCACTGGGATGCAGGATTCTAGGGGGTCCATGGCACTGTGGGATGTGGGATGCTGCCGGATCCTTAGCGCTGGGATGCATGATGCTGAGGGGTCCATGGCACTGGGATATGGGATGCTGGGGGATACATGGCACTGGGATGCAGGATTTTAAGGGGTCCATGGAATTGTGGGATACAGGATGCTGAGGTGTCCATGGCACTGGGATATGGGATGCTGTGGGATCCACAGCACTGGGATGCGGGATGCTGGGGGGTCCATGGCACTGGGATGTGGGATGTTGCGGGATCCTTGGCAATGGGATACAGGATGCTGCGGGATCCACAGTGCCACAGGATGCGGGAGGCTGTGGGATGCAGGATGCTGTGGCGTGCAGAAGGCGGTGGGATGCGGGATGCGGTGGGATGTAGGGGGCTGCAGGATGCTGTGGGACAGACAGGGATGGGGGATGGCGTGGGACAGACGGTGCTGTGCCTTGTGGGATACGTGGTGCTGTGGGGCAGGTCAGCACTGGGATGCGGGATGCTGGGGAGTCCATGGTACTGGGATGCAGGATGCTGTGGTGGCAAGGGATATGGGATGCTGCGGGATCCTTGGCAATGGGATACAGGATGCTGTGGCGTGCAGAAGGCAGTGGGATATAGGGGGATGCAGGGGGATGCAGTGGGATGAAGGGGGCTGCAGGATGCCGTGGGACAGACAGGGATGGGGGATGGCGTGGGGCAGATGGTGCTGTGCCTTGTGGGATACGTGGTGCTGGGGCAGGCGGTGCTGGGGGATGTGGGATGCTGTGGGGTCTGTGGTACCATGGGATGCTGTGGGATGCTGTGGGGTCCGTGGTACCATGGGATGCTGTGGGGTCTGTGGAGCTGTGGGATGCTGTGGGATGCAGGACACCATGGGGCACATGTTGCCCCCCAACCCCCT
>NW_015090769.1:943968-945712 GCF_001431845.1 Calidris pugnax | reverse complement strand
GGCTGGGGCTGGGGGGGGGGGCAGCGCTGGCCCCACTCTTGAGCATCATCCCGGTGCTGTGGGGCAGGAGAGTGGGGGTTCCCCCCTTTGTGGGCAAAGGCTGCCCTGGTGTCCCTGGGGTTGCTCTGTGGGTGCTGTGTGGGCCCCACATCTGTGGGGTGACACCACTGACATCGCACCCGGACCCCCCCCGGGTGAAGGGGATGGACCCCCTGGGGCAACTGCTGGCCGGGGACCAGTCCCCTGTGTCCTGCTGGGGTGGGTGGGCACCATGGTGGCTCCAGTGATGGGCAGCATGATGGGCTCTGTGATGGGCACTTTGGTGGGACCATGGTGGCTTCATGGTGGCTCTGTGTTGGGTGCCCTGATGGGCACTGTGATGGGACCATGGTGGCTTCATGATGGCTGTGTGTTGTGTGCCATGATGGGCACTGTGATGGGACCATGGTGGGGTCTATGATGGCTCCATGGTAGCTCTGTGTTGGGCACCATGATGGGCACTGTGGTGGGACCGTGGTGGCTCCATGATGTCACCATGGTGGCTCTGTGTTGGGTGCCATGATGGGCACTGTAGTGGGACTGTGGTGGGTCTGTGGTGGCTCTGTGTTGGGTGCCATGATGGGCACTGTGGTGGGACCGTGGTGGCTCCATGATGTCACCATGGTGGCTCTGTGTTGGGTGCCATGATGGGCACTGTGGTGGGACCGTGGTGGCTCCATGATGTCACCATGGTGGCTCTGTGTTGGGTGCCATGATGGGCACTGTGGTGGGACCGTGGTGGCTCCATGATGTCACCATGGTGGCTCTGTGTTGGGTGCCATGATGGGCACTGTGGTGGGACCGTGGTGGCTCCATGATGTCACCATGGTGGCTCTGTGTTGGGTGCCATGATGGGCACTGTGGTGGGACCGTGGTGGCTCCATGATGTCACCATGGTGGCTCTGTGTTGGGTGCCATGATGGGCACTGTGGTGGGACCGTGGTGGCTCCATGATGTCACCATGGTGGCTCTGTGTTGGGTGCCATGATGGGCACTGTGGTGGGACCGTGGTGGCTCCATGATGTCACCATGGTGGCTCTGTGTTGGGTGCCATGATGGGCACTGTGGTGGGACCGTGGTGGCTCCATGATGTCACCATGGTGGCTCTGTGTTGGGTGCCATGATGGGCACTGTGGTGGGACTGTGGTGAGCTCCATGATGGGCTCTGTGATGGTTCCAGGATGGTCACCACGGTGGGCTCTGTGGCAGGACTGTGGTGGGAGACTATGGTGAGCTCCATGATGGCTCAGGGCTGGGCTCCATGATGGGCACTGTGGTGAGCTCCATGAAGGCGCCATGGTGGCTCTGTGTTGGGTACTATGATGGGCACTGTGGTGAGAGACTATGGTGAGCTCCATGATGGCTCTGTGTTGGGTGCCATGATGGGCACTGTGGTGGGACCATGGTGGGGTCCATGGTGGCTCCGTAGTAGCTCTGCATTGGGTACCACGATGGGCACTGTGGTGGGACCATGATGACCTCCATGGTGGCTCCATGGTGGACTCTGTGATGGTTCCAGGATGGACACGATGGTGGGCTCCATGGTGGGACCGTGGTGGGTTCTATGATGCTCCCTGATGAGCTCCATGGCGGGACCATGGTGTGCTCCCTGATGTCCCCTACTGCAGTGGGGGACGAAGGGTTAACGAGGAGGGATACTGGGGGGTTCAGGGCGGTGGGGGGTGGCTTCTGGATGGGGGGGGAC
>NW_015090769.1:941889-942825 GCF_001431845.1 Calidris pugnax | reverse complement strand
GCTTGTGCATGCGTGTGTGAGCGTGAACATGCATGTGAGCATGTGTGGTAGCACGTGTATGTGCACATAGGTGTGCGAGCTGGCTTGGGCACGTGTGAGCATGTGTGCACACGGGTGAGTTTGCTTGTGCACATGTGAGTGCACGTGCACACGGGTGAGCCTGGCGTGAGCTTGCTTGTGCATACATGAGTGTGTGTGCACATGGGTGAGCCTGGCATGAGCTTGCTTGTGTTTGAGTGTGTGTGCACACGGGTGAGCCTGGCGTGAGCTTGCTTATGCATACATGAGCGTGTGTGCACATGGGTGAGTCTGGTGTGAGCTTGTGTGTGCACGCGTGAGCATGCATGAGCACGGGTGAGCCTGGCATGAGCTTGCTTGTGCACGCATGAGCGTATGTGCACATGGGTGAGCCTGGTGTGAGCTTGCTTGTGTGTGAGCATGTGTGCACACGGGTGAGCCTGGTGTGAGTTGGGTGAGTCTGGTGTGAGCTTGTGTGTGCACGCGTGAGCATGCATGAGCACGGGTGAGCCTGGCATGAGCTTGCTTGTGCACGCATGAGCGTATGTGCAGTTGGGGGGTGGCTTCTGGAGGGGGGGGCACCACGCCTGCCACCCCGGCCCCCCCAGTCCCTCCCAGTTCCCCCCGGGCGCTGTTGGCTTTGGCTGCCTCCACAGACCCCCATTGTCTTGGAGACGCCCCTGGGGGGCGCCGGGGGCCCCATCCTGCAGCTGGAAAATGAGGTTGGGGGCCCTGGGACACCCCCCCACCACAGTCCAGCCCCTGGGCCCCAGCGTAGCCGTGCTGTGGGGCAGGGACCCCCCAGTTGGGTGCCTCTGGGCATCCACTGTCACCCGTGTGCCCGGTGTCACCCATCATCTCCCCGGTGTCACCCATGTCCATGGCATGACCCATGTCCATGGCGTGACCCCCCCACCC
>NW_015090769.1:940340-940969 GCF_001431845.1 Calidris pugnax | reverse complement strand
GGGTGAGCCTGGTGTGAGCTTGCTTGTGCACATGTGAGTGTGTGTGCACATGGGTGAGCCTGGTGTGAGCTTGCTTGTGTGTGAGCATGTGTGCACACGGGTGAGCCTGGTGTGAGTTTGCTTGTGCACGCATGAGCGTATGTGCACATGGGTGAGCTTGCTTGTGCACACGTGAGCGTGTGTGTACACTGGTGAGCCTGGCGTGAGCTTGCTTATGCATACATGAGCGTGTGTGCACATGGGTGAGCCTGGCGTGAGCTTGCTTGTGCACGTGTGAGCATGTGTGCACACGGGTAGACCCTGGCGTCCTTGTGCCCGCAGCACGGCGTGTGAGTGTGTGTGAGCCTGCACACGTGCTCCCCAGCGCTGCACACGTGTGTGTTGCATGACGCAGGCGTGTGCGCAGAGAGCACCTGCGTGTGCGCGCACGGGCACTGCACGTGTGCAAACATGTTTGTGTGTGCATGCACACGCATGTGAGCCCGTGTTGTGCTCCTGATGCCGTGTGCGTGCCCTTAGCGTGTTCACACGCCTGTTCCCCGCGTGTGCGTGCAGCTGAGGTGTGTGTGTGGGGGGGTGTTACACAAACCACCCCCCCCCCTTATGACACAACCAGGTGCACCCCCCAA
>NW_015090769.1:939522-940086 GCF_001431845.1 Calidris pugnax | reverse complement strand
GCAGGGCATCCCGGCATGGGGGGCCCGATGCAGCGCATGAACCCCCCGCGAGGCATGGCCGGCATGGCCCCCCAGGTGAGGGGACACGGGGATGGGGACAAGGACCGGGTGAGTTTGCTTGTGCACATGTGAGTGCACGTGCACACGGGTGAGCCTGGCGTGAGCTTGCTTGTGCATACATGAGTGTGTGTGCACATGGGTGAGCCTGGCGTGAGCTTGCTTGTGTGTGAGCGTGTGTGCACAGGGGTGAGCCTAGTGTGAGCTTGCTTGGGCGTGAGCACACATGCACATGGGTGAGTCTGGTGTGAGCTTGTGTGTGCATGCGTGAGCATGTGTGCACACAGGTGAGCCTGGCGTGAGTTTGCTTGTGCATGAGTGTGTGTGCACACTGGTGAGCCTGGCGTGAGCTTGCTTGTGTTTGAGTGTGTGTGCACACCGGTGAGCCTGGCGTGAGCTTGTGTGTGCACATGGGTGAGCCTGGTGTGAGCTTGCTTGTGTGTGAACACACGTACACATGGGTGAGCCTGGTGTGAGCTTGCTTGTGCACATGTGAGCATGCATGAG
>NW_015090769.1:919323-919950 GCF_001431845.1 Calidris pugnax | reverse complement strand
TCGGGGGGCCTGGTGGGGAGGGGGCAGGGGGGGCTGCCATCCTGCTGCCTGCGCTTGTGCATGCGTGTGTGAGCGTGAACATGCATGTGAGCACGTGTGGTAGCACGTGTATGTGCACATAGGTGTGCGGGCTGGCTTGGGCACGTGTGAGCATGTGTGCACACGGGTGAGTTTGCTTGTGCACATGTGAGTGCACGTGCACACGGGTGAGCCTGGCGTGAGCTTGCTTGTGCATACATGAGTGTGTGTGCACATGGGTGAGCCTGGCGTGAGCTTGCTTGTGCACGTGTGAGCATGTGTGCACACGGGTAGACCCTGGCGTCCTTGTGCCCGCAGCACGGCGTGTGAGTGTGTGTGAGCCTGCACACGTGCTCCCCAGCGCTGCACACGTGTGTGTTGCATGACGCAGGCGTGTGCGCAGAGAGCACCTGCGTGTGCGCGCACGGGCACTGCACGTGTGCAAACATGTTTGTGTGTGCATGCACACGCATGTGAGCCCGTGTTGTGCTCCTGATGCCGTGTGCGTGCCCTTAGCGTGTTCACACGCCTGTTCCCCGCGTGTGCGTGCAGCTGAGGTGTGTGTGGGGGGGTGTTACACAAACCACCCCCCCCCCTTATGCCACAACC
>NW_015090769.1:916347-918380 GCF_001431845.1 Calidris pugnax | reverse complement strand
GGGACAGGGAAACAGGGATGGGGACAAGGACATGGGGATACAGGGATGGGGACAGGGAAACAGGGATGGGGACAAGGATACAGGGATGGGGACAAGGACACAGGAATAGGGATGCAGGGATGGGGACAGGGAAACAGGGATGGGGTTGGGGACAGGGATGGGGACAAGGACACAGGAATAGGGATGCAGGGGTGGGGACAAGGATACGGGGATGGGGACAGGGACACAGGGATGGGGACAAGGACATGGGGATACAGGGATGGGGACAGGGAAACAGGGATGGGGACAAGGATACAGGGATGGGGACAAGGACACAGGAATAGGGATGCAGGGGTGGGGACAGGGAAACAGGGATGGGGTTGGGGACAGGGATGGGGACAAGGACACAGGAATAGGGATGCAGGGATGGGAACAAGGATATGGGGACGGGGAAAGGGACACAGGGATACAGGGATGGGGACAAGGACAGAGGGATGGGGACAGGGAAACAGGGATGGGGTTGGGACAAGGACACAGGGATGGGGACAAAGATATGGGGATGGGGACAAGAACACAGGGATACAGGGATGGGGACAGGGAAACAGGGATGGGGATGGGGTTGGGGACAGGGATGGGGACAAGGACACATACATGAGTGTGTGTGCACATGGGTGAGCCTGGCGTGAGCTTGCTTGTGTGTGAGCGTGTGTGCACAGGGGTGAGCCTAGTGTGAGCTTGCTTGGGCGTGAGCACACATGCACATGGGTGAGTCTGGTGTGAGCTTGTGTGTGCATGCGTGAGCATGTGTGCACACAGGTGAGCCTGGCGTGAGTTTGCTTGTGCATGAGTGTGTGTGCACACTGGTGAGCCTGGCGTGAGCAGGGATACAGGGATGGGGACAGGGAAACAGGGATGGGTTTGGGGACAGGGATGGGGGCAAGGACACAGAAATAGGGATGTGTGAGCCTGGTGTGAGCTTGCTTGTGTGTGAACACACGTACACATGGGTGAGCCTGGTGTGAGCTTGCTTGTGCACATGTGAGCATGCATGAGCACGGGTGAGCCTGGCGTGAGCTTGCTTGTGCGTACATGAGTGTGTGTGCACACGGGTGAGCCTGGCATGAGCTTGCTTGGGCGTGAGCACACGTGCACATGGGTGAGCCTGGTGTGAGCTTGCTTGTGCATGAGTGTCTGCGCACACGGGTGAGCTTCCTTGTGCACGTGTGAGCGTGCGTGCACATGGGTGAGCCTGGTGTGAGCTTGCTTGTGTGTGTGTGTGCACGCGGGTGAGCCTGGTGTGAGCTTGCTTGTGCACATGTGAGTGTGTGTGCACATGGGTGAGCCTGGTGTGAGCTTGCTTGTGTGTGAGCATGTGTGCACACGGGTGAGCCTGGTGTGAGTTTGCTTGTGCACGCATGAGCGTATGTGCACATGGGTGAGCTTGCTTGTGCACACGTGAGCGTGTGTGTACACTGGTGAGCCTGGCGTGAGCTTGCTTATGCATACATGAGCGTGTGTGCACATGGGTGAGCCTGGTGTGAGCTTGTGTGTGCACGCGTGAGCATGCATGAGCACGGGTGAGCCTGGCATGAGCTTGCTTGTGCACGCATGAGCGTATGTGCACATGGGTGAGCTTGCTTGTGCACACGTGAGCGTGTGTGTACACTGGTGAGCCTGGCGTGAGCTTGCTTGTGCACGTGTGAGCATGTGTGCACACGGGTAGCCCCTGGCGTCCTTGTGCCCGCAGCACGGCGTGTGAGTGTGTGTGAGCCTGCACACGTGCTCCCCAGCGCTGCACACGTGTGTGTTGCATGACGCAGGCGTGTGCGCAGAGAGCACCTGCGTGTGCGCGCACGGGCACTGCACGTGTGCAAACATGTTTGTGTGTGCATGCACACGCATGTGAGCCCGTGTTGTGCTCCTGATGCCGTGTGCGTGCCCTTAGCGTGTTCACACGCCTGTTCCCCGCGTGTGCGTGCAGCTGAGGTGTGTGTGGGGGGGTGTTACACAAGCCACCCCCCCCCCTTATGACACAACCAGGTGAACCCCCCAAC
>NW_015090769.1:908342-912466 GCF_001431845.1 Calidris pugnax | reverse complement strand
AAAAAGAGAAGGGGGGGTGTTCAGGGATGGGCACCCCAGAACTGGGGGGTGGAGGTTGGGGGGGGCACCCCCAGTGCCAGGAGGCAGCAGTGTTGGGGACACCATGAGTTGGGCAATGGGATGGGCTGGTGTGGGGCACCCCCCCTTCTCCCCCCACCCCAGGCTCTGGGACCCCACAGGTGGTGGGATCACTGGGATTGGGCGCTGGGACCTACTGGGACCCCCATGTGTTGGGCATCTCTTGGTGTGGGGTACCCACCGCCCGGGCATTGGGACCCCAGAGGTGGTGGGATCACTGGGATTGGGCACTGGGACCCACTGGGAGCCCCATGTGTCGGGCACTGGGACCTCTTGGGGTGGGGCAACCTGGGCACTGGGACCTACTGGAACCCCCATGTATTGGGCACTGGCACCTCTTGGTGTGGGGTACCCCCCCCAGGCATTGGGACCCCACAGGTGGTGGGATCACTGGGATTGGGCACTGGGACCCACTGGGAACCCCACGTGTTGGGCACTGGGACCTGTTGGGGTGGGGCAACCTGGGCACTGGGACTCACTGGGACCCCCATGCATTGGGCATTGGGCACCTCTTGGTGTGGGGTACCCCCCCCGGGCATTGGGACCCCACAGGTGGTGGGACCACTGGGATTGGGCACTGGGACCCCCATGTGTTGGGCACCTGTTGGGATGGGGCAACCTGGGCACTGGGACCCACCATGGTGGACATCAGGACCTACTGGTGCTGGGCACCCCCCTGGGCATCAGTTACTGGGATCCATGGGCACTGGGACCCACACGTGTAGGACCCCTGGGCACTGGGCACCAGGTTCGGTGGGTGATGGATACCCTGGGCACTGGGACCTGCTCCCATGGGGCACCCCTGGCACTAGGAACTGGGGGACCCATCCATACTGGGACCTGTTGGTGCTGGGCATCACCGGGACCCACCAGGAGTGACCACCCTAGGCACTGGGATTGGCACCTTTGGGCACCACACACCAGGACGCACCAGTATTGGGCACTGGGACCCACCAGTGATGGGGACAGGGACCCACGGGTGGCACAGGCACCGAGCACCAGCACCCACCAGTGTTGGGCACCAGGACCTACTGGATTTGGACACCCCATGCATGGATGCTGGGCACCCACGGGCACTGGGACCCACAGGTATTGACCACTGGGACCCATGGGCGTTGGCACCTTGGTTGTCAAGCACCAGGACACCTCTTGGGTGCCACCATGGGCACTGGGGTTGGTGGGACCGGGCACCTAGAACTATTGGATTTGGACACCCCATGCATAGATACTGGGCACGCACTGGGACCCATGGGTATTGACCACTGGGACCCACAGAAGGACCTACTGGATTTGGACACCCCATGCATGGATGCTGGGCACCCACGGGCACTGGGACCCACAGGTATTGACCACTGGGACCCATGGGCGTTGGCACCTTGGTTGTCAAGCACCAGGACACCTCTTGGGTGCCATCATGGGCACCGGGGTTGGTGGGACCTGGCACCTAGACCTACTGGATTTGGACACCCCAGACATGGATGCTGGGCACCCACAGGCACTGGGACCCATGGGCATTGACACCCTATGCTGGGCACCCACGGGCACTGGGACCCACGGGCATTGACGCCCTGGCTATCAAGCACCAGGACACCTCTTGGGTGCCACCAGGGGCACTGGGGGTTGGTGGGACCTGGCACCTACGAGTTTTGGGTACCTCAGGATGTTCTCGATGCAGCTGCGCTGGCGGAAGAGGGCGTTGACGACGGGGGTGCCCTCGGGCACCAGGGGGGCCTTGCAGAGGAAGGCGACGATGGAGAGGACGCTGTGGAAACCCTGGAACTCGGGGTCGGCCTCGGTGCAGAAGGTGACGCGTTGGCACAGCTCGGTGAGGATGGCCAGGTCCAGGATGATGGGGCTGGCCAGCAGCGAGTCCTGTGGGCACCAAGGGGCGAGGAGGAGGAGGAGGTGGGGAGGAAGATGTGTGGATGAGTCACCTCTCGGGGGACGTGCCACCCTCGGGGACACCCCGGTCACCCCCCTGCCCCACCACGCACCTCGCAGGTGTTGTGGATGACGATGGTGTTGGTGCCACCCATCATGATCTCCGACGTGTACTCGTCCAGCGCCCGCTTGCTGTCCCCCACGTAGGGCACGTACTTGATCACCACCTGCAGAGCGATGTCCCCGTCACCCCCATGGCCATCGTGTCCCCAAGCTTCCCCCCTGTCGTCCCCCCCCGAGCCCCCAACTCACGCAGTGGTCGGGCTTGTCCTGGGGACCGTAGAGGATGGGGTTGGCCTGGACGGTGTCGTCCACCACGTTGCTCTTGGAGATCTCCTTGGAGCGGAACTGCTGGGGGGCTGAGAGGTTCTTCCCATCGTTGTTCCCCAGGTGGTTGTAGCTCACGATGGACTTGGTCTGGGCAAGGAGGGGAGGGTGGGTCACCCCCTGTCACCCCACCACCATCACAGGTGGGTGCCCACCCCACCTCAACCCCGTTCCACCCCATCCCTACGTACCTTGAGTCCGGCACCCACCAAGAAGTCCACCAGCACCGACTTGAGCTTGGTCTGACCCGACTTGAAGTCATCACCACAGATGAAGACGCGGCGCTGGGCGGCCAGTTCCACCGCCCCCGGCACGAAGGTGTTCTGGGGGGAGCCGTTGATGTAGGCACAGCCCTCCAGGATGCTGGCCACGGCGAAGAGGGTGGACGGAGACACCTCCAGACCTCGCTGTGGGGACAACGGGGTGGCTCAGCGCTAGGCAGGGCGGTGGTGGTGTCACCTCCCAACCCCCCCAGAAGTCCCCTGTCCCCTGACCTCGATGGCCCGCAGCAGGTTGTCGGCGGTGTCGTTGAGCCCCGGCACGACGTCGCAGAAGCGCTCCGTGTTGGCCGTCCAGAGGACGATGACTTTGTCCACCCCGCTGGTCTCCTTGAAGTCCCGGATGTCCCTACGGATCTGCTCCATCTGGGATGCCACCAAGGGGGAAGGATCAGCACGGTCCCCCCTCCCCGTCACCAATGTCCCCACCACCACTGCCCCACCAGGACCTGCTCAGCCATGGACCCGTGGAGGACGTTGTCCGCTCGCTCCTCCTGGTTGGCGGCGATGAACTCGGGGATGTAGATGGAGGGTCGGGGCTTCATCTTCTCCAGGTGGGGCCAGAGCTGCTCCTGCAGCGGCCAGTCCAGCACCTCCGCCCGCTGCATGGCCTCCGCCAGGTTCAGCGAGGAGATGTCCCAGCCTGGGGGACAAGGGGTGACCAACCTGCTCAGGGTTCCCCCCCCAGCCCCATCGCAGGTCCTTCCCCCCCAGTGTCCCACCTACCATCGAAGACGATGTCGTTGGGGTGCACCATGGGCAGCAGGTCACGGAAGGGCACGTAGACATCACCGGTGGGGCCGGTGCCCAGGCAGACGGTGGAGGCTTGGAGCAGGGAGCCGTAGTAGTTGGCTTTCTGGGATGGATGGAGAGCACCAGGATGAGCCACCACCACCACCACCACAGGGGGGGGGTCCCCAGCACCCCAAAATTGGGGTGCCAGAGCTACAGAACACCTCCACAGGAGCAAGGAGATGGGGGTGCAGGATCTACGGGTCCTAGGACACCCACCTTGCGCCCCGTCTTGGTCATCCAGGACAAGCCCAGCTTGTTGGCCAACACGGCCGCCGTCACCGTCGTGCCGTTGTTGCCCCCCCAACCCACCAGCATCACCCCCAAACGCGGGACCTGCCGCGCCGTCCGGAAGGTGAACCGGGTGGAGCAGGGCCGTACCTGCAAGGACGTAGAGATGGAGGGACACCACGGGGACGAGCAGAACCCACCACCAAGTTCTCCACCCCCAAACCCCCCAATTTCGTGACCCCCCCACCCCGAGGGTCCCCTACCTTGGTGACGCCGTTCTCCTTGCAGACGTGCACGGTGCTGTACGTGTACTTGGCCTCGATGAAGTCCTTGCTGTACGTGACGTCGGGGCTCTCCACAAGGAATGTCTCTGCCATTGTTCCCGGAGCTGGAATAGGAGGAAATGGGTGTCAGCCCCGCAGGCCTGGCACGGCCGAGCCCCCCCATCGCCCCCCCCTTCCTCCTCCTCCTCCTTCT
>NW_015090769.1:903902-904144 GCF_001431845.1 Calidris pugnax | reverse complement strand
CCGGCACCTCATAACCCCATAACCCCTGCCACCAGCACCCCACAACCCCTGCCACCAGCACTCCACACCCCTGCAACGGGCACCCCACAGCCCTGGCACCCTACAGCCCCTGCCACCAGCACCCCACAGCCTCCAGCACTGGCACCCCAGCACCACACAGCCCTTGGCACTCCCACCCCAGTGCTCAGCCCCCAGCATGGGCACCCCAAAAACCACAGCACTGGCATCCTTGTAGCCCCCCC
>NW_015090769.1:903127-903631 GCF_001431845.1 Calidris pugnax | reverse complement strand
CCATAGCCCCTGCCACTGGCACCCCACAGCCCCTGGCACCCCACAGCCTCCAGCACTGGCACCCCAGTACCCCGCAGTCCCTGGCATTCCCACCCCAGTGCTCAGCCCCCAGCGTGGGCACCCCAAAAACCACAGAACTGGCATCCTTGTAGCCCCCCTTCCCCCCCCTGCCATGGGCACCCCACAGCCCCTGGCACCTGTGGCCCTTGGCATGGGCACCCCAAGAGCCCCTGGCACTGGCACCCTGCAGCCCCCAGCACGGGCACCTCAAATGTCACGGCGCTGGCACCCTTATAGCCCCCCCATGGCACTGGCACCCCAAAACCCTGCAGCCCCCCACATGGGCACCCAAAAGACCATGGCACCCTGAAGCCCCTGGTGTGGGCACCCTGAAGCCCTTGGCACAAGGACCCTGAATCCCTCCCGCACCGTGGGCACCCAAAAGCCCCTGACACCCCTGCACCCCCCCCCATCCACTTCTGTGGGCCCCCAGAGCCCTGGCAC
>NW_015090769.1:901085-901391 GCF_001431845.1 Calidris pugnax | reverse complement strand
GTGGGGTGATGGGGGGGGGCCCAGCGTCCGGCCCCCACGGCCACGGGAGGAACAATGATCCCTTGGTGCCGGGGCTGGGAGGACAAAACGAGCCCCGCGCTGGAATGCCAGTGCCTCAGCAAATTATTGAAACAAAAATAACATTTCTTTGTACAATAATCCTGGGGCGGGGAGGGTCCGGGCAGCGCTGCCAGGGGCCCAGAACTGGTATTTTTCCACTGCTTTTTCCTTTTTTTTTTCCCTTTTTTTTTTTTCTTCTTTTCTTTTTCCTTCTATTTTTTTTCTTCTTTTTTTTCCCCCCCTTTG
>NW_015090769.1:900702-901018 GCF_001431845.1 Calidris pugnax | reverse complement strand
ACTTTGTCGGCTTATTGGTGCCCAGTCTCTGAAGCATCAAGGTAAGGTGCTACATGATTCTATTTGCATCTTTTTTTTTTTTCTCCTTTTTTTTTCCTCCTTTCTTTTTGGTCTTTTTTTTCTCCTCTCTTTTTTTTTCTCCTCTCTTTTTTCTTTTTTTTTTCCTCCTCTTTTTTTCTCCTTTCTTTTTGGTGTTTTTTTTCTCCTCTCTTTTTTCTCCTCCTCTTTCTTTTTTTTTCTCCTCTTTTTTTCTCCTTTCTTTTTGGTCTTTTTTTTCCTCCTCTCTTTTTTTTCTCCTCCTCTTTCTTTTTTTTTT
>NW_015090769.1:895559-900509 GCF_001431845.1 Calidris pugnax | reverse complement strand
CACCAAGGATGGACCCCAAAAAAGGGCTGATTGGGGGTGCTGGGGAGGGTGGGGGGGTGTGGCTGCAACATCACCATCGGAGCGTGTCAAGGACAAATTATTCTAACGAGCTTCCCCCCCCTGGAAAACCAGCCCCCAGCAAAAAAAAAAAAAATAAAAGGTGGGGAGGAAAAATAAAAACCTGGGGGGGTGTTTCCAGCATCCCTGGGGGCAGGAGTGGGGGGGACACATCTCTGCCATCCTGGTGCCCACCATGGTGCCAAGTGGTGCTTTTCCCAGGTGTGACATGGATTTTGGGGAGCTCAGGGCTCCTCCTGAGCATGGGAAGGGGGTCAGAGCCCCAAATAGATGCTGGTCCTTGTGTCCCCCCCCCCCAGGCCCGGGCACAGATAAGGCGGCAGCGGCAGGAGCCCGGCTGGCTCTGGCACGGCAAAGGCAGCCAGTAAATTTCCACTGGGGCAGCTCCCAGTTTAACGAGCTCCCAGTTTAACGAGCTCCCTGCGTGACCCCGGCCGGAGCGGGAGCTGCCAGCAGTGGGAGAGGAATTCCCCAGGAAAACCGGGAAGGGGAAAGGGCCAGGGAGACCCTTCCCACGCGTGTGGGAACACCCCAAGGGGGTGAAACTGGCACCAGGGAGGAATGAAGAGATGATAAAAAAAAAAAAGGGGGGCCCGGAGCTGTGTTTCAAATGTCACCTCTGAGACAAGAACCTGATGATTTGGGGATTGGCATCGGGGTTCGTGCTCCTGTGGGGGCTCGTGGTGCTGTTCCAGCTCCAAGGTCAAGGCTGGTGAGACCGGATCGAGCAGAGCCTTCCCTGTCCCCCCCTTCCAGCTTTAAAAAAAAAAAGCCAAGATAATTCTAAAACGTGACTTGATATCTGCATTATTCCCCTTTCCTCCGTATTTTGGAGGTGGACTCCCAAATCCTGCACTACAGCAGACAAACGTGGGCTCGTTACGAACAGGGTAACGAGCAAGACCTGCCAGCCCTTTGGGTCTCGAGACCAACAAACCTGTGACTGTCACCCACTGCCAGAGGAGGGGACCCCAAAGCTGGTGGCACAAGGGAAGGTTTTCAGAGCACGTGATGGTAGGAGCAGTCCCCGGGGTGGTTTTACAGAATCACAGAATCTTCCAGGTTGGAAGGGACCTTAAAGATCATCTTGTCCAACCGTCAACCCGACTGACAAAAATAGACACCCACACAACAAACAAGGAGCATCATCACTAAACCAGACCTCCCAGCACTACATCAACCCGGCTTTTGAACACCTCCAGGGATGGGGCCTCAACCACCTCCCTGGGCAGCCCATTCCAAGGGCTGAGAACCCTTTCAGTGAAAAAATTTTTCCTAATATCCAGCCTGAACCTCCCCTGGAGCAACTTGAGGCCATTTCCTCTCATCCTGTCACCTGTGACTTGAGAAAAGAGACCGACCCCCATCTCTCTACACCCTCCTTTCAGGGAGTTGTAGAGAGCAATAAGGTCTCCCCTCAGCCTCCTCTTCTCCAGGCTGAATAACCCCAGCTCCCTCAGCCTCTCCTCATCAGACTTATTCTCCAGACCCCTCACCAGCTTTGTCGCCCTTCTCTGCACCTCGATGTCTTTTTTATGGTAGGGGGCCCAAAACTGGACACAGTACTCGAGGTGAGGCCTCACCAGTGCCCAGGACAGGGGGACAACTGGATTCTATTTTGCCTGGCTCCGCCGCTCGCCGGGGACGCCGCAGGAGCCGTGACCAGAGCGAGCTGCCACCGTGACAGCCAGAAAAAAGGGACAGTCTGGCTACAACCGAGATGCTACTGGTACCCTGAGCCTTCGTTGGATGATTCAGCCCCTCTGGGGGAGGTGGCAGCGTGGGCAGTGTCTGCTCCAGCCCCATCCTGCATCCACCTCCCTGCTCCAGCTCCCCAGGGACCTGACTCATCCCAACAGGAGCAAGCACAGACGTCAAACCCAGCAGGAGAGGCAGCAGCCCCTTCCAGAGATGCAAAAACACTGAGGGGAAGGCACCGGAGCCAGGTCTGGACCTTCTGGACCCTCCCCATCAGAGCCACTAAAACTTGGGAAGATCCAGCATCACCCATCCCATGGGAAGCAGATCCCTCCCGAGCCCTGGCTGCCCGGGGCTGAGCACCCCCAAGTCTCTGTGCCCACAGGACCCCTCTAAAGCCAACCTCCACGTTGACACCAGTCGTGGGTGCCTCTTCAAAAGCAGCTTTTCCCCAAAAAAAACCTGGGCAGGAGATCACCCATCCCATGGGAAGCAGATCCCTCCTGAGCCCTGGATGCCCAGGGCTGAGCACCCCCCAGGCTCTGTGCCCACAGGACCCCTCTAAAGCCAACCTCCACGTTGACACCAGTCGTGGGTGCCTCTTCAAAAGCAGCTTTTCCCCAAAAAAAACCTGGGCAGGAGAAGGATCCAGCAGGATGTGGCTGCCCCATCCCTGGAGGGGTTCAAGGCCAGGTTGGATGGGGCTTGGAGCAACCTGGTGTGGTGGGAGGTGTCCCTGCCCAGGGCAGGGGGTTGGAACTCAATGATCTTGAAGGTCCCTTCCAACTCTGACCATTCTATGGTTCTAAGTGCTTCCATGGAAGATCTCCAGCCTCTGGTCCCACCAGAGCTCCAGAAAAACCTCCCCGAAGAGCAGGGCTGCTCCACAGCAAGGACCTTTTCCTTCTGGTGTTTCTCTTACCTACTGCTCTGACACTTTATCTCCCTCAACTGACTCGGCTCCTTTAAGTTTCCTGCTTCCAAACTCCTCGCCAGCCATTTATCACCTTTCCCTTTGGAGTTTTCCTTGCAGTAAGAAGCACTGAAAAGAAATATACAACCTTATTGTTTGCTTGTTTTTCCAATACAGTGAATTTATTATATGTTGCAAAATCAGCATTCAGCTTTTTTAGTGTACAAAAAAGACACTAGCTCTTAAGAAAAAAGATTAGGAAAGCTGAAGACTATGCTGCCTTTAAATTGTAACATTTTGGCAAAGTGAAAAGCTCTTTTGTAAACTCCAACTCCATGGCTCAATATAGTTTTTATCCACAGTACAATATTACAAAGTAAAACACAGTATCAATAAGTTAAGATCATACTTAATCACCTAGAACTGGTTTCTATTAACCCAAAAAGCACAAATTTTGCCTAGCTTCATAATCTCTAAAAAGGAAAAAAAAAAAAAAAAAGGAAAAAAAATAAAAAGGCAGATTCGACTACAATTCTTTAAACACAGTCCAAAAGAAAAGTGAAGCAGAAAGTTGTTGAATGCTAATTGGGTCTCACAGTTTGGATATTCATTAAATATCTTCAGTTTTTATATTCAAATTTTAGAAGTTCCAGAATATACATGTAAATGTACACAATACATCTTTGTATACAACTCTGTTTGCAAAAATATCTTATAGCAGATGTATAAAGATTGAGATCCATCTCTATCCCCCTCCCCCACCCCCCCCTTCCAAAGCAACGAGAAAACAAAAAAAATATATATCCCAGTCAAAATATTAAGGATCAGAAGGAGAAGTGTTTCCATGGAAGAATTTACTCATCCTGGGTTTGTAGCTGCTGCCTCTTCTGCCAGCAGAGGTTCGGGCTCCTCACGCTGCAGTTGGAGATGATGAAGGTCCCACCGAGCCCCGCAGAGATGATGAGGAAGGTCCCACCAAACCCTGTGGCATCGGGAAATTCAGCCTTGCCATTGAGAACACCCAAAATGTGCCACCACCAACGGGTGACAACACTCACAGGTCTGGCACCGAGTGGGGTTGTTGGGGTGACAGATCTCCCAGCAGGTCCCAGAGAGCAGCGTCCCTGGTTCCTCCACGCAACCCAAGTCTCTCCTTCCCCCATCCTTGGGGCTTGGGTGAAATCCAGCTCAGGTGCAAATTCCCAGCCACGGGAGGTTTCCTGGGGCTGTGATTCCAACAAAGGCTCCAGCTTGGACATTGCCACCACCTACTGCTTAAGATGCTCCAGCGACCAGACCCCACCGAGCAGGAGGACAAAGTTTTCTGGAGAAGAAACTCCTCGCCTTCAACTCTGGTGTTATTTTCCAACTTTCCCTGAGGAGCAGGAGCACCGGGGGCCGGCAGCGTTCCACAAGTGGGTATGCCCTCAGGAGAAACAGCTCCCTGACCTTCGGTTGTCTTCATCTGGAGAAGAAGAGATGGGACCGAAGCGTTCCTCAAGCCCCAAGATGCTCATCAGAGGCTCCCACCCTACGGACCTCCTTGGACATCACATCTCTTCCCTCCCATGGCCTCCACCGCTCCGCTTCCCAAGGTTTGGCTCTTGCAGACCAGCAGAGACCCCGTGGCTGGCTGGTGGCAGTCCGTGGCCCACGGGTGGCACAGCTGGGCCACCTCCCGTTGGCTTTTTTTTGGTTTTGGTTTGAAGAAGGGGGATGGCAAAGTCCTGGCGAGCGAGAAACTCACAACTCAGCAAGTGACAACGCAAAGCGGTGGCCCTGGCCGGACGACGCAGCAAAACCCATCTAGCCAGAATGGAATTATTAATAATATTATATATTTTTTTTTTCTTTTTTTTTTTTTTAAATACAGCAGATGGACCCACTTTTTTTGGGGGGGGGAAGGGCGGGAAAAAAAAATAAAAAATAATTAAATTACTCCTTGTGTAAGAACTGTTTCCCCTCCTTAACACTGCCATTCCGCTCCTTCAAAGGGTGAAAGACTCTTCAGTGCAACCTCCAAGGGAAGGAGACGCCACAGGAAAGTAATCCTTTACTTTGAGATAAAGCAGGAAGAAGTCAAATCACACAGGGCTGGCAGGATTAAAAGGGGAGAGAAAGAAACAGCGGAGTTAAAGGACACCTTTGTGCTTTTTGGCGTGTTTCTCACACCCTGGCCATACTCTAAAAAAAAAAAAAAAAAAAAAAGGTTCCCTTCAAGTCCAAAAAAAAAAAAAAAAAGCCACCAAAAAAAAAAAAAA
>NW_015090769.1:867585-895226 GCF_001431845.1 Calidris pugnax | reverse complement strand
AACAAAAATCACAGAATCTTAGTGGTTGGAAGGGACCTCTGAGATCATCGAGTCCAACCACAAAAAAAAAAAAAAAAAAAAACCCAACAAAACCAAAAAAAAACAAAATCAGGAAGAAAGACTGCACCAAGAAGCTGGCGAGATAAAGCCCAAGAGTGGAAATGACCCGCCTGGGAAAATGCTACCTTACTTCTCTCACGCTCGGGCGCCCTGTTCTGAGAGTGATTTTGCTGCTGCTGCTTCTTTGGAGGAAAGATCAAATGAAGCAGTTACAGCACATATTCACGCTATAGGCCTTTATGCAATACCTTTTGTATTTTCCCCAAAATGTTCTCTTTTTTTTTTTTTTTTTTGTACAAAAATAGACCATAGTCTCATTAGCAATTAATAAAGTTGGCTGCCTCGGTATAAAATTATAAAAGTCAAAAGCCAGACAGGGCTCAACCTTCCCGGCGTTGGGAGGTGAAGGGGAAGGGGGCAGGCAGCTGGAGAGGCCACTGCAAAAACCTTTACCCTTCCAAAAACCCAAGCAGGTGGAAAAAAAAAAAAATAATAATTGGGTTTTTTTAGGTTGGTTTGGGTTTCTTTTGTGGTTTGGGTTTCTTTTGTGGTTTGGGATATTTTTTTGTGTGGGTTTTGTTGTTGTTTTTATTTTTTTTGTTGTTGTTTTTACATAAAGGATCCACCTCTGCACTGCACCAAGCCCTCAGTGCAGATCCCTGGGGCTGATCCTCATCCCCTCCTACTGACACGACCGCCTGGAGAGCGAGCACACACCGGAGATGACAAAAGCAGGACCAAACCAAGGAGAGCTCTGGGTACGAGGTGTATTTTAACGCGGTGCCATGGGGAGCAGACAGCTTGCATACCAACAGTCGCAGGTGCCAGAGAAGGAGGTAACCTAGCAGCATTCCAGTTCCTCACCATTTGAAGGACAATTTGTAACCCAGCAGACCCGGGCCAGGGGTAATTACACTTCATGCCAAACTTTTAATCCAGGAAAAACTACTGATTCTTAACCTTTGGGAGCTTCGTTCACTTTAGGCAAGTTTTCCCTCAAGTGTCAAAACGCTGGCTTCAAATAAGCAGAATATATTTTTTTTTCTTATTTTTTTCTCTCTTTTTTTTTTGGATTTTTTTTGGGTTTTTTTCGTTTTTTCCTCATTTCTTACATCCTGACATTCAGAGAGGCTAAAACTCAAGAGGACCGTGCCGGGCGTTGGGCTCAGGCACGGACACGACAGATTCGGCATCGTTAAGAAATCCCCAAGTTCTTCAACCAGGAGGAATTAATGCTCGTCTCTGAAAGGAATCTTTAAGTTGTATAAAAGGGAACGTAACGTCCAGGTGACTTTTGTTTTTGTTTTTTTTTTGTTTGTTTCTTTGTTTTTGCCCTACCCAGTCCGGATCAGCGCCAGCTAAAACTGCTGTTGGTCATACTCTGCTATCAGTTTTTTAATGTGAGCCAGTTTGTTGTGGAGGTATTCGCAGCGGTTCTTCTCTTGGCTGTAATTGGGGTTAGTCTGTAAAGAAAAAAAAAAATGAATAATGCAGTGATGGAAGGTAATTCAGAACTCAGTGACACCTACGCTGAACCCAGACGAGGTTATCAGACCTCAGAGTATGAATATACGACCCAAGAATGAAGTTTTTTCAGCCAGAGGAGTAAATGTCCCTTTAAAATGGACTTATTGTGGTCAAAGGAGGCAAAGAATAAAATCCCTTTCCATCAATATCCAGCCTCAGAATGGGGAAAGGGGTGCTCAGCCTGACTGGGAGCAGCTGGGACACAGGCTTGAGCTTCCAACGAGCATCACCTGCCCCCTCGTTAGCACTAAATTGTGCAAGTCTGGGAGCTTTAAGACAAAGACCAGCTTGCAACACACAAGGAATCTCTTCCAAAAAAGCTCCTAAATCCCTCAGGGACAAGAGGGCTCAGGGAGATATTTGTAGATTTGAAAAAACAAACCCACCCACAAACCCTACCTCATCCAGCTAAATCATAAATCCCTCCAGTCAACAACTGCTGCTCTCCATATACATACAGAGATGTAAAGTCTCCTGCGTGCCCCACACACCAAAAAAGCCCCACTGAGCCCCACAGGGGACCACGTACCCCAAGTGACTCAACACTTGGAGACTGAACCCAAATCATCCCCAACATCCCAGCAGAGCCCCAGACCCGGAGCATCCCGGTATCACTCAGCCCCAGCATCTGAAACACAAACTGTCCTTTCCTTGATGGGATAAAGGCACTAATTTAACATGTTTTGTTCTTGCCAAGCCCCTATGGCAGCCTCGACTCCCCCCAAATCTTTTTGGGATCAGGGAAGGATCGTTTTTTTGGGACAAGCTGGAGCTGAACAACGATCTGCCACAAAGCTGCAGAGGCTGGGCTTTCCCTTGGCCCGTACCCATCTCTTTCACTCCCAACTAAGGGCACCACCCAAAAGCCTTTTTTGAGGCCAACTATTTATTATTTTTTTTTTTTTTTACGTACCTTTTTAATTTTCCGATATTCCTGTAAAATTTGATCATGGATGGTCTAGAAAGGAAAATACAGCTTATTATTTTCAAAAGAGCTGACGGTTCTGCAACCCACTGCAGTAGGCAAGGGTTTACTGATGGCTCAATGTACATATTTCCTCCAAATATTGACCAAAATCCACCCCCTCCATGACTTCCCCCCCGTGACAGCTACAACCAGCCTCACTGACTCCCTTCCTATACTGGTGCTGACACCAGCAGCACTGGGAGGATCAGGCCCCATTCCCCAGCCCTGAGAACTACCTGCGACAGGCACCTGGGCTGGCAGGATAATTGCCATTTCCTCCACACAGCTCAGACTCATTTTTCCCCAGAATATATAAAAATAATTCAGTGAGGAACGACTGAATTTCTCCAAGAGAGGGGGGGGAAGGCCGCAGCACAATAGGTGCTCTGTAAAAATCTGTTTGTAATACTCCGTGAGACTTAGTTGCTCAAGATAATGAATAGTTAAAGCTCTTTTAAAATCAGTCTGACAAGTCAAATAATGCTACATTATTAAGATCAAAGATTCCAGAGGAACAGATGACCCCGGACTAACTCCCCTTCCAGCCCTGATACGCTCCCATATGTGCAAATATGAGTTTGCTGGCTGGGATACACTAATAGCTTCCAGCAGCTTTTGGCTGAAGACGCCAATTGTCTCACTGAGGCCTTTCCTTGTCAACAAGTACCGTGATGTGTGCTCCAGCTTGAAAACGAAAGAACACAGAGCTGTTTTAAGAACACTCCACAAAGCTGTCAGCTGGGTGCACGTTCTGCATCCAGCCCTTCTGGGCTCTGGGGCAGCGCCTTGCAGCCACCGACCCATCCCCACCAGCCCCAGAGACACCAAACCGATGAGTCGTAGGGTTTCCACTCGTAGAACTAGCTCGGAAAAAATAGAAGGAAACAAAAAACCACCAAAAATAATTCTGTTTCTACCTTATATTCTTCAGAGCCCTGCAAAAGCTGCTTCAGCTTGGCGTCTAACTGCGTAAACCGTCGCGTTATCCTCTCTATCCGGGCGTGCAAGTCCCTGTACTCGTTGTATTCCGCGTTGAAGTCGTTTTTGTAACTCTGACGCTGCTCCGAAGAGGAAATGGCCGCGTATTTTCTGGAGGGAGAATCATTTTCAGTTCATCAGTTGAGTAAATCTTCCCTCCAGAAATCCCCCTCCAATGCCAGAACCAGGGTGACACATCTACCAGGTGATGGCGTTTGGAAACCAATACAGCCTCTTAAAATTGGCATTATAGTAGAAGAGAGGTGACTGTCAGGATTATTGCCTTGAGTTCTGCGTAAAACAAGACAGTGTTTGCTCCCAGAACTTCCTATCTGAGCCAGATAGGGTGGAATATGCAGGTACAGCAAAGCCTGGGAGCAGCTGGGGGTGTAGGAGGACATGGAGATAGCGCTGCTACAGCTTTTCTAACTCCTGCTGTCCCGCAGAACATGGAGTTCTGCATCTGTGCCAGACCTTGGAACAGCAGGAATACGATGCTTCCAGTGTTAAGAGTCTTTAAAGGAAACACAAAAAGCATTCAGCCGTCGTTGCAAAATGCTCACAGTAGGACTGGGTGGCAAAGGCAGGAGGAGAAACCACATTGAGCAGATCGAATACGTCCCCCACCACCTCCTGGAGACTCCCAATGGGAATCCAACACGAGAGCTCACGCTTAACAGATGCACCTTTGAGGCCCTCTAAAAATTATTCATCTCAACAAAAAGCCATTAAACCGGGAATTTTGCAGAAAAGCCCAGCAGCTTTTTTACTTTCTGCTGGTAAAACTCATCTCTTTGTAGGTGACAGCTCTAATTTGCCACCTTACTCCTACACAAACATGCAGAAGCTTATGGACTTAAAAAATTAAGGGAATTGCTCTAGGCAATCCTGCTTCAGCAGGGGAGTTGGACTAGATGATCTCTATGGTCCCTTCCAACTCTAAAATTCAGTGAAATTCAGTGAAAACTTCCACCCCCTTAACCCAAATGCACTCAGGCCTTAACAAACCGATTCCTTACGAGGGGTTGGTATAAATAATCATCTAAACAGGACACACTACTCTGAAATAAGGAAGTTGTTCTCCCTGGTATGAAACATACACCTCCACGATCAAAACAGCAGTGATTCTTATAATTTAAGGAGCAGAACACAATCAGAACAATCAGATTGTGCTAAAAAGTGTGACAACAGACCTTAGAGGAGTTCATAAACCTTACAGGATTTCTCTGGAGATGGACCGAAGGGCTGCAATATCCCTTTTTAGGAGGGATCAGCATATCCTTTGTAAGAAAAAAACCCCAAAACCAATCTGGCCACTTGCATTGCTCTGAATGGTGTCAGAAATGCCAACTCGGAGCGGTTTGTACGGCTCATACAGCCCAGCAAACCCATGGGTTTGTAACCATAAAAAAGCCCTATACAACTTCCAGTCAACTCCAGTGCCTGCTAGGCAGAGCCAAGAGTGGATGCCTCCTCTTCCTCCTGCTCTTCCTCTCAGCCCGGAGTTGATGGCACAAAAAAAACCCCAGGTGGAGACGTGCACAGGGAACATCACCCCCAGCTACGCTCCCTGCTATCACCCGCCTTTGTTTATAACAGGTTTGGCTTTATGCAGATTTTTGGCTTTACACGCGGGGATTTTTGTGCTTCCAGCAGACGAGTAGATTGTTTAATTAACCTCAAGGGGATCTGATTAAAAAGTCAAGAGGTGAAACAACTCACATCCTAACCCACGGGTTATAACCTCCCCAACGAAGAATGTTTCGCTGGTTTATGCAGATGATCTTGGCTCTGAGGAGGGGAAGAATTAGCTAACCTCCCAAAATCCTTTCTTGCCCCGTCTTCCAGAACATTAAAGCACATCATTTCCTCTTTAAACTTCCCAACATGGAGATGTTTAATCCTTTCAAGGTATGTAATATTTCTTGAAGTACTTTACCAATTGGTTTATAGGAAGATAACCTTGAACTGCACAAGGAGGGAAAGAACGGATCTGATACCAAGTTGAGTCTCAGGAACTATCTGCAAAGTTGGATTTACTCTTTTTTTTTTAAGCCCACCATACACAGTTCTATCAAGTAACAATAAAGTCCAACAAAAATCCCCAGTACGTTGCGATTTTTAGCTTGAAACATGATCCCAAAGTGATGAAGCAACTGATAAATATACTTACAATAAATAATCTGGCATTTCTGAAGTTGATGTTGGTACGCTAGAATTATTGCATGTTCCGTTTAAACCTGAAAAAATAAAAACTTGTTTGTAGGCATTCTTAAACCTTAAAGCTCTAGGCAATTAAACTTCATAAACATCTGCAATACGCCGTTTATCAAGTTCTAAAGGATTTCTGGTTTGCTTTGAACTGACAGAGATAGAAGATCTACAATAACCGTTCTGTGATTCTATAATAAGGTGGTTGAAACTTCAACGAGATCAACATTAGCCAATGCACTGAGCAGCAAAAAACCTTCATTTAATTGGTTTCTAAATGCTGCCTGCAGAGAGGGATAACGCTGCTATCACCACAAAACAAATTTACGAGTCCAGATGAGCAGAAGAGAGGAGCTGAGCAAGGTGCACATTTCTTTTCTCCCTATTCTACAGCGCACAGATTCCTACTAGTAATACTCCAGGTTCAGATTCCTACCATTAACACCCCAGACTCCTACAGGGCACAACAAAGGGGTTTATAAGGCATTCAGCTTTTTCCTCACCCAGCCCTACTGCCCTGCGGACAAAACAAAGTGCTCTCTGCTCTGAGAAGTTGAAGAAACACGAAGGGAGCAAGGCTCAGTGAAGAATATTTAGATATTTAGGAGTTAAGTGAAGGGATCGAAGACCTGAGGAGGAACAGGATTCCCCAGACCCCATCCTCAACCTAAACCAAACACTGCCTTATTAGTTTGGCTGAAGAAAGCAGCTGGATACAGGTTTGAAAGGGGATATTTCTCATAAAATGCATATTATACTGAATTCCCCAATCAGAGAGTTGACTGCACCCAGGGGAAGGCAGCAAAATAAGAGGCAAGGGGAGAAGGCTGCAAAGGATTTAAATCAACCGCTTTGCAGAAGTGTGTTCTTCTTTCCTATTCTTTCTGAGCCTGTTATTTAGAGCCAGCAGTTCCTAGATTTTGCACTTTCCCAGATGCCCAGGACAGGGAGGTGTGAGCTGAGCCCCATCTATCCCCACACCCCTACTTTACAATCCCTACTCCAGAGAGACTGCAGGGAAATGCCCACATAATAAACACAGGCATGGAAAAGCAATCACCTCATTCTATCTTTTAAAAAGTTGATTTTTCTCAGAATTTCCCCAGAAAAGCTCTCCTGAGCAGAACAGAATGGCAGAAAACTTGTGTTGTTTAAAGATCTCAATCTCAATTCCTGCTGGAGATGTTTGCAGCCAATTCTGTTTTCACCCCTACCTGGCCACCAGCGTTCAGAATGCAGACCGTGAAGGATGAAGACCATGGGTAAGGAAGATCGTGGAGGAGAAAGGGAGAAAAACCAGTTTATTTTGCCTGTGAGTGCCACCTACTGACTGCTGGAAGGACCCCAAAAGTCCCTCCAGCTGCCTCTGGAACAAACCTCCCAGGAGAAACTCTGCTTCCCCGCAGTCCCTGGCCCGAGGGGGACAGAGGGAGGGCTGCCAGCGAGAGGAGCAGGACCAGGGCCCACGCTGTCCCCATGAAATAAGGGGAAAAAAAAAATAAATCTCCCAATTGAGATGCAAAACTGGCTGTCCAGAATCCAAGCAGCCACTGACCACATCCTGTTTATGATTACTCCCAAGTCCAGCTCGGATTCGTTACCTCGCATACATCAGCGGTGCAGCAGGAACAAACCCCGACTCCTACTAATTAACAAAGAGCCAGTCATTAAGCTGTTTTGAAAGCAAGAGCAGAAAAGGTGATAAAAGGTCAGCAACTTCATGGAGAAAGAATTCAGGGTATTTTGGTATTTATAAGAAACACTGACAAAAACTTACATCCAGAGAGAGAGAGTGTGGCTGTGTATACCCACTGCCATCCAAGACATAAGACACATGGGGAAGAAAAACAACATTCACAGAAAAAACTACAAAAATTAAGATCGAAGCAGAATTAGGGTCTGAAGAGCGTGGATCTGTGGTGCCACACAACGATCAGGACCATGGATGTAATTAAAAAAATCACTGCTGAGCAGTCAAAATGCCTACAAAGGCTGTGGGGAAGGCGAGAGCTCAATGCCCTGCAGAGCTCTCCCTTCCCAGGAATTCAACAAATGAGGTTTTTGAGTTACTGACCCTTTTGAGTCAAAACTGGATGATTTTCATGCACCAAGAAGAACTTAAGGGTCAGAAAGTAGTAATGGGGCAAAGGAAAACAAGATGGATCCAAAAAAATATTTAACAAGGGATAGGGACTGCGATATCCACAGAGGCTGCAGGGGAAATCTCAGCGCCCGGGGAGTTGTAAGAAAGTGTAAGGAAAGAGCAGAAAAGAGGAAAACTGGTGAAGGAATCGATGGGATTAATCACCATTCTCTGCCCTAACTTCTAAGAGTATGTAGAAGTGAGGTAGGACTGACTTAGAAACACACTGGTTTGATGGAAGACATTTTCATCGCATCTCAAAGGGCCAAAGATTCACTGTTGTGTTAACCCCCAAACCAGAAATTCAGAGGATGAGGGATACAACAAGGAAGCTCTTTCAGCCTGAAAGAGCTGGTTGTTGTACATTGCTCCGACAACATTTATCACAAGACTTATCTCCCATCGCTTCTGTACACAATATTAAAAGCTTTTGTGACTAACTTTTCATTACTGAGTTAAAAATCAATAGGAGAGTCATCACAATACCCAACACCAGCAGAAGAGCCCTAAGTAATCAAGCAGCTCTGCTTTTTTTTCCCCCGACACATCTTGATGTCTGCCTTTCATCCCCCACATATTAATCCGACTTTTAATTTAACGAGGAGAAACATGACACGGTCTGAGGCAGGTTCCAAGCAGCGTGAAAGGTTAAACAGGAAAAACCTGATATCCTCTTTCGAGAGGAAGCACATTTGGTGATTTGTAGGTAGGGACAGAGCGATATTATTTCGTTAACCACACACACACACACGGTCTCTGCAAGCGGAGACGCCGCCTCCTCCCTTCCCCAAATGGATTTAGAGCAGAAATTATACACAGTCAACACCAATATTAGCACAAACTGTCCAGGAGGACGCCTCGGCCCGTACTCACCTGTGACCTGTTCCTGGGGAACACTACCTAAGTCAGCATTTTTTATTACTTCACAGTCCTGCTTCTCCTCTTTGCACTTCTCTTCGCTCTTCTTCTCCTTCCTCTCCTTTTCCTTGTCTTTGTGCTTTTTGGATTTTTTCTTGCTTTTGACGTACGAGCTGCAATTGTGCTTGCTCGTTTGGGGACAGTCTGTGGGGAGAGGATGAGTCAGTCTGTCGGTGGGCTCCGGGTTGTCACAGTCTCTGCCGTTGTGGGTCAGGTCGTTGCTGACATCCGAGAGGGGATCGTGAGGCCTGGGCAGCTCCAGCAGCGGGAGGTTGGAGCTGGAACTCACCGACTCGGGCAGAGCCGGAGGCAGGGAAGGGGCAGGGGGGGGAAGGTCCTTCCCGTTGGAAGAATTCACTTTCCCGTTGAAAGTAGGTTGAGTTCGATGAGCCAAATGTGAGATCCTGGGCTTTTTGTTGGCCAGGGGATCGATAAACTCCAAAGGTTGGGATCGTTTCTAGGGAGGAAAAAGTTTAAAAAAAAAAAAAAGAAATCTTGAATTAGCCAAAATTTGGGAGGCTGTTACCACTAGGTGGTGGTGCAACACCAGAGAACCAGGAAATATCCCCAGAAAAAAGAGCTCTGCTGGCAGTGAGAGCTGCCAGCAAGTGTCCCAGCTCAAAGGCTGCTCCTGGGCACAGGCTCCAGGACCACAAGGTCCTACAGAACCTCATCCATCCCTTCCCGACAATCCCGACAGCCCTGGAGCCCGCAGCAATTTGGGAGAGCTTAGAGAAACCCACCATCATATCAGCAGTTATTGATCTCCTGCACTATTCTCACCATGGCCATGCAACCCAGCCTGCTCTCGATGTGTCTCAATTCAAATCTAGCACTTTAGAAGTAAAACCCTGTCCTAACCCTGTCCTTTCCCTGTCCCCATCACTTGGCAGAGAATGGAAAGCATCATAAAAAACCATCTGTCACCTCTTCTGGTCGTGGCAGGACATTTAGAGCACCTCACAGTCCCTGAGAATGAAAGATGTGCTGAGATTGGTTGGACAAGATGATCTTTAAGGTCCCTTCCAACCTAGAAGATTCTGTGATTCCGAGATCTCTGGAAGAGGGAGGGATTCCCAAGTTCTGCATTTTGTTCCTGACTGATTTTACCCACTCTGTGGTCAACAGCTCTACCCCCACAACCCCACTCCTTCCTCTTCTCCAGAAAGAGGCATTTCCCGGAAGAGATTAGAAAATGGCAACTGTTCCAAGTTCTCAGAATTTAAGGCAAAAAGAGGACGTTTGGTGCAGTTTTAAAAGCCACGTCACATGGGCCAACACAATCTGAGAATCCCTTTTTTTTTTTTTTCTAATAAATAAGCAGTGCAAGAGAGAGAAGTGGTTCCCAATGTCCCCATCAGCCCTGGCTGGGCTCGGAGAAGCTCTGTGTGCCCAGGGGCTGTGGGTCAGCCTGGGGAAGCTGCAGCCTGGAAGAACCCATCCATTGGGCAGGAGAAAGAAGAGCTCAAGGCAGATCCTGAACTATGGCTCAGTCCAGCTAAAATTACTTGGGAGAGCCATGAGTGCAGCAGCGTGTGCCTGCCCGGGCAGCAGGAACCGGGAGGAAAGATGATTTAGTGCCCAGAGGAAAACAAGCAACAGTTCCGGTTATTTCTTTTGGATATTTTACTATTTTCTTTACGTCTCAGGCCGGACTGCGATGTGTTTGCAAAGGGAAATTTTGTTCCGTCGGAGAAACGCAGCTGGATGCGCGGCCACTCTGCCAGGGAGCCACCAATTGACCCCTTCCCCCCCCTGTAGAATCATAGAATGGTTAAAAGTTGGAAGGGATCATCTAGTTCCACCCTCCTGCCCTGGGCAGGGACACCTCCCACCAGCCCAGGTTGCTCCAAGCCCCCTCCAACCTGCCCTTGAACCCCCTCCAGGGATGGGGCAGCCACAGCTTCTCTGGGCAACCTGGGCCAGGCTCTCACCACCCTCACAGCAAAGAATTTATTCCTAATATCTAATCTAAATCTCCTCTCTCCCAATTTAAAACCATAACCCTTTGTCCTGTCACTGCACTTCTTGACAAAGAGTCCCTCCCCAGCTCTCCTGGAAGCTCCCTTCAGATATTGGGAGGCTGCTATGAGGTCTCCTCTGAACCTTCTCTTCTCCAGGCTGGTTATTATTTCTCTTTGCTAATTCCGGGGGTCTCAAGGGCACGGGGGTCTCAAGGGCACGGGGGTCTCAAGGGCACGCTGCTCAGTGGCAGGAATCCTTTCCACCTGGGAAGGTAAGGAGGCAGAGGAGCTGCTGGAGGGACAAGGACAGCACGTCCAACCGGCTTTGCAACATCCCCAGCAGAACAGCAGCAGTGTCCATCTCCTCACCCTGCCTGCAGGTCTCGGGCAACAGATTTGAAAAGTGCCACCTTTTACCCTCCTTTCTCTAAAGCCAACACACACCAGCTTCCCTGGTGTCACCTCTCTGGTTTGAGGGGTACGTGCCCGTGACACCACCTCTGCCAGGCTTCCTTGGAGTCACCACACCAAGTTATTTTTTCTCCTTCGCCTTCATTCCCCAACTGAACTTTCTCAAAATATTGAAATATTTTGCATTCCACACTACCAAATCCCAGTCTCCTCTGCTGGGATCTCAACCATCAGCAGGCAGCCCTCCTCTAAATAGCAACTACAGCTATAGAGTATCCAAAAAAAAAAAAAAGAAAAAAAGAAAGAAAGACTGCTTACAAGAAAAAGCTGTCTGTGGTTTGCTGCCTGACACCAGCCACGGCAGAAGCGCTGCTGGAAACATTTATATTCCATGTTTGGTTGCCCCTGTTTTACCAGCATTTTCTAGATCCAAACCAATCAACCACCCAAAGTTTCTACTGGGTCATCTCAAGAGATCAAAAACATCACAGAATCACATGGGGTTGGAAGGGACCTCTGGAGATCATCTCCTCCAACCCCCTGCCAGAGCAGGGTCACCCAGAGCAGGTCCCACAGGAACGTGTCCAGGTGGGGTTTGAATGTTTCCAGAGAAGGAGACCCCACCACCTCCCTGGGCAGCCTCTGCCAGGGCTCTGCCACCCTCAAAATAAAGAGGTTCCTCCTCATGTGTGGTGTTGGGGGATATGAAGGGGAGAACTTTGCAGAGTAGGGTTGATGGTTGGACTCGATGATCCCAAGGGTTGTTTCCAACCTGAATGATTCCATGATTCTATGTTTAGGTGGAACTTCTTACACTCAAGTTTGTGCCCATTTCCTCTTGTCCTCTCACTGGGCACCACTGAAAAAAGCCTGGCCCCATCCTCCTGACAGCCACCCTTTCAGTATTTATAAGTGCTGATCATCCCCTACAGACCTTTGTATCTTTCAGAATACACACAAATCTTCCTGACACCCACCCTTTCAGTATTTAAAAGTGTTGATCATCCCCTACAGACCTTTATGTCTTTCAGAATACACACAGCCACAACGGAGATGATTTTTCCAACCTACATTTTTTTCAGAATCAGGTTAAGAAAAACACAAGACCGGCCTCTTAACAGAGTCGTATCTTTCCAGGCAAACTCAAAGGAAGGGGCACGTTCTTTATTCACCAGGAACGTGCCCACAGCAGAGCAGGACAGGATTTGGAATTAAGCACCTGGCAAACAAGTTGCCCAGTTCTTGTTGTGAACGGAGCATTGCCTCCCTCCTCGCTGCCAGAAAGCACATAATTTCTTTACCTGCTAATATTCTTTGCCACTAATCCTCAGCGCGTCTGTCCAGACAAGTAGGCATTACACATTCCATTGGCAGGAGGAGAATAAATACTCAACTTGTCTGGGCTGACCCACAGCTGAGAAGGGAAGCTGGTATTTCACAATGCTTGCAAGAAATGCCTGCACGAAGAGACACTGGGAAGAGCAGGGACAGACCCTGCTTAACACACAGGGCAAATGCAGCTCCTTCCCAGTTTATTAGGATGGAAAAAAACCAGTCAAAATGTACTTTTCACAGCTCCACGCACCAGCATCTCAACAAATCAAAGAGCAGACCAACCTGCCCCTGATCTGTCCCAGCAATTAGGTTGCAAAAGGTCAAGGTTTTTAATAACTCGACTGTGTTTGGGAGCTGCTTATTACTGCTTCGTTCCAGTCAATTATTAGTAATGAGTAAAACACAAGCTCATTCTCCCAGGAACTCCAAGAGGGATGCAGGCACTGGGGATGAAAAATGTAGCCCTTAAAACTAAACCTAAGACATGCTCTCAGAGATCCTCCCCATAGGCCACATCCAGGAGAAACAGATGCTGAAGAAGCCCAGAATTAGACTCTAACTTAATAAAATGGGGAAAGAAACTCAACCCAACCCCAAAACTCAACCCAACAATCTCTTGATAGCTTGGCTGGGACCCTAGGTCCAGCTCCCAAACTCCATGGAGAGAAGATGGAGCCAAGGGCTGGCTCTGAGCCCCCCCTGGAGAAGGATCACCTACCTGAGGAGGAGAGCTGGAGTTCACGGTGTCTTTTGGTGGACTCAGGGAAGGTGCTTCTCCTTGAAAACCGCTGCTGTTCTGCGGCTGACAGAGTTTCCTGAAAAACAGAATTCCGGGGCTGTTCCAATCCCGTGCCTGACAAGCCAACAGATGGTATTTCAAACCTGCCTGCAGAGCAAAGAGCCTTTTTGGGGGCTCAAATCTCCTGACTGCTTGAAGATGCCACCAAAGCAGCTCGTTCAGGCACTTACAGCTTCGATCTCGGACAAAATCTGGGAAGAAATAACTACTACAGAGTAATATCAATCAACAACAGAAGATAATTGCTTATCTCTTTCTTGTCTTCCCATGATTTTGGGGATTCTCTAAATGGAGGTAACACCCCGGTGTGATGCTCTGCAGGGAGGGAGCAGGCTGAGCTATCAGACACCCGAGAGGATTCCCTAACGAGGATGGAACTTCCTTGCTGACAGTTTTGCCTCTTTTCTCTTGAACCGGTGACATAAATATTACAACAAATGAATTGCAACCTTAGAAAAACGATCCATATACAGATTTGGCACTTGAAAGCGTAGAGGAGGTATCTGTTCCTGCTACTGATTGAAATACAGCTCAATAAGCATTTAAACTAATTTCTGCTGACTTTGTCTCCCCCAGTTAAAATTGTCTTCACAAGAAAATTCAGCAAGGCAGCACGCTCTGAAAAGGGGTCAAAACTCAAGCTCAGATGTTGGGAGAGAAAGTTCTCCCGCTCATTAGGGCCATTAAAACAACATTTTGCAGAATAGCAGTCCCTTTTCAGAAGGAAGCCCCTCTGGGTCCATGAAAAAGCAGGATTATAACAGGAACCATTACATATGGTATTATTGGTCCACCAGGATTTACATTTAGAGCTTCATAATACTACTTTTGAGTTGCATCATGCAAAATAGCACTACTCTGGTGAGTATTTGCAGTATTGGACAAACAAAAGAAACCTCTTGTCACCAAAAGAGGTACAATGCAAGTCATTCTGATCACATAAGTGTGGAAATTCACGTTCAGGCTGGGGAATCTCCTCTCCCCACCACCCCAGGGGCTCTCTCTCTCCATCTCCAAGTAAAGTTTCCCAGCTTTGCCCTGCTCTCCTGACACCGGGTATTAATCACCCAGGAAAAACTACTCTTGCATCAAGCTGCAGCTGTCAAACTGGAAAAAAAAAAATAAAAAAAATAATAATCAGGGTTAAAGGTTTTAATAAAGTAGCTCTGCAGTCGTTTAGTCACCAGGCTGAATGACCAAACATCTAAATTCTTCCCCAAGAGGCTATAATCAGCTTTAAAGCGCACACATATTTTTCAAACATTGGGAAGATTATTTCAGAGATAAGGCCCGTGACTTTCTACAAGGTTTTCATGAACCTCGGGCCGTGTTGTGGCAACGTTTAAGCCCCTGAAGTTTCACTGCCGTTTTGGCTTCAGTCGCTGCTTTGTTTAATTTTATTTAGAACAATCTCAACAGCCAGGGATCGACTCGAGTAAAACGCTCGGAGACTGTGAAAACAGGAAGGGGAAGAGTGAGATTCCATCAACGCCGCAGTGAAAGTGGCTTTTTTGGATGCTGTTTGGCTGGACTGAGTAATCTTGTCACATCTACTAGGTTAATTATGGATTTAAAAAAAAAAAACGAGGGGATGAAAGACAATGACTTTCAATTCGGCGCCTCTTGTAAGAGAGGAAAAACTTTTCAATCCAACGATGAAAAAAAGATGGAAAACACAAAAAACCCCAGTGTTATATAGTTATATAGTTTTAATATCTGCAGATGTGCCAATTATTGCAGCCGATGAAGCACAGAGTGGGGCAACTGGACCTGAAAACCAGGAGGACACCCAACAATTGGCTGGATCCAGGCAACGGCGCGGCCGCCGCAGCCGGCGACGTAAAGCCCTACGTCTGGTGCCTGTGCCCTTTTTGTGAGTGGTTTTTTTTTTCTACTGTCTTCAACCCTACATGTTTTTTCCATTTTGTAGCCTCATTACCTGCGCTGGCTGAGCGGGGCTTTGTTTGTACAGTTGAATACATCCTTTCCAAGGTCTATTTTTAGACCTTCGCATAACTGAATGCCACAATTCTAGAAAAAAAAGCAGTAAACATGGCTTTCTGCGGGGAGAAATTAACTTTTTTTTTTGAAAGCCGTAAAGATTGCATGGCAGTTGTATTTTTCCATTTAATTATAATTCACCATCAAGGCCATTTAAACGAGTTTGATTTCTCTTCAGCGTGCCAAAGCACTTCCAGTGCAACTTTCTGTTGGTTTAACAAAGTCCCATCTCCAGGCCAACTGCGCCTTCAAATCAGGGAAACTGTTCAAACACAGCACGGTCTACTTCATCTTAACCCAAAGTGCTGTGAAATAAATGGCAAAAACAAGTGGAGTAAAATCTACATTACAAAAATAAGGACCGAGTCAGTACAGATGCACTGAAAACCCAGAGAGGGAAATATAAATGATCAGAGAAGGTTTTTTTCCTCTAGAAACTGGGGAGATACGTCTCTATCCCTGCTGCCTGACAGCCAAGAGCTCCTGAGAGGAAAAATATCTGTATTTTCAGGAAAGAACAAGAGGACAGGTGTCCCTTGGACATTGAGAATTGGACAATATGGGCAGAATCAGCACGTGTTTTAGGGGAATTCTCTCTAGAGAACCACCTCCTGCTTTTTCAGGCATCAAACCATCAAACCTCAATCTTGCGGGACGATGGTGCTAATAAACAGAATTTGCAACAGAAATAAAAACCCAGTGACCAAATGTTGGAATAACACTGGGAATGAAGCAGTGAAGTCTCCCAAGCCAAGGGCTCCAGAGGGACGGGGACATCCAGAGGAACAGGGCACAAAAGTGGCCGAGCAAGACATTGAGGGGACGTGGCTGCAGAGTGAGGTCCCTCTCTCCCTGCCTTGAACAAACACGGCACAGGAAGGCGTGCGCGAGGAGATACGGCGAAAGGAAAGGAGAGTTTCAATGGAGACTTGGAACTGGCCACATTTGCCTTAATCCATTCATCTCCCAGGATTTTAAACCACCATTAACTTTTGAACTGCACCAGCTTTTGTTCCCTTCTCCAGGTTTTCCCCCCCTGGCTTTTAGTGCAATGATTTAAAGGCAGCCTGGGTCGACCTGAAGAGCGCGTCCACTTTGACGTTCGAGTTTAGTAACTTCTACAACTGCCTGGACAACAAACAGATTTATGTTCAAGTAAATCAAACACTCCACTTACCATTGTTCTACTGACTTCAGCTACCCCGATTTATAGCAACTGACCCGGGGCAGTATTTTCAAGCTCCAGCTGATATTACAGAGAAGATGGAATAATTACCGAACGAGTATCCTCTTCAGCAACTGCTGATCTCCTTCAGAGTAGCCAGGCCAGTCCTTCTGCACTTCTTTGTATACACAGTCTTTCAGTGTGAAAGTGCTGTCCTTGGCACTCAAATTTGCCACCTGAAACAAAAGTATTTTGAAAAGAAGAAAAAAAAACAAAACAAAACCAAAATTGTTAGGGTTTAACCTTGGCACTCAAATTTGCCACCTGAAACAACAGTATTTTGAAAAGAGGAAAAAAAAAAAAAAACAAAACCAAAATTGTTAGGGTTTTTAATTTTCTCACTTGTTCTAACAAAAAAAATATCTAAGATGAAAGCAAACCAAAATTGTTAGGGTTTTTAATTTTCTCACTTGTTCTAACAAAAAAAATACCTAAGATGCAGGCAAAAAATCTCAGCAGTTGGTAGGGTCAGAGAACAAACAGATTTTATACTTAATTTCCTAATTAGTCCAGAGAAGTTGTGGATGTCCCATCCCTGGAGGGGTTCAAGGGCAGGTTGGAGGGGGCTTGGAGCAACCTGCTCTAGTGGGAGACGTCCCTGCCCAGGTCAAGGGGTTGGAACTTGATCTTTAAGGTCCCTTCCAACTCCAACTATTCTAGGATTCTAATTATTTGGCTTATTTAATCTAACTGTGCCTTCCCTTTTGCCTTGCCATCGCACCAGTTTATTATGAGTTTCCAAAGTCTATCAAATTGGTTGGACTCAATGATCCATGGTTGGACTTGATGATCCCAAGGGTCTCTTCCAACCTAGACGATTCTATGATTCTAAATTTACTGGGGAACTGTGCCTTCCCTTTTGCCTTGCCATCGCACCAGTTTATTATGAGTTTCCAAAGTCTATCAAATTGGTTGGACTCAATGATCCATGGTTGGACTTGATGATCCCAAGGGTCTCTTCCAACCTAGACGATTCTATGATTCTAAATTTACTGGGGAACAAGTCAGATCTAAAGCCATTATTCAGCCTGGACAGTCAGGAATGGCACGACATCAGTTTGGGGGTTATTTCCAGGTATTTCCTTACTTTGGAACAGGCAGTGAACTTATCGTACCCGTCCCATAGCTAAAATGGTGCAGTTTTATCAGCTGATAGAGGGACTCCTGCGGCGAGAGCTTAGTTAACGATTGCCAAGGAGATAATTTCTCCCTCAGGAGCCAGTGAAAGAGGTGACAGAAAAGCTGCTTTCCCAAGGAGCAGCGAGGAGAAGGTCGTGCAGACACTGCTCAGTGCCTTGGGATCATCTGCTGGATTTCACGGAGGAGAACTTCTCCCAGGACAACTCCAGGGCAGGAACGAAACCTGTGATTAGCAGCTTATAGCCCAGGCTTTTACAACAGAGCATTGCACCCAAACAGGGTGCTGTGATTAGCTGGGGGCACTTGCACCAGTGGCTTTTTGACATTTGATCCAATTCCAGTGCCTGTAGTTTCCCCCCAAAACTCTGCCTGGTGCCTGCACGGATCGGAAACACCAATGGAATTGGCAGGATTGGATTAGAATGGAAACAACTTGTTGAGAGTTTTCCCACTTTAATCAGTCTTTCCACGGATTGACTGAAAATTTAACTTCTTGCTGCCGGTTACATGGCTGAAAAATACAAGTTTTCCCACTTTAATCAGTCTTTCCACGGTTTGACTGAAAATTTAACTTCTTGCTGCTGGTTACATGGCTGAAAAATACAACGTCAGCACAAAGCAAAAAGCCCCAGTGAAGTTTTCAGAGGTACTACAACATCTTGGTGAACCCTTCTCATGTGAGTGTAGAGGACTGCAAGCTTAGAAAGAAAGTAAAGCCCTAAATTTGTCTTTAATAAAGGGATAAGGAGGCAGAGGTGCCAAATGTGATGCCCAAAGCTGGGCTGATCCACTGGCAGAGCCAGCAGCCGCGTCCCAAACCCACTGCTTCAGCCGCTCCGTTTGATGAGCTTATTACACTCCAAATTAGAAGATGCTTTTATTCAGGCAGTGGAGATTTTGTGCATCTGTTTAAGGATTAGTGTTCTCCATTGCTCGCTCCGTTCAGGAGACCCTGGTGCTTATGTATCTCTATGACCCACGCACAGAAAGAGCCTCAGAAAAGCAAGTGCAAAGTCTAACTGAAGATGCTGTTAATTCTTCTGCTGCTGCTTTAGGGAGACTATGTCCTAGTATTAAAAAAAATAATAATAATCTATGAATTTAAAAGCAAAAAAGCTGCAGAACTAACACAGCAAAGCTCTCCTGATAAGCAAAAAAAAAAAGCACAGTTATCAGTTTACATGACGAACACTTTGTTTTTCCTTTCAGTTCTGTCAGCTTTCCAAAATCCTGAGCCAAAATACAAGAAGAATTTGAGCCGTGTTTTACATTTCGATATCCCAGTAAACATGCCCAAGAGACAAAAGCAAAGCTAGGTTCTTTTTTTCTAAAAAAAAAAAACCAAAACAAACTCTCTGAGGATCTCTCTGCTTTCTGCCTCCTCCTACAGAGGAGGAGACGTCGCTCGGCAAAGCTGGGAGCCCAGGGAGAGGAATAACTGGGATTTTCTTTGGGAAGAGAGTTGCTCCCTCCTTGTTTTGCTGCTGTTGGACTCCGTAAGCTCCACCCCGGGGCCTCCCAAAAATAGAAACCTTGCAAAATGAGGCAAAAAGGCCAGCAGGAACACAGAGTCCTTAGGAGAGATGCAAGAGTACAATGAAACCCACACCTAGACGTATTTAGACATGTAGCTTTAACGCAGCCTGTAATTTTTAGCTTATCTGTGTCTGCTTGTGGATGGGAGCCCTGGTAGTGCTGAAAGGAGATTAAAGTTTACAAGCAATATATTTACAGCCAAATCAGCATTTAGGCCAATCAGGCCGACACTGCCACTTGCCTGCCAGGGGTTTGGAAGAGCATCAATAAAAGGTGATTATCAGAAATGGCATTTCTAGTATTAAACCTATTTATAGCATTCAAAAGGGTGCTCGTAAGAATTCCAGCACCGCAGGAAAATGAAGGGCTACGGGATTAAGGGGAAGGAGTAAGTTGTGCCAGCAGTAACTCCATTTTCAATATGACCTGATCCGTGCCCTTGGACAAATTAACTCCTCATTGTCTCATTCTTTTCAGCTACGGAAAAGAGGAAGAAAAAAATAATCCAATAGAGAAGAGGGCAGCTGCAGCACTTAAATAAATATCCATGATGCGTTCTGCGCTGCGGGAGCAAGAAAGGTATTTACTGCAATTCCTAAAATGGCACCTTCACCATGACTCAAAGTGTTAAGGACTGATTCAGCTGGGAGACAGCTCTCACACTTGACACACAAATAATACACTTTGCAAGGAGCTGCCTGATCTTCACGCGGAACCAGTTGCGCTTCTGAGCAGGAAAGGCACGGGGCTGAGCAACACAGAGATGTAAAGCTCAGTGGAGAGGGACATATTTTTTCCTTCATATAGGAAACGTTACATCTATGAATATAAAACATGTTCCTTTATGTCCATGTTAATATAAACGCATAGGTTTATAGGTTATAACAATTCAAAGTGCTCCTAAATGCTCTGTTAGATAGTTCTCCCCGTGAACCACCAATAATGTTTCTCTTAAATGGACTGATCTGGTGAATAGAAGTCCCACAGCTGAGTTGTGGACACACAAGAGGTTTCTGCTCTCTCTAGCAACAATAGTGATGCAAATTGTCACCTTCTGTCGGCCATGGCCTTTAGAGAAACTTTCAGCTGCAGCTTTGAGACACAGAGATTACATTCAGGCTGATATAGCAGGTACCACCCTTCCAAGAAGATGTTTCTTGGAAGAAACAAGAAATCCTTGCCTCCATCAGGGTACAAACCTGTTGCAGAAGGTTGTCCAGCAAATCCTTGTCCTGCTGAGAAAGTCCATCCTTTTGCAATCTGAGAATCAGTTCAGGTTTCTTGTAAGGCTTTAGTGCCAGTAAGTGCACAACCCTATCTTTGAAGGGCCTCTGAGAAATGGCACTGTTGCCTCTCTTTATTGCACTGGCAAGGTTGACCGGCGTCGGGCGCTTCCTGGAGGGAACGGCGTCGGAAGCTCCCGGTGCAGGTTTACGCACCTGAACCTTTTTGCCTAAAATAAAAGGAGAATAATGAACTGCAGCAGCCACCTTGCAAAGGCCAACCGGTCTGTCAACACCTATCCAGGGCTCAGTCCACCAGCTGAAGTGCCACGAGATGACAAGGAAGGACAAACACAACCAGAGCATCCCCATCCCTTCCCAGAACCAGCATCCCGTGAGTTTTATGATTCCTGACAAGCTTGTAACAAGTAAACAGCAACACCAAGCTCTGGAAACCTGAGCATTATTGGCCACAAGCTCACATAAAGCTCTCTTTGTTTGCCAGCTTTTCATTTATCCCAAGTGCACGGATCCCCATGGTTAATCTAACCATTTCCCCCCCCTCCTCCTCCCTATGAGAAGAAAATTCTGCATTATTATGTAGAAGAGTCGAAATATGGAGTGGAAAGACCAGAACTGGTCAACGAGTGGCTCCCCGCTGCTGATCTCAGCAAAAAAAGCTCCTCCAGCAGATGTTTCTGCTTTTAGAACAATAGGAACTTTATGGGGCTGGGTCCACCTCCCTTCCCCCCCGCCAAATCCAGCCACATGAATGGGGTCTAACGCGGAGACATGGGCCTATTCATTAGCACGCTCTCTATTCTCATCAAATAACCCCTTTCCACGTTGGGGTAATAACCTCTTCCCCCTCCAATTACATTTACATATTGGGGAGAACATCAAGCTGGCTCAAAAGTTCATCTCAAGACCTCGGAGGCAGCTCCCTCCACTCCACTCCACGGCAAACGCGGTTCTTGGTCTCTGACAGCATCATACAAGAATTCATTTTTCCCATTCCTGCTGGAAAACAGCTTTAACTAGAACCCTCACACAAGTTCCCACATCGCTCACTGAAGCACAAATCGAAGAATTTCACTATTTTGACTAGAGAAACAGGTCACAAAGGCAGGTTCCTGAACACAACAAACCAAAAAAAAAAAACATTTGGAGGTTCCAAGGTCTGATCCAGGGAGAAGCAAAACAAGAAAGTGACCTTCGCTGGGACAAACAACCTCACACAAGTTCCCACATCGCTCACTGAAGCACAAATCGAAGAATTTCACTATTTTGACTAGAGAAACAGGTCACAAAGGCAGGTTCCTGAACACAACAAACCAAAAAAAAAAAACATTTGGAGGTTCCAAGGTCTGATCCAGGGAGAAGCAAAACAAGAAAGTGACCTTCGCTGGGACAAACAACATCCAGCATTTACTGCAAGAATTTTGGGGGTTGATTTCCCAGCGTGGCAATTCTCCACTGCTAGGAAGCGATGTTTTCAACTGAGTCATCTGAAGATACTGGTGATTGTCTGCAGTGTTTATTTGACTGAAATGCAGATTGCATAACCGAGTCCCCATTTCCTGGCTTCTCGTTACGCACCACGCTGATGCAAGCAAGTACGACCCACCAGCAGCAGGGCTGAGTTAAGGAAAGAGGGAGAAAAACAAAGGTTCACACGTTCAACGTCCCAAAAATCCAGAGGTCAACTAGACTCTGTTTCCAGAAACAGGACAAGAGAAGATTTGTCAGCTTTCTAGAACTCCCTTCCCTCTCGCCAGGTCGTGAACAGCAAAAAACACATTGGGGACATTTCCACTTAAGGCTGGAGCCAAAATGGGCAATGATAGGAAAAAGAAAAAAAAAAAAAAAACCTGAGTTAAGCCAGAACACAAAGTCTTTTAAAATATTTATACTTGTGCTTATATATAGATGTTAGCACACACATATTTAGTGTGTGTATAAGCACACACATCCCCCTTACAGACATATGAGCTATCTAGTTATGTATGTATTTGTTCCAGTGTTAGTGCACATCTATACTGCTCTGTTGATCTCCAATTTCAACATTTCATATAAATTCTTCCCCATCCGAGCTGCCTGGAATGACTCCAGTGATGTTTTAAGTGCTGAGCTCCGTGTTACTGTGGAAATGTGGGGCCAGCCTTCTCCCCCCAGCCCAGCCTGACTCAGCTGCTGGTGCTGGCACCCCAAAACCCTGCGTGTCCCACAGGAGAACCATCCCTGCCCGGGCTCTTCCTTCTTGGATCAGAGCTTTTTCTTAAAGCCTGACATCTTATATACTCAGCAAACGCTCCACTCCACCGCGTTTGATGTGGTCTTGCCTCCATTTCACAGCGGCAAAAGTTTTAGCAAAAGTATTTCCAAATCAAAAGTTTTCTTTCATCTTTCCGGGAAGCAATTTGCTTTGAGAATCTTCTCCTCACAGCCTAACAACTTCATCCACTTACTGTAACGTTCTCAAATATAAGCTAAACAAAATAATCTTCTAGTCTACAGGAAATCAATGCATTTCCTTCCTGATTACTATCTTATTTCTCAGCTTTGAGCGCTTGGCTGATAAAACAATGAGTCAGGGTCAGCTCTGCATTTTGCAACTCACCATTCTCATCCCAGACATCCTCTGAGAAGAGAGTGGCTACAGATCACATGGGCTGCAGAAAAAACAGAGGCTCAAAAGTGTAAAAAAAAAAACCCAAACCCCAAAACTCTGCTTTCTGATTAATCTTTGTGCCCTGAGTTTGTGAGGAGGCTGAGGTTAAGCAGGGACCTGAGCCCCAAAATCCTTCTGGAGCCCAGTGATATTTGCCAAGGTTGTATTTCCTTCCCTAAAATCCTCCTTCCGTTGTCACAATAAGGTGGTTTGGTTCAGGTTGCTGTCAGAGGCACCACTTCAGTCTCTTTCTTTATTAAGATGAGGGCTCTGCTGTCTGCATCCTGGCTGCTGCAGGTTACAGTCCCCAGCACAGGCACACACCAATGTGTGACAGCTTTTTAGCTGATTCTGTGAAGAGCTCGGCCACTTCCGAGGGATGAGCAGTGTCACCCCAGCATCACCCCCTGACAAACACCAAGTAACACCCCAGAGTGATGTGACTGCACACACACAGCCCTCAAAGGCCACACAAACCCCACCACCGATACCCTGGGGTGAAGATGGAAGCTGTGAAGAAGCCCCAATCCCAGGAGAGGAGCACCCTAATAAATCAAGGAGCTACCAGATACTTGTTAAAGGCAAACAAATCTCAGCGTTTGACTCCAGAAGGTGGGGAAAAGATCCCCCAAAATCATATCTGGTGCTTACCTACGTATCTCCCCCCAGGTTTAATGACAATGGCGCTCCGGCTGCGAGTCTCCTCCTCGGCCTGTGCCATGCTTTGCCTTGCCTTCTGGTAGGAATCGTCCGTCGCACACACGGTGATTTTATCCTGGATGCTTCCCAGGCAATCCAAATGGATATTGCCATTGCTGCAGAACAACCACAGAATCATCACAGAATGGTTAGAGTTGGAAGGGACCTTAGAAACCATCTAATCCCACCCCCTGCCCTGGGCAGGGACACCTCCCACCAGCACCAGGTTGCTCCAAGCCCCCTCCAACCTGGCCTTGAACCCCTCTCCAGGGATGGGGCAGCCCAGCAACCTGGGCCTCACAGCAAAGTTCTTCCCCAGATCTCATCCAAATCTCCCTTCTTTCAGTTTAAAAGCCTTAAAAGAAAGGCAATGGAAAAGGCACTCCCAAAACTGCAAAGTGCACAGCTCTGTCACTGGGGCAATAACTGAGGCTGTGTTATCTAAATAACAGGAGAGGCACTCCCAAAACTGCAAAGTGCACAGCTCTGTCACCAGGGCAATAACTGACCTGCGTTATCTAAACAACAGGAGGGGACAGAAAGAAGCTGAGAAAGGTAAAAAGATTATTCCATGAGTGCCTCCTTACCCAAACTGACACACACAAACAGATTAGAGAGACTCTAAAAAGAAAGCACACCTATTAAGTTTTGTTCAAGTTTGTCAAGGGAAAGATTCTACAGAAGATAAGGTTAAAAAAAAAAAAGGCTAGGTTTTCTTTCGCTGTACCACTCACCTAGATACATACTGCTGGATACAGTCAAAACTCCCTTGGGGGCTGTCCTTGCCAATATTTGAAAGATAAAATGTGAAAGTCCGCACTTCCGTGGGTCGATCAGGCCTTGGAATTGCGATGTGCTGTTTGGAAGGAGGAGAAAAAAAAAAAAAGAATATATTGGTCACTTGTGTAGCCCACACTAACACGAAATTCAGTTTTTCCTGCAGTCACTGGGCTTTTAGCCATTTTGTAACCTGCTCCGAGTAAAGCACGTGGATTCCTGCACAGGAGACTAGAAAGGATTTGAGTTAGCAAAATTCTATGCACTGAAAACATACAATAACAGAGGTGGAGAGATGTAAAGGAGAGCTAAAATGTCAGCTACGTCTGCAACAGGACAGAGATCTGAGCCGGCCGCTTGCTGACTTTCAAAGGGGAGCCCACAATAATCTTGTTCTAGGAATCTGACCCAATTCTATTGATTCAGGCTCAGAACGGACTTGCTACCACTGTTTATATTCAATTTAAAACACTTGAGGCTTGTTTCTTTAGAATTAGTGATCCAGCACTAAACATAGTACAAGCCAGGTCACTAGGTAGCATGCTTATTCTTTTTTAAGAGATTATAATTCCATAACGAGATTTCATGGCTCACGGTTGAGTGTGACGCTGCTGCTAAATTAAATATTTAATCAAGCATTAAGTGTGCTCTGCAGACGACTCCACAGCAATCTGCATTGTTTTTTTTTTTTTTCTCTCCCCTCCCCATTCATTTATCAAAAGGGAAACTGCTTCCCCTCCGCCTTCAAGATCCGACAGAAATCTCAGCACGCCAGCTCTTACTATCACATCAATATTTGATAATTAAGATGGCTTCCAGAAAACGAGACAGGAGGAACATCAGCTTCAACCTATTTTTAGGCTGGGCTCTACCACACGGGTTTATATTTACCCAGATTGCCACATATATGCACAAAATATATACGCCGAGCAAACCAGCCCGTGGCATCCGCGTGTGACTGTGCTCCATGAAAGGCCGGTGCTGGTACAGGAGGGTTTTTAGGTGGTTTCCCTTCAACCTCAGACATCCACAGCAGCCTGGAAACCCGGGTGCATCGGGGCCACCCTGCTAAACCACAGGGATGTGCTCAGAAGCAGCAGAAACGCCGCCGTGACCCTCATCGAGCTGAACCAGCCCAGAGTTTTCCACGTACCCTCCGTGAAGACCAGCTCTATCCTCCAGCCAGCCCTCAAAAAACAGACCTCCCCTTCTTCTGAACGACCAGAAAGAGACTCGAGGGATACAGAAGGATGGGTTAGTGAGAGAGGGCACAAACCCCTCTTCGCCTGGGTTTGGGAGATGATGCCAGATCTCTGCTGACTGGGGGAGGATGAGGAACATCCCCTGTGGCCATCGGTAGCTGGACCTCTTGAGATGAGCTGCTGACCAGGGATAGAAATGGGTCCTGGGCTGGAGACAAACCAATAATTTAGCCTCAAGCCTTTCTTTGTGATGTTCTTGACCTGGTCCAGAGAGATGGAAACAGTGACGCAGGTAGAAAGGGAGCTTTAGAAAGGGGGGGGTGTAGAGAAGCGGGGGTCGGTCTTGTCTCCCAAGTCACAGGAGATAGGACAAGGGGAAATGGCCTCAAGTTGCCCCAGGGGAGGTTTAGATTGGATATTGGGAAACATTTATTCACAGAAAGGGTTATCCAGCATTGGAATGGGCTGCCCAGGGAAGGGGTTGAGGGACCATCCCTGGAGGTGTTCAAAAGATGGGTTGACATGGTCCTCAGGAATATGGCTTAGTGATTTTTTTATTGCTTATTTATTTTTTTGTCAGAGTTAGGCTGATGGTTGGACTAAATGATCTTTAAGATCCCTTCCAACCTAGATGATTCTATGATTCTACATGGCCAGAAGCCCACCTTAGTCCCTGCTCTGGGCAGGGGGGAGAGCTGGGTTGAGGTAGGACACCTGCAGAAGGCAATGGAGACATTGTGTGCTTCTCCAAGGGTCTGAGATCCTCCTTCAGCTTCCCAGGGAGTGCGTGGGGCGAGCTGTATCCCAGGATGGGGATCTAAAAATACCTGGGAGAAGACCTGGTGGCCATTCGGGCAGCGCTGACCCCCCCGGCGTTGGCCGAGCCCCGTTATCTCCCTCTGCCAAACGAGTGCCGCAGCCTTGAGCCCTTAATCTGTCCCAGCACCCTCTGCCCCCACCCCTCTGGAGGGAATAAAATTCTCTTCTGCTTTACAGGCTGGCTGAGAATATGCACAAGGTGGCAGTTATGTAAACAGGAGATTCCAGGGTATTTTACAGTTGGCACCATCAAATCGCCAGGAACGGGGCAAGAAGGTCAACGGCAACGGGGCCCTTGAGCTCCCTGCACAGGTTTGGAAAATAAAATCTGGAGGATGTAACCAAAATATATATATATAATATTTTTTTTTCACATCCTGAAATAACTTACTTCCAGCTTATCATTTACCACTGTAAAAAAAACCCAAACAACAAAAACCAACAACAACCAGCTGCTCCGAGAGCCCAAACTTCAGGATTTTTGGAGTTTCTGCACCTTCTTCAAAGGACATAAAAGGAGACAGGAACCAGAGAGACACTTGAGCGTTAAATGGTGCTCGTTCCAGTACTGAAAAGTGTAGCATATGCAAACCGGCCGTTATCTAGGAATTATTTATAGCTGAAACAGAAGGTTTCTCAAGCCACCAAATCAGCATGGTAACTGCTTTGAGGCAGCCCTAATTTTGGTGCCGAGTATTACAGCAGTAACCATAGACACTTAAAAATAGCTCCCTACAGATGTGACTTCTGGTTTTGTGTGGGTTTTTTTTTTTTTTTTTCTCTCTTCCCTCTTTCAAGTAATACTCATCTGTGTACGGCTCCTTCGGAACGGCAATTTCACCTTCCCCTATTAATACCAGCACAAGTTCATCCCAAGAAACGGGGGGGAAACGTCATATTTTCCAATCACGTCAAAGTTGAGGCATCTTGTTCCTTTTAAGTCACATTTAAGAAAGTTGCAGGAACACACGTGTAGTTGGCACCTGAAGGGGTTTTCTTTTTTCCCCTCCCCAGTTCAGTTCTTCCCCCCCCCCC
>NW_015090769.1:838316-867575 GCF_001431845.1 Calidris pugnax | reverse complement strand
TCCCCCCCCCCCCCCCAGTAAGCACCTGCAAATTTGACCCAACCTAAGCTCCAATTCTGCACAGGCTTTTACCAAAATAGAAGCATTTTCAGCCTTTTTTTGTAAAGTTAAACACTCCAACTACCACCGTTTGTAACGCTCTGGTACTCAAGCTCTTAAATTCTAATTTACACACACGTTGAAAGAGGCAGAAGGCTCCAGGCTCTATATAAACTTACAAAACTACCCAAGAAAATCCAGTTCATGACGGAAAAACTAACAAGCAGGTGCTGCTCTTCAGCAACATCCCACAGTCCCACTTCAGCATCTCAAAGCAAAGTAACACTGCTAATTATGACTTAGCTATTACCACTGAAAATCTGATTATTATACAGATTATTGCATTGAAAAAATAACTAACAAGACTAACATTGCCATAGAGGAGTGCATCCCAAGGCAAAGATCATTTACAGGACACAGTTTATAAAATCTCTGCTGAGATTCCATCCAGACCAGGACCCACGCAGGAGGTTTCGTGCCCCCGTCACTGAAACACCTGTTTTATTTTGGGTTAGAACCATCAAAATCCTCCTTTCGGCACCTGGAGACAGAGCTGTCACCTTGCTGACCCCCATGTTTTATGCCTGACCAATTCCCTTCGCTGCTAATTAGAATATTAAACATGAAAGCTGTTTTCTGTGTATTAAAAGCTGAGAGTATCCTTGACAGCACTCATTAGAGTCACCCTGGGAATAGGTTAAAAAAAAGAAAGACTTGGACACAGTAATTTAAAAACCCCCACCACTAATGAGATTCAACAGGTCAGGAAGCTTCTGGAGAATTAAATTCAGGAAGCAGCAGTTTGTTTTAAACTCATATTTTATGTCCTGCCTCCCCCAATCATCAACTCCTTTGAAGTTTTTTCCTTCTTGCGAGAGAGGTATTTACCCAGAAAAGTCAAACTATTAAAATCTCATGTAACTGGACGCTGCTTTAAATCACTCTCTGACGTTTGTGCTACGTACAAAACCTGCCGCCCTCAAAAGTTAATGAGAAATTTCTGAAGCGACGTCGATTTGGAAGCAAAATAGGAATGTAACAAATTGGGGAATTAAGGTGTAGCGGGAGAAAGCGTATTCCAAAAATAAACACATTTTTGTGTCATCATCTGAATTTCAGAGCTTGTTAAATCACTGAAATTACCCTTTTCAGTCCAATCGACAGGAGGCTCGCTAGAAAGTATGTGAAGTCCTACCACCAGCTCCTCAAAGCAGGGCACAACGGGGACATATTTGGGTACTACAGTTAAAACCAGCTGGTTCCGCAGCTGCCAGCTTCTTGTCATACCCACGAAAAAAATAATAATAATAATAATAACAGGACAAAGAGCTCTTTCTATCTGCCCCAATTGAACCGGGTCTCGCTTTCTTCAAAGCTCTACCTTTGGCCTTTACTCGACAGTGCAATTAATTAAAACAGCTGAAAAGCAGGCGTGCGGAGGTCAGCTCTGGGCTGTCAACATCCTCCTCCTCCTCCTCTTCCTCCTCCCACCGCGCGGGGCTCGATGGCATCATCGCACCCAGCTCCCTTCCCGGGCTGTAATTACAGGTGATTGGCAGCTCCATCACCAAAAAACCCTTCTTCTGGAAGTTTTGGGGCTCAAATACAATTAAGCGCACGAAATACTGGTTTTTAATATAAGGAACTGCGAAGTTTTAAAATATTTCGAATTTTTAAAAGGAACTGCACCGTTCAAAAATATTTTCAGTTATTATAAGGACCCGCAGAGCTGCAGAATAGGTATTTTTAAAATTATTATAAGGAACTGCACCATTTTAAAATAGGTTTTCTTTCTGTAAAAGCCTGAGTTTCACACCCCTGTGAAACCCACCCCGGGGGCAGCTGAGGGCGACGGAGCGTTTTAAACTGTTCTGATTCATTTTGCTGTATTTCCTTCGAGGAGGAAGATGAAGAGAAGAGGCACTTGTAGAACTTAAGCAGCTTTACAGGAAAAGTTATGTGCAGCTCCTCTCTCAAGGTGCTCTACAAAGGGAGGGGGAAAAGCGTTTGCAGCCTTTGTAGCTCCTTTTATTCCATGCAAAGCTGTTTGCTCATCTAATGGCAACAAATCATCCACCTTTCAAAGCTCTCCTTGCTGCTCCCTTCTAATTCTGCCAAACTCCAGTGGCAGATTTTTATCTACACTTTCATGCTGAGCCTTCTGGGAAGCTTAATTGTAAACAAAGTTAAAAAAACCTGGAAATTGCTCCTTTCTTTATTTCCCAGGACTAAAAGGTTTCGTATTTTTCTTCTTAACTTACGATAACAATCATGTCTTTCCTGCTACACTTTGTTGGAGTGCTATGGACCTGGGGAGACTAATATCAGAGGGTTAAAATATGGGCAGGGAGGAGGGTGCTAGACTTTAGTGCCTGCTTTATTCAAAAGTTTTAAAAAGTTTTATTGTGCCACCACAAAAAAAATTAAGAAGTTTTATACAGCTCAGTTCCGATTCTTGAAAAAAAGGATATTAAATTCCCCTTCCTTAGGCAGAGCACCAAATAAACACACACTTTTTTGTAGCTAAAAGGTATATAAATGGCATTTTTAAAGTTCGCTGAAGAGTTGTGTTACTTTACCAGAAACACTGCCAATTAAATCTCAGCGCTGTCACTAACCGACACGACAGACGGTTTCAAGCATCTATAAATATCCTGGAAGGGTTCAATCATCGGAAGAGAAGTTAAAGAAATAAAACTCCTAAATAGAAAAACCCTTTTGACACTCACAGAAGCAGCAGAGTCGTTTAGATATCATCTTAAATAAAGCTTTGGTAAAGTCATAGCAGCCTCTGAGCGCTGCTACTGTCAATAATTTGTGCCCATGAAGACTTGCACTGATTTAGTGAGGGCAGAAAAGAAAGAAGGAGGGAAAAAGTTTTTTTGAGAGAAATAATCCACACGATCAAGGAGCAAAAGTTCTTTCCCTGCAGTTCACCCCTCCCGCTGTCAGAAATCAGAGCATCCCACCGGACAGACACACGGAACACGGACCTCACTCCTGTTAATTGTAAAAGCCAACGAAGAACTTTCCAAAATAACCCACACACAAACTTACCCCTTGGCTGCCTTGAAACTGGATGACTGGTTTCGATGTCACAGCATCCTAAACAAAAAAAAAAAGTGGAAAAAAAAAAAGAGGTTACCTTAGAGAAATTTAAAACTCCAATATCCGTTGCCAAAAAAATACTCAGCTTGATTTTTCACCTATACCTTATTTTTTTTAAAGGGAAAAATTTCAGTGAAATACGCTCGCTAGAAAGTATGTGAAGTCCTACCACCAGCTCCTCAAAGCAGGGCACAACGGGGACATATTTGGGTACTACAGTTAAAACCAGCTGGTTCCGCAGCTGCCAGCTTCTTGTCATACCCACGAAAAAAATAATAATAATAATAATAACAGGACAAAGAGCTCTTTCTATCTGCCCCAATTGAACCGGGTCTCGCTTTCTTCAAAGCTCTACCTTTGGCCTTTACTCGACAGTGCAATTAATTAAAACAGCTGAAAAGCAGGCGTGCGGAGGTCAGCTCTGGGCTGTCAACATCCTCCTCCTCCTCCTCTTCCTCCTCCCACCGCGCGGGGCTCGATGGCATCATCGCACCCAGCTCCCTTCCCGGGCTGTAATTACAGGTGATTGGCAGCTCCATCACCAAAAAACCCTTCTTCTGGAAGTTTTGGGGCTCAAATACAATTAAGCGCACGAAATACTGGTTTTTAATATAAGGAACTGCGAAGTTTTAAAATATTTCGAATTTTTAAAAGGAACTGCACCGTTCAAAAGTATTTTCAGTTACTATAAGGACCTGCAGAAGAGCTGTGAATTTTTAAAAGGAACTGCACCGTTCAAAAATATTTTCAGTTATTATAAGGACCCGCAGAGCTGCGAATTTTTGCACCGGGACTGCACTTTTTGCCTGGCTGTGATTTTACAAAGCTCACAAAAACTCTGGAATTCAAACCTTTCGCAGAATAGGTATTTTTAAAATTATTATAAGGAACTGCACCATTTTAAAATAGGTTTTCTTTCTGTAAAAGCCTGAGTTTCACACCCCTGTGAAACCCACCCCGGGGGCAGCTGAGGGCGACGGAGCGTTTTAAACTGTTCTGATTCATTTTGCTGTATTTCCTTCGAGGAGGAAGATGAAGAGAAGAGGCACTTGTAGAACTTAAGCAGCTTTACAGGAAAAGTTATGTGCAGCTCCTCTCTCAAGGTGCTCTACAAAGGGAGGGGGAAAAGCGTTTGCAGCCTTTGTAGCTCCTTTTATTCCATGCAAAGCTGTTTGCTCATCTAATGGCAACAAATCATCCACCTTTCAAAGCTCTCCTTGCTGCTCCCTTCTAATTCTGCCAAACTCCAGTGGCAGATTTTTATCTACACTTTCATGCTGAGCCTTCTGGGAAGCTTAATTGTAAACAAAGTTAAAAAAACCTGGAAATTGCTCCTTTCTTTATTTCCCAGGACTAAAAGGTTTCGTATTTTTCTTCTTAACTTACGATAACAATCATGTCTTTCCTGCTACACTTTGTTGGAGTGCTATGGACCTGGGGAGACTAATATCAGAGGGTTAAAATATGGGCAGGGAGGAGGGTGCTAGACTTTAGTGCCTGCTTTATTCAAAAGTTTTAAAAAGTTTTATTGTGCCACCACAAAAAAAATTAAGAAGTTTTATACAGCTCAGTTCCGATTCTTGAAAAAAAGGATATTAAATTCCCCTTCCTTAGGCAGAGCACCAAATAAACACACACTTTTTTGTAGCTAAAAGGTATATAAATGGCATTTTTAAAGTTCGCTGAAGAGTTGTGTTACTTTACCAGAAACACTGCCAATTAAATCTCAGCGCTGTCACTAACCGACACGACAGACGGTTTCAAGCATCTATAAATATCCTGGAAGGGTTCAATCATCGGAAGAGAAGTTAAAGAAATAAAACTCCTAAATAGAAAAACCCTTTTGACACTCACAGAAGCAGCAGAGTCGTTTAGATATCATCTTAAATAAAGCTTTGGTAAAGTCATAGCAGCCTCTGAGCGCTGCTACTGTCAATAATTTGTGCCCATGAAGACTTGCACTGATTTAGTGAGGGCAGAAAAGAAAGAAGGAGGGAAAAAGTTTTTTTGAGAGAAATAATCCACACGATCAAGGAGCAAAAGTTCTTTCCCTGCAGTTCACCCCTCCCGCTGTCAGAAATCAGAGCATCCCACCGGACAGACACACGGAACACGGACCTCACTCCTGTTAATTGTAAAAGCCAACGAAGAACTTTCCAAAATAACCCACACACAAACTTACCCCTTGGCTGCCTTGAAACTGGATGACTGGTTTCGATGTCACAGCATCCTAAACAAAAAAAAAAAGTGGAAAAAAAAAAAGAGGTTACCTTAGAGAAATTTAAAACTCCAATATCCGTTGCCAAAAAAATACTCAGCTTGATTTTTCACCTATACCTTATTTTTTTTAAAGGGAAAAATTTCAGTGAAATACACAGAATTCCAAGTGGGAAAATACAAAACCTGAAACGGCGATTCGTACCTAGAAAAGGGATAAAACTGTAACGTCATCAGTGGTTAAAAAACTTCACTCTCGAAGGTCATTAACCCTGATTTCAGAAAAAGAAAACCTCTGAGAGGGAGCCCAGATGGACCACGCTTCACTCCTCCCCAACCCCTAAACCCCACTCCAGGCACAGAACAGCTTCGCTGAGGCTCGTCGGTGCTTGTGTTCAGTTTTGAGTTAAACACTGGATATTTGAGGGGAAAAAGTTATGACAGTTCTGGGTCTGAGAACGTGCGAAGTGAATTTTTTCCAACAGAAAGCTGGCAATTCATCGGAACAGCAAACTGCAACCTCGTTGCAAAATACCCTTGTTACGGTGCCCGTTTCAACAATCGGCCTCTTCCTCTCCACTCATTTCCCTACATTTCAAGGAGTCACACTCCTGCCAGCTCCAAAACCCCCCAAAACCCGCTCAAGGCAGAAAAAACACTGAATTTCAGCGTGAATTTTTGCACCGGGACTGCACTTTTTGCCCGGCTGTGATTTTACAAAGCTCACAAAAAGCTTTGGAATTCAAACCTTTTACCTGAGGTTTCAACTACAGGGAGAGAACCAACACGCCGAGTTTTTATTTCTTCAATCTCAGGAGAATTGCTGCTGTATTGGGTTTTTTTTTTTTTCCTAGAGTCACTCAAAACATCCCAAGACGCACTAAGAGACCCCCTCCACGGGACAGAATTTTCCCATTTCAATGGGAAAAACCAGCCACGAAGAATTTAGGAGACAGAAATCCAAACGGTGCGTTTGTATTGTCCTTTTTGCATCACAGTCCTCTCCCGGCGTTATAACGACCACCTCCACTTCCCCAGGGTTACATAAACGAGACTCTTACATTTAGCAGCAAAAGAGTTAACGGCTTGAAAGCCCATTAAATTTATCATCTCTCATAAAACCTTTCCGAACGTTTGCAGCCCAGGAGTGAAGAATCTCAGCCACGATACGCTAAAAAACCTGGAAATTGCTCCTTTCTTTATTTCCCAGGACTAAAAGGTTTCGTATTTTTCTTCTTAACTTACGATAACAATCATGTCTTTCCTGCTACACTTTGTTGGAGTGCTATGGACCTGGGGAGACTAATATCAGAGGGTTAAAATATGGGCAGGGAGGAGGGTGCTAGACTTTAGTGCCTGCTTTATTCAAAAGTTTTAAAAAGTTTTATTGTGCCACCACAAAAAAAATTAAGAAGTTTTATACAGCTCAGTTCCGATTCTTGAAAAAAAGGATATTAAATTCCCCTTCCTTAGGCAGAGCACCAAATAAACACACACTTTTTTGTAGCTAAAAGGTATATAAATGGCATTTTTAAAGTTCGCTGAAGAGTTGTGTTACTTTACCAGAAACACTGCCAATTAAATCTCAGCGCTGTCACTAACCGACACGACAGACGGTTTCAAGCATCTATAAATATCCTGGAAGGGTTCAATCATCGGAAGAGAAGTTAAAGAAATAAAACTCCTAAATAGAAAAACCCTTTTGACACTCACAGAAGCAGCAGAGTCGTTTAGATATCATCTTAAATAAAGCTTTGGTAAAGTCATAGCAGCCTCTGAGCGCTGCTACTGTCAATAATTTGTGCCCATGAAGACTTGCACTGATTTAGTGAGGGCAGAAAAGAAAGAAGGAGGGAAAAAGTTTTTTTGAGAGAAATAATCCACACGATCAAGGAGCAAAAGTTCTTTCCCTGCAGTTCACCCCTCCCGCTGTCAGAAATCAGAGCATCCCACCGGACAGACACACGGAACACGGACCTCACTCCTGTTAATTGTAAAAGCCAACGAAGAACTTTCCAAAATAACCCACACACAAACTTACCCCTTGGCTGCCTTGAAACTGGATGACTGGTTTCGATGTCACAGCATCCTAAAAAAAAAAAAAAAAGTGGAAAAAAAAAAGAGGTTACCTTAGAGAAATTTAAAACTCCAATATTCGTTGCCAAAAAAATACTCAGCTTGATTTTTCACCTATATCTTTTTTTTTTTTAAAGGGAAAAGTTTCAGGGAAATATACAGAATTCCAAGTGGGAAAATACAAAACCTGAAACGGCGATTCGTACCTAGAAAAGGGATAAAACTGTAACATCATCAGTGGTTAAAAAACTTCACTCTTGAAGGTCATTAACCCTGATTTCAGAAAAAGAAAACCTCTGAGATGGAGCCCAGATGGACCACGCTTCACTCCTCCCCAACCCCTAAACCCCACTCCAGGCACAGAACAGCTTCGCTGAGGCTCGTCGGTGCTTGTGTTCAGTTTTGAGTTAAACACTGGATATTTGAGGGGAAAAAGTTATGACAGTTCTGGGTCTGAGAACGTGCGAAGTGAATTTTTTCCAACAGAAAGCTGGCAATTCATCGGAACAGCAAACTGCAACCTCGTTGCAAAATACCCTTGTTACGGTGCCCGTTTCAACAATCGGCCTCTTCCTCTCCACTCATTTCCCTACATTTCAAGGAGTCACACTCCTGCCAGCTCCAAAACCCCCCAAAACCCGCTCAAGGCAGAAAAAACACTGAATTTCAGCGTGAATTTTTGCACCGGGACTGCACTTTTTGCCTGGCTGTGATTTTACAAAGCTCACAAAAACTCTGGAATTCAAACCTTTCACCTGAGGTTTCAACTACAGGGAGAGAACCAACACGCCGAGTTTTTATTTCTTCAATCTCAGGAGAATTGCTGCTGTATGGTTTTGTTTTTTTTTCCCTAGAGTCACTCAAAACATCCCAAGACGCACTAAGAGACCCCCTCCACGGGACAGAATTTTCCCATTTCAATGGGAAAAACAGTCACGAAGAATTTAGGAGACAGAAATCCAAACAGTGCATTTGTATTGTCCTTTTTGCATCACAGTCCTCTCCCGGCGTTATAACGACCACCTCCACTTCCCCAGGGTTACATAAACAAGACTCTTACATTTAGCAGCAAAAGAGTTAACGGCTTGAAAGCCCATTAAATTTATCATCTCTCATAAAACCTTTCCGAACGTTTGCAGCCCAGGAGTGAAGAATCTCAGCCACGATACGCTGACGTTAAGAAAAAAAAAATTAAAAAAAATATAAATTCACTAGGAAGAAAACCTCTTTCCAGCCCAAATGGATAAGCTCACACCGAGACACACTTTCAGAGCCTTTTCAGAGCCCATCCAATGCGATTTGACGGATCCACGTCACACCCTAAATCGTTAGGGGCTATTTATGAGGGTGAGTAAAGCAGGAACACGCCTGAAGCTGACAGCGCTGCCTCCCTGTCGCCAAGTTTTATAGACCCGAAACAACCTTCATAAAGAAACAATAAACAACGTCTTGCTCGACGTACAGAGATCACCAAATTCCTTGAGTGCCACGCCACCGCATACCACAGCGCGCTGTTCATCCACAGACCCCGCCAGCTTCTCCTTCCCCCTGTCAGCGTGTACCCCGCGAGGCGGCCAGAAATCCCAGAAATCCATACGGATGTACATGAGCAAACAAGTGTTTGAAATATTTAAAAAAAAAAAAAAATCTGGATTAAAAAATGAAAAAAAAAAAATCCCCACCAAAGCCCTGAACGCGGATCTCGTACGAGCTAATTACGGATTTGCGAAGTTCTGCGATTAATTCTTGGAAAATTACTTACGTGGAATAAAAAGGTAACATGAAGCACGTAAGTAGAATGAGGCAGGAACGATAGGAAAGCACTGTTACACAAATCAGGACAAGCTTTCATCACAGAATTTATAAATTTCTATCTACATACAAAATGGTCTGAAGTCAAATGCGTGATCTCAAACTTCAAAATGAGTGTTCATGCGAGTAAAAATGGCAAATTTCAGCCTTATTTCCTCACTATCACCCCCCCAAATTCAGGATTTCTAGGCTCCTGAGCTGTGTGTGCTGAGGGACTGTGGGGTTTTGTGATCTGCCACGTAGGAATATGGGTGTTACAGCTCCCTGTTACACCCCACAGAAGGGAAAAGCTGGATATTGGAGGGTCATTGCACCATCCATGTTCCCCTCTTGGCTTCTCGGCAACATCACCCCTGTGCTGGTGTCATGTCCCTTCTACTGCCACCCAGCTCCGTGGCCACAGGTAGCTTGAAAAGGCTCAGGGAAGAAGAAAACACACACCCTAACCTAATTAAGGATATTAATTTAAGTACTTTTATTAGATGAAATTAAACTCCTGCTTGGGCACCTTCGTTCAGAGTAAAAGCAGGCAGATGAATTAAGCCAAACCAAATAAAAACCATACCTCAATTTTCAGCTCGTTTGGATTAACTTTCCTGAGTGTTCTTGTATGAACAACCCCAATTTTACAGAGTTCTTGCTACCGTTTCCGAAATCCCCATCATCCTCTAACGAGTCACCTAATTCTTCTTCCTTAGTAACACCAAGGCACTGAACTTCCTTCGTTACAGTTTCCTAGAAATGCTGTCCCTCCCACCTTTCACAGGAAGAAGGTCTTTTCCTCTTTCTCTCTTTCCTTCTAATTAACAAAGTCACCTCCTCAGCCCTAGGGCAGGACCGTGGTCCTGCTGCAGGTGAGGGTCCACCTTCTCTGGAGCACACCAGCCTACAGGGCTCAAGGATGTACATCAAGGATGCTGATGAAACCTCACCTTTGAGTTTAATTAAGAAGCAAACCAAGACAGATCTGTCCCAGGAAGGGGCCCCACCAGCACAGCCTGAGCATCTCCCAGCTAAAACATTCCAGCTTTCCATGAGACTCACTGTATTTAGGAAGAGCTACTTGAAGATGATTAGGATAAAGACAAAAATCTAAGCAAGAAAACAACATTTAAGTATTTTAAAGCAGCCACGTGTCAGTTCAACACGTGTTCTACTGCCAGGCACAGACCTTCACCTCTGCAGTTAGAATCATAGAATGGTTTGGGTTAGAAGGGACCTTGAAGACCATCGAGTTCCAACCTCCTGCCCTGGGCAGGGACACCTCCCACCACACCAGGTTGCTCCAAGCCCCCTCCAACCTGGCCTTGAACCCCTGCAGGGATGGGGCAGCCACAGCTTCTCTGGGCAACCTGGGCCAGGCTCTCACCACCCTCACAGCAAAGAAGTTCTTCACGAGATCTCATCTCAATCTCCTCTCTTTCAGTGTCAAACCCTTCCCCCTCGTCCTATGGCTCCCCTCCCTGATCAAGAGTCCCCCCCAGCCTTCCTGGAGCCCCTTGAGGGACTGGAAGGGGCTCTAAGGTCTCCCCGGAGCCTTCTCTTCTCCAGGCTGAAGAGTTGACACTCATCCAGAGCGGTGATGATGCTGCTGGAGAGGTCCAAGCGTGAATGAGCACCGTTGCTGGGACCCACAGGACCGGAGAACAAGCCACTACCTGGCAAGAGTTACAAATTTCCACCAAGAGCGAGCAGAGCCCCTTCAAACACACCTCCCAACACATTAATTACTTCTCTGCTCCCACTCACTATTGTTTCAACAAAAGGTTTCCTGACGCAGGACCCAAAGGTTGGCAAATCATTACCACGGCTTCGCTGTTTGCTAATTGCTACAATGGATCTTTAAAAAAAAAAAATGCGTCAAACTTCCTCCCGTCTGACCGTAAGAGAAAATGAACTGTTTTAACAAACCAGTGAGTCCTTCCTGCAGTCGGACTCACCCGTGCCCCAACGCTCCGTAAGGAAAAATTTCCAAAGGAACAGCCCAACCACAAACGTGTGGCTGTACTTCTCCAAGATCTACCCAAACTTTCATTGCCGGCTTCATCACATCCACCCGACCTGCAAACACACCCATGAAAGGAGCCTGGATAGACCCCAGATATCATAGAATCAGAGAATGGTCAGAGTTGGAAGGGATCTTGAAGACCATCGAGTTTCAACCCCCTGCCCTGGGCAGGGACACCTCCCACCAGCCCAGGTTGCTCCAAGCCCCCTCCAACCTGGCCTTGAACCCCTCCAGGGATGGGGCAGCCACAGCTTCTCTGGGCAACCTGTTCCAGTGCCTCACCACCCTCACACCAAACAAGTTCTTCCCCAAATCTCATCTCAATCTCCCCTCTTTCTCTTTAAAACCATTACCCCTCGTCCTAGGGCTCACCACCCTCACACCAAACAAGTTCTTCCCCAAATCTTATCTCAATCTCCCCTCTTTCTCTTTAAAACCATTACCCCTTGTCCTAGGGCTCCTCTCCCTGATCAAGAGTCCCTCCCCACCTCTCCTGTAGCCCCATTAGGTATTAGAAGGCTGCTATAAGGTCTCACCAGAGCCTTCTCCAGGCTGAACAACCCCAACTCTGCCTTCCTAGGAGAGGTGCTCCATCCCTCTCAGCATTTTCCTGGCCCTCCGCTGGGCTGTGGGTTCTGTCAGGTGACAACACAGCCTTTTACTCCATAAAAATTCAATTATTTTCTATCTGGAAGGAGCATTTCCACGCTTCTGTGCCCAGTTTGCTGCCTTCCACAGCTCCTGCTGTACTCTTTGGGCACGGTGGAGAAATAAAGCTGCAAGTTCTCAAACACTAAAGCTCTTCCCCAGGACGCCAACAGGAATTAAACCCAGAGACCCAAGTGCTTTTTGCCAGACTGTCACTCCAGATACCATAAGGTTATTTGCAAAGGCATGAGATTAAACCAAAAAACCCCCAAACTCATCCCCAAAGCTCCCACAAAACATTTGTTTTTTATTAGCATGGTATTGTGCTCATCTTCATCCTCTTCCCCAGGCCAGGGGAGAGACAGTAACCCTTAATACGTGCTCCAAAAGCTCTCCGAGGTGGTGGCAACACCCAAATATTCCTCACCCTTAAATACTCCACATCCAGCACGTGGAAGCTCAAGTAAAGTGTCGGAGAAACTAGAAAGTGTCAATAAAACACACAAAAAATGCATCTAAAACTAATAAAACACCGTATTATATCAAATATAAAGTGATATATACTAAAATTCTTCATTACATATGAAATATAAGGTGATATATACCAGAATACTTCATTATATAGCACTTGATTAAAGCTGGCATCAGGTTTTAAAAAAATTCAGTGGAAAAGCTGGATGGGATATTCCTCTCCAGGACCAGAAAGGGCATTTAAAATCCTCAGGGGTCAAGTAACCCGCTGGAAACCTCCCCCGTTTCTTCAGGGAAATAAGAGATAATTAAAGAATATGTTGTTTCGAGAAGTTCTGTTGTGCATTTACTGGAATTTCTACTGGAGGCAGTGTTATACGGAAAATATTTGCTTTTCCTTAGTATCCGTGTATTTGTCTGTTTTCTTGAATGTTAAAGAGTCACAAACGCCGAGCAAACAGAGCAAATGAAAACTTACCCTTATTTATGTTGGAAGAAGGGAATTATTTTCAGAATTTAAAGCTTCTCGCAAACATTTAAAATTAGTAGCAAGAATTCCAATAAACACACAGAGAAACTATAAAATCCTGCGTTAACGGGGCGTTGTGAGCTGCCAGGTGCAATTCCAGCCAGGTAAAGCACCTCAGAAGCCAGTCACAAAAACGAGAGGAAACAGAAAATTAAAATTCATACATTTCAGACTCGCTAAATACCCCGAACTCATCGAAGTTCCTCTTTAATCCTTTGGTTATGACTAGTTTATGTTTCTTTTGCCCACGCAGCATGGTCCAAATATAGGCATGCACCCTCCGCTACTTCCTCCGGCTTCTCAGCACAACTGGGCAGAGGATGAAAAAAAGATTAAAAAATAAAAAAAAAAAACCAACAAACACTTTAAAAAAGGGGTCAGATCCCAAATCCAGGAGGTTCTTGGGTCAAGTAGACCTGGATGCTCGAGAAAAAGTGTCCTGCAGACCCAAATGGAACTTCATGGTTCAGATTCCCGCTTACTTTTTGGTTTTAAACACGCAGGAAAAAAGTAAAAGAGGGACCAAACCGAAAGCAAACACATCCAGCGTCTCGCTGTGACAGACTCACAAGGGACACCTCCGAGTCCCCAAGTTCATTAGCAGCAAGATCTATCAATCCCAAGGGAAATAAATACCTCTGAATATACCCACAACAACTTCAAGTGACTCGGCGTGAAGTTTCCTGGCAGTCAATTAGCCCAAGCCGGCCCAGGAGAGACAAAAGGCTTCTCCCAAGACATTCCACTTTTTTCAAGGCTTATATTTACCCTCCCTACCAGAAACACAGCAGTAAAAACCCTCCCGAATATTTCTTTTTTTAATGTCACGGCTATTGCTTACGGAATTAAAAGCCCGTCTCTCCCTGCAACACAACTTCCATCTGCATTTTCAGGGCTCCCCAATAATCTCATTTGAGGTTGAGGGCACCAAGAGCCTGCAGATGGGATCGAGTCTTCCAAGACTCAAAAATTATAGATCCTAGATCATTTTTGTTGACCTAAACTACAAAGCCTTCCAGACCTCTTTACGCTACACACAATTTTCAGGGCTCCCCAATAATCTCATTTGAAGTTGAGGGCACCAAGAGACTGCAGACAGGACTGAGTCTCAAAAATTCTTCCGAGACTCAAAAATTACAGATCCTAGATCATTTTTGTTGACCTAAAGTACAAAGCCTTCCAGACCTCTTTATGCTACACACGCCTCGGAGACGAGCTGCTGGTTTTGCCGTTCAAATGCAGCTTTCTCAGGGAAAGAGTTGTGAAAATTCCACATAAATCCACAACCGTTGGAACAAAAGTTTAGTTTTCTACTCAAAAAGAGGTGCCAGCAGCCACGGTGACAACAAGCAACCATCAAGGTGACAAACACAGCCGGGGGGACACTTCTGGGGATGTCCCTGCATCCTTCCAGAGATGGGAACCTACAAAATCCCCCGTGCACTGCGGGGTGAGGGGTGCTCATTTTTACTTTGATAAGCAAAATGTTGTCATTTTTACTTTGATAAGCGAAATGTTGTCAAACAATGAGACCACATCCCTCCACTGGGCCCAGTTCCCCGCTCTTCTCCCCCATTTTCCCCTCCCCAACATTGCAAAGAAATACTTGTTTGGGGCAGAAGGAAGCACCCGAGCTTTCAACACAAATCATTTTTCTAAAAAGGTGCTTTTGATGCAGATTCAGGAGCCGGAGACTTACCAATTACTCCACGAACTGCAATTTGTATTTATTATAATCTAGCATTTCCTTAATATGCATTAATGGATGCATATTATCACTGCAATATTAAAGCATCTACAAGTCCTAGCCATAACCCGGTGTGAGCAGCAATAAAATTATAAAGAGCTTTTATGCCAGCCAAAGAGCTAAACTGTACATTTAAAAAAATTTAATTGCTAAACTGCAAAATACGTACTGGCTTCCTTATTTAAAATTGCATAATTTTAAGTGGGCTACTGCAGCACAAACATCACTTCCTCAGTAGTTTAACTTTCCAGGGTCAAAACCCAAGAGTGCCCCTCTAAGATAGAAAACAAGTTTTATTAAAAAGGTCAGCTCAAAAAACCCCCTTGATATTAGCTAAACTGTGGTTGAGTTGGAGAATTTCAACATTCACAGCTCCTTATTAAGGAAGCATCGTTAAGGATACACAATTTTACATGGGTACTCGAACTGAGCATCAAAGATATAAAAAAAGCACTGCCTTTGAGAAAGTTTAGAGAGTAAGACACGGGATTAAGTTTAAAAAAAAATAAAAAGGGGTAGCCTAATTGAAATGCTTTGTGCCCGCAATGTAAAGCAGAAATTCAGTCCCTAAATGGACAATAGCTTGTATCAGCAAAGCCGAGAGCAATTAAACTCCACTGTCATCAAGATGTCACCCCACAGGCACGAGAGCTGAGCCAGCCAGGGAGCCCGGCTCCTCTCGCATGCCTGGATCCTCTGAGCTCCCCTAATCCAGGTTAAAAAAAAAAATCTTCCTGAATAAAACACGATAGGTTTTATTCCACACCTCCCTGCTCCCCCCAGCAGACGCCAGAAAACTTTATTTAAAGAGGAAGGAGGGGAAGGAAAAGGGTGAGAAATACCCCACGGGGAGCCAAACTGGACCCCAAAACTCCTGGGTAGCCTCTGGGCACTGACACTTGCCAGCCCCAAGGTGATGGGCCATGGCACACGGTGCCTGGCCACTATTTTTTCCAATGTGGCTACCCAGTTTCTCAAACCCATCGTCCCCCTCCATTAGCCCCAACTGCCAGCCCCAAGGTGATGGGCCATGGCACAAGATGCCTGGCCACTATTTTTTCCCCATGTGGCTACCCAGCTTTTCAAACCCATCATCCCCCTTCATTAGCCCCGAGTACAGAGCCCCACGGTGGGTCTCAGTTAAACCCCCCTCCCAGTTCAAACAAAGCTCACTCCACTGGTGTTTTACATACAGTTTAAAGTTTTATGCTCAAGCCCAGTGAAATTTTCGAGTTTCAACTCGGTAACTTCGAGTAAATCTTTCCAGATGTGCTTCAAAAAGAATCTTTTCTTCCCGGCGCAGAACCCAAACTGTGTTTTTTAAACTGATCCTGCCTTTGCAAAAAATAAACCTTTCAACTCCCAAAAGAAGAGAAGCCTCCGACACGAAGCCTGATACTCTGATCATCTTTAGCACCGACCACAAAGGTCCCCTTGGAGAGGGAGCTCCAACCCCCTGAAAAACCCCGGCACAAACCACACATCGCTCGGGATCCTTAAGCCAAGACGTTTGGCCAGCACAAGGTACAGTAGTTTTCCACTAGAAAGGGAAGCTACACGTATATGCCGTTTAAGCAATGCCTTTCAGGAAGAAAATTAGAAGGAGGCTCAATTCCTTAGAGAAATAATTAAAGTATTGTCACTTGGTATTGAGTTTAGTGGGATCACTGCACAGCAGGTGACCTTGGTTGGCCCTAGGAGAACCTGGCTACGGCAAACAGACCAGCACGTCCATCAGACCGACTCCTTCCCAAAAGCAGGAACCACCAAATGATTTCTTGAGATCCTTATTCCTCAATTTTTTCAGCGATGCTAATGCTGTAAACCCAGTGACTCTCTCTCAAAAGCCCTGAGATGGATATAGAATTGTTCTATAATAAATAGGAATAAACACACCACCTGAAGCGGCTGCAAGAGATGCTGAGAGGATGCAGGGGTCTGTCTCCAAAAGCAAATGCAAGCTTTGTTTTTGCAGGTGATGGAGCTGGGACCTCCAGAGGACACTGAAGAGTCAAACCTACCTGTCTGTGGAGAGGGGCTCACCCGTAGGGGGACAGGTCACTGCAGAGAGACACTGCAAGAGGAGAGCAAGCACTGGGAACGGGTATCGGCATAAACCAATTCATTTGAAGAGCCACCCCACTTCTGTTCCAACCACCACTTTCTTCTCAAATGGCCAATGGGTCACTGGATCCCATCACTGCTGCTTCCACGAGGCTCAGGCTTCACCCCTTGGAAGCAAATCCATGCCAAAAAGGGAGGTGATTTGTAGTCTGAGGTCGAAGGGAACACATATTGTGAGAAATGGGAAAAGACCAAAAGTGGTTTCGTGGCATCAAGGGCCCCCCAGCTCCCAATTAACGCGGCCACAGCTTCAGATCTTCAGCCTCATTTGGGAATCCACGTTTAGAGACTCCGGGTGCGTTTCCCGAGGGGACAGCGCTTCTTTTTTTATTCTGTGTTTTTTATCTTTGCTTTTCTGGGGAGTTAAGGGAGACCTACTCATTAAGTCTAGCAAGAGAAGCAATAATCATAAAGTCTCAACTCCCTATGCCTGACACCAGGCTGCTGTAAGAGCTTAAAGGATGATTAGCTGTAGTTTAATCATTACAAACTCCCACCAATGTCACTATTAAGAAGGTGGGGTTATTTTGTCAGGTTTTACTGTCAGAAGACCAGTGGCCAACTCCCACCATCTCCAATGGCTTGTGAAGGAAAGGATTTGGGGGTAGAAAAAAAGAACATTTCCATCCCCGGGCAGCCTTCAGTGTCTGCTACAAGTGTTCAAAGCAGCTGTTAATCCATTTAAAGTATGTCTATAATGAAAGAATTATCAAAACACAGGACATCACACCCATTTTTTACTGCAATGACTCAGGAGGTCTCCTTCACTCCAAGTTAAAAAAAAAAAAGTAGTTTTGATAAAATTACTGCACCTCTCTGAAAAGGAAGTTTCTTTTTTTTGTTGCTGGGTTTTCTGCATCCGTTACTCATTACAAAAGGGTGTTCCAGACCCTCTGAAACTGAGACCCAAGAGCTCTCAAAGCTATTTTAATTTTATTAGTCAGCCTTGCATTTTTGAATCAAAACCATCCATTCATTTGAAGGCCCTCACCTTTTTCTCCTCCTCCCCAAGACAGAGGTTCGAGCACCCCTTCCACAAGCACCCTGGAAATCAACAAAATTCTGCATAAAAGGCTATTTTAATTACTATTTTTCCCAAAGGGATTTTTTTTCCTCCTGTAACTCAGACTAAAAGCAAGACAAGGTGAAACTGGGAAAGCATAAAACAAGTTGAAACAACATTTCCCAAAGCATTTGTACAAAGATAATGCTGCGCTGGCAAATTCGGCGCACAAATTTAAGCACAAACCTAGAAATAAGTTACTCATAAGTGGCTGAATGGCGTTCAGATAAAAGTAATTTTATGTTAAATTAACACATCCTCAAGCCCACCTCTTTTTTTTTTTTTTAAAAATAGCAACCCCATAGTCACTTACTTACACAGGAGGGGGAAAAAGAATTATTTAAATTGAAAAATTAAGGCAGAATTTAAGATCCATATGGGCTGAATCTATCCTTTCTTACAGGGCAGCACCTCAGATCTTTTAGCACGGTTCAATCTGTCAGCAAGATACTGTAAGTTAAAGATAGGGTAGAAAAAAAGGAAGGTAAATATTGGTATTTCTAAAGTGCAGGCAAAGGAAAGCAAACCCTCTCCGATTTGTTTTTGGAACACGTGGATTTGCTTTGAAACAGTTTTCAACCAGAAACGCTATTCCACAAAGAAATTTCCTGCTCTGCCTCCATACGTTGGAAATACTAAAAAGTGTAATAATTATGAAATATTCTCTTAAGAAAAGCTCCACAGAGTGGCTTCAGCATCTGTCTGAATTAAAGACAATTTAGAGAGACCTTAGGCTGGCAAGAATCCCATTAAGACATCCATGCTCAAAATTCCCTGGGTGCTCAGCTCTTGCATGCAACCCCGCTTGTTTTTGCAGCAGAACTTTACTGTCGCTATCAGATGATCTTGTTAAATTGGGAAAGGACTGAGAAAGAAAAGAAAAGAAAAAAAAAACAACAACAAAAAACCAAAAACAAACCCCAATGACTGACATAAGGAAACTGAATCATCCAAAATTCCCAACTCTGCTAAAGGTGAAGAGCGGTTCCGCTTTTCCCTAAAGGCTTTACTTAAACAGTTTTATGAGCCAAGAATCATTAAGGGGTTTTAGATTTTCTCAGATTAATATTTTAAAAGCCATTCCTCTAGTACAAGAGGCCTTGAATGAAGGCTCCTGTGCTTCCTCTGGAAGAAGAGGGAGGCTTGCTAACTGTTTACTAGATGCTGGAGATGTGGCCACCCCTCAACTGAAACCAAAAATAATAAAATAAATAAATAAAATAATGATTACGAAAATGCTGAGGAAAACAGTTTCACCCATGGCAATCACTTGGCTCGTTATCGTTCATCTTAGAAACGGCACTTTTCACCGATTAGCCTTTCTGAAGCAATACAAGCAATACTGCTCTTGCTCTGTTTTGACAACGAAATCAGGTCTGGGAAATGGGAAGATGGAGACAGCTGTGGGGGTCAGCAACTGAAGTGGGAGAGGGCTCCTACCACTGCAGAGGTGACTAAAGCAACTCACCTTTACCTCTCCCATTGCTACATCAATATAATACAAAGGTTTTCCAGCCAAGCATCTTCCAGGACGGCCATAAAAATCATCATTCTTAGCCCAAGACACAAGCTAATGTGTTTTTCTGCAAAGGTTTTCCAGCCAAGCATCTTCCAGGATGGCCATAAAAATCATCATTCTTAGCCTAAGACACAAGCTAACATGTTTTTTCTAACTGTTTATGGACAATTTTATACCTTTAAATTACTATAAAGCACGACCCATTCCCAGTGTGCTGGCCAGACCTAAAACTTCTCCTGTTTAGAGCTGAGAGAAGTGAAATAGTTAAAAGGAAGCTTTTCCATGACGATAAAAATCATCATTCTTAGCCTAAGACACAAGCTAACATGTTTTTTCTAACTGTTTATGGACAATTTTATACCTTTAAATTACTATAAAGCACGACCCATTCCCAGTGTGCTGGCCAGACCTAAAACTTCTCCTGTTTAGAGCTGAGAGAAGTGAAATAGTTAAAAGGAAGCTTTTCCATGACGGGCTGGTACCACAAATATTTTGGTTTTAGCTTTTGCACTGTACAAAATTCTCAACTACCAGAAGAAAACGTTTCCCAAAATAATACAGGAAAGTGTGTCACGATAGCACGTCTTAAAACAACGCCCCCGTCATCCCCATCATAAATAAAGAAAGTTTCCATAACTGATGACAAGACTCTTCCATCAGAGGCTGAAGGCCATGCTGTGGCCAGGACACAAAGTGCCTTTAAAACCAGACTCAGAGTCAAGTCTTGTTCCATTTGTCCCCATCAGAAGCTTCCCCCGTGTCACTTTATAAAGCATTTCACCTCTGGGTCGAAACTCCTCCATCTGGGAAACCCAAGTGAATATTTTCCAGGTTGTTTATGGAGGCTTCCTGCAGTCTTTACTGGAGACCATTCTGGACTGTGAGTGAGAACTGGGATGCACTGGTACCTCCACACCGAGGGTTCCCAACAAGAGGATCACAGAGCAGCAGGAGACACTTAAAATATGAAAACTGAGTGTATTAAGAACAGCTTAACAAAACAACTCGCCGTTCTGGAAAACTTTTTAAGAGAGGACAGCTCAGGCAGAATTTAAAAACCACAACCTTTAAGTTATTCTGCAAAGTAAGAGCTCATTTAAATACCACTTAGGCGAGAATGCCTAAGAATTCCAATAGTGCTGGCTGGCCCAAAGTCTCTGCCTAAAAGAAAGGAGTAAGGACACTCTTAAATTACACCAGGTGGATTTCACCGAGCACTGAGGCACTTCGGCTCAGGCTTCCAGCACCAGGCCAAGAACAGTCTTATAAAAACGCTGAATGGGTACAGTCAGCTAGAACTCTGGGTTAAAAATAAATATTTTAAGTGACTTCCAGCATACCCGCTTTACTGTGCTCCTCACCAATCTGTGGGTTTCCAATGACTCCATTTATTTCTTTATTTTAAGCTATTTTTCCTTTCGCCCGTCAGGTTAAAAAGCCACTCAGACAGAAAGAGAAGCTGGTTAATTACAGCCAGAAAACGGGCTGTACACAAACTGCCAGCAAACCTCCAGCAAGAGAGGGCTTCTGGAAAAAAGAAAATCTGTCAGTTTGGCAACTTGGGCATTATATGTAACAAACAGATAATTCACCTTTTCAGACCCAATCAAGGTAACGTTGCTTTTTCTAGCCAAGCTGTTATTTTGAGCAGTTTTTGCCAGCTCTCCTGCGTCAGGCTGCTCGTGCAGGGAGAGCTGAGACATTTCAGATGTTCAAATTAAAGCGAGCGATGAAACAACAGAGCAACGCCGGGTTACAACTTATAAAACAGGAATAGTGAAATAGCAGCAGCCGAGAGTGGTTTCTGACCTAGTTTTAACTGGAGAAGAGTCAAAGAGCTGAGGAGACCGAGGCGAGGCTGAAGGTGCTGAAATTCCAGTACTGGAGCTGGAAGTGCTGGGGAACAGGAGCCCTCAGACATTCAAACGACCGAAGGAGCGTCGCGGGGAACGAGGAACTTAAGGTTCAAGAGGTTTAATTCCACGTCAAGTGACATCCTGGGGAGGAGGGACAGAGGGGTTAAGCAGGATGGTGATGAAGGTGGAGGCGTTGTGGGGCTGGACGGTGGCCACGGGGCACCAAGAAGCCCAGGCTGGGAAGAGATAACCTCAAGTTCTGAAAGACGGGAAGAAATGGCTTTAAAACAGCACGTAGGTATTTTTAGTTGTTTCTGAGAAGGGCGAACGTGCTGTCAAACACCTGTGCCCATTTGCATAACATGAGAAAAATTAAAACCCCATGAACTCAAGTCCTCAGTACTGGGGGCTACCTAGAGATATGGGGAAGAGGGGGAAGAAAAGTTGAGAGAGCCCATCCCAGTAAAATGTTCTCCTGTCTCCCTCTCTTCTGCTGCTCCAGAGTCGAATATATTTCCACCAGGCAGCTCCATGCTCGTTTTAAGCCTCATTAAGAAGCAGTATGTTGCTGGCCTGACATGTCAGATTTTTAAATGACCTTTGTACCGAGAACAGCGTTACCAAGCTGCTAAGAACAAGGGGGAGGGAGAAAAAAAAACCAAAACAAACTAAAAAGTCCATTTCCATGATTAGGAGAGGTACATTCTGGCTGTTTGCATTTATTTTAGTTTAAAAAAAACTCCACCTGTCAGTAAACCAAGCCATAAAAAAAAAGCCAGCAATTCTCTCTGAAGGGCAGCTGTGACGGCATCGCCGCTCTTGGCCATTCTTACCATCGCACTTATCACACAAGGTAAACAGGAGTGACTATCAGTTAATGAACAACACAACCCTCGGGCTGAATTTTAAAAGAGCGTTTTCTCCGCTGCAATCTTTTAATGAAAATCCAGCAGTTCTAACCCACCGGATTTGCTTACGAAAGCCTCATTTATTTTAGGAGATATGAAGACACTGATTCACTTGCCCGTGTGCTCACACGAGGAGCTGCTGAAACATCAGCTTATGGATGTGGAAGATCCTTATCTTCTACACAGCTTTGCTCCTTTTCTTGTAAGGGAAAACTATAGAAAGGGCAATTTGGAGATCAGATTGACAAACTTGTTCGGCCATCCCAGAACAAATCTCACCTAATACACACACTGCTGAGCCCAGGAAAACAAGCCTGGACCAGTTTGCTCCTTGTGCCCAACTATATCCTATTGACACTTAAAGGGAAGCGTAATTACTACTCTGCCAAAGTTCTACTTAAGACAATCTTCAGACGGTTCCTCACGGAGCCAGAGCCAGCCCTGCTGGAAAAAGGCTACGATAAATCAAAGTCAGAGCCAGGATCCTAAAGGAATCCCAGAGAAATCCAACCATCGACACCCCACGAGACAGATCAACCTCAAAAGCTAAAGCAAGATGCTCAGACGAGGCTTCTTTCGGCTTTGGGGCAAACAGAGGTGCTCCAAACGCCAAGCAGGACTTTGGGGACACAACCCAGCAGCAACTCAGCATTCAATGGGGATGTCACTGAAATTTCTGACCATCTTCAGCTGGGAGTCAGCCACAAAGCAATCAAAAATGCCAGTTTTGGTGGTTTTTTTTTCTGTCACTGAGGGAAGTTGCCCACAAAACGTCCAGCTGAAAGCACTGAGCAAGCACCTCTAGATTTTTCTACTGTGTTATAACCTGGTTGTGTTACGTACCCTCCATTAACACAGCATCACCAACAGCTTCCTCACACACCCCATCTTCCAGGGGAGCTCCATTTCCCCGAGAGACAGGCAAAAGCAGCTGCCTGAAGAAGCCACCACCGAGTTAAACGAGGTACTCCCTTTCCTCCAACGAGAAGCACAGAACCCCCACTGTTCCAGCTACGCTCTTTATTTGCACTGCCAGGCTGGTTGGTAACAAACCTGCTCCAAAAATAAAGCGACAAACAGTAAAAAGAAAGAACGCACTCTTCTAAACTGGCAAAAAAAATCTACCTCAGAAGGAAAAAAAAAAAAAAGGCAGTCAGATGTTTCTTTGCTCCCCTCAAGGACACCTGTGAAAGTTCAGGTTACAGCAAATTCCAAAAATGAACACGAAAAATTTTTCAGATAAGAACAGTAAAAACATACCACCTCTGCTGACTAAATAGAGAATCGACCACAGGGCTGCAAAAAGACTCCCCGGGCCCAAGCCCCCCAAAAAAAAAAAAAGCCCCAGGAGATTTCGTCCACGAAGACAGAGAATCTCTCTTGCCTGACGGAGGGAGTCGGGGCCCTTCATCTCACTTGTAGATGCAAAAGCAGTGGTTCAGCCACTGAGCTGGCACTTAATTGTCTGACCAGAATTTTTGCTCTAAATATAACAATCCGCCCGAGTTGTAGTGAGCTGAAACGGTTTGCTTTCTTAACTGAGCCCATCTGAGGTTAGAATGAAAGTGTGTTTCTTCCTGCTGTCGGCGTCCGTAAATTTAGCCTTAATGACAAGTAAAAGGCCTTTATATTGAGTTAAATGGCTTTAATTGTACGAGAGAGCTGAAACTCGCAGGGAGATGCAGCAGCAGCATCACCTCCATCAGATACATCCCTGGAGCAAACGACTGTGGAGCTTCGGAAGGAAGGTCATGGAAACACCCCTGACACCATAATATCAAACCTTTGAGGTAATAAAACTACTTTTTCCCTTCGTGCTAAGAAACCCCAAAAGAAAGTGTTGTAGATTTCAATGCAGTGACCACTGCTGCACCATTTTGATGCACGAAGAACAAAGTCCTTCAACGATTCCCAAACCATTTCCGAATCGCGCCTCTAGAAAAATGTGTGCAATTAGTTTTAATCACCATTACCTTCCACGTCAACCAAAGCACATAATTCAAACAGATCTAAGATATTCCATTTACGTTCACGAAGGTTAAGCATGGTTGATTTTATCCTTTAGCTATTACTACTTCCCACCCCCTTCCCATTTCCACATTTCTAAAGAGCAAACAAAAAGCCGCTTCCTTCACAAAGCTGTGTGTTTCAGGACTCTCCATCAGCTCCCAGACTCCAGGCTGGGAGAACTGGTTTATTATAATACAATTGCTCGGCTGCGTTGCTCTCCTTTAGAAAACCACACTTTTATTTCTGGAATAAAGACAAGGATTGGGAGCCATCCACTCCATGCGTCAGACCATCTCCAAGGTGCACAGAACCCGGGAGCATTTCAGATCTTACAAGAGGAAAAGCAAAAGTACCAGCAACTTCCCTAATTAAAAATCCTGAGCATGAAGAGCACATAAATAACTAAAGGTTCTTTTTATTATTGAGGATCTATTGGGAGAGAAGGAAGCAGAGCTGGTGGACAGGACCACCATGTTCCCATCACCACCCAGCTCCCCTGGCTGAGCATGCAGAGGGGAACTGGGGAGCAAGGTCATTGTCACCGGTGTCACCGAAAGCACTTTTCAAAAGAAACCAGTCAGCAGAGCTCCTACGCACTTCTTAAGAGACTATTTATGGGAGCAGAAGTTGTTCTTAATTCTGCAAGCAGCAGCAGAGGTCATGATTGTGGCTTCACCAGCTCTGATGGCTGAACACCCCTGGAAGCGTGAACAGGTGCCATCAGGATTTTTAAATAAAAAAATAAATAAATCTATTTTAATGACATAGGAGCTATCGTTTCGGAGCAAAGTCCTGCTCAGCCCAGTCTGTCGCCAGCAGCAGATGCAGCTGGAGGAAGTGAAGAAACTCTGTGACAGGGACCTGCTCCCCTCTGCCCTGCCTTGACTTCTTCCCGGCTCCAAGTCATTTTATAGCAGTTTCATTCTGAATCACGAGTTTACGCCTTCGTTGTTTTTTTTTTTTTTTTTGGGGGGGGAGGGGGACACGACACAGGACAACTCCCCACAAAATCAGGGAGTTAACGAGGCTCTGGGACCTCATCAGGCCTTGCCACACCACACCTCCAGCAAGTGTCAGCCGCGCAGGGAACGACTTCAAAGGGCCCAGGAGACCTTATGTTCTCCCTGTGAGCGAGGGCTGCTCCCTTCTCCAGCCCTGGCAGTGGAAAGGTGAGCCCAGCCAGAGAACTCACTCGCCTTATAAGGCTTCCACGGCACAATTTCCGCTTGCCCAAGCTCAGGCAGGGTGGAAAAAAAAAAATAATTAAAAAAAAAAAATCTTGCTTCCTCGGCTACTCCACCCATGCCGGGCTTTGAAAAGCATCCACCAGAATCCTGGATGGGAAAAGAATGGAAGAATTTACACCGAGGTTTTTGCACGGAGCTGGGCTCCCTGGAAGAGGGGGAAGCCACGGCTTGGGTGAGGAGCTGGATCACCCTGAGCAGCGGGGGAGAAAGGGGAGCCCAGGAGCCCACACGCAGGCAGAGATGCGTGGAGAAGCTGTAACCACAACCCTGACTCTTTGCATACCCATACGACCAATTTTTCTTGCTATTCAGATGCACTTGAGCCTTTTCAGATTTTAGGGCAGCAAGCTTTACAAGTTAATTATGAGTTGGGAGCATTATTTCCTTTTACCAATTTATCCATAATACACTTTACACCAGGAGCTTTGTTTTCAGAACGAAGTGAGTCTCGGCTCAGGTGTACGCACGATTTTCTGCACAATTCAGTAATTCCATAGGAGTTACTGTTAATGTCAGCGAAGCCCATCCTACCTCCTGGCCCATGTCATTATCAACAGCTTTGAGCATCACAGAGAAACTCTCAGACCAACCTTCCTGTTCACCCAGTGTAAATACAGAGACACATCCACAGTCCTGAACCTCTGCGAGTCCAAGAAAGCTGCCGGCTAAAAACGAAGCAGAGTAAATGCACTCAAAGAAAAGGCTGTTTCAACACACACTGCTCTTACTTTGTGGATTATCACAGTTTTACTCCTAAAAAAATCTGTGCATATTCCCTTTTTCTAGCCTCCATTGCCTGTATATCATACACTACCTTTTTTTCACAGCACATTTTTCTCGGTGCAAGAACCAGGGAGAGATTTATCTCCAGCCATCAGTGGTTTGTCTTCGCTTTCCTCCCCTACTCACCAAATGGCAGAACCCGGCTCATCCACACACAGACTCTCTCAGAAAAGAGAAAAATGGTGGCAAAGGAGCTTAAAAAACCCTAAGTTCTGCCAAATCCCTTGTTGCCTTCTTTTTGGGGACTGGGAGAGACAGAAACACAGCCCATTTGATTTTCTCATAGAAACCGGGAGCCAAAAACAACTGAAATCAGCGCCGGAGCTGGAAAGGTACAACAAAACTCACACAAACATAAAGTCTAGACACTGAAATGTGGAAATATGATTCAAATAACCACAACTGGCACATAACGTATTGATTGCAGCCCATCACAGAACAAGCCCTCAGTGGGTAAGAATATAGAAGAAAGATTAAATTAGCGTCTTCCACCTCGGTGTTAGAAAATATGGATCCTTTGGGCGCAGTGATATGGATTGAGCTAACATTTCTTCCATCCTGCCTGGATTTTTTTGCTCAGCTTTTAGGCAACACGTCTGCTCAGGCTAAAGAATGACAATCAGCTCCAACTACCCTCGCAGCACCGATCCTGGAGGAACAAAACTGCCCTGGGTGTCAGGTGGCTGCTCTTATCAAAGCCCGGCCTATCGGCTCAGCTCCGTGGATCTCAAAATATTTGAGCCAAGTAGTTGAGAGGATGTTTGTACTGATGAAATCTAAATACTACAAAGGTTTAGGTGACTGGCTGCTCTGCGGAAGTCTCACGGCGCTTGCTAAACCCCATCACAGGCAGTCAGGGACCTACAGCAGAAAGTCTGTGTCTACCATCAAAGTCTGCGTGGTCTGGAAAGGGAGGGGGGTCAAAGCCAACAGCTCAACAAGCCTTTGCTCGTGGTGTGACACAGGGATTGTCCTTCAAGATGTTGGCTCCAGCCTTCTCCCCATGCTGACCTCCTTTCCTGCAGAGCAGGGTCCCCCAGGACCGTGCCCAGAGCCTCCCTGGATGGTCACAGCTTCTGCCTCGAAGACGAAAGACCAACCGGCGGCGACGGCTGGGCTGAAGAGATGCTGAAGGAAAAGTAAAACATCTCAGTTTTCCATGGACACCTTGGACTAAAGTGTTCTTCCCCTGTGTATCAAAAGCCAAGAAAAGCTCTGCCCCATAGAGGGTTAAGACCAACCAGGCTGCACCAGATCAGAGAAGATTCAAGGTGGGTGGAGGTGGGCAGCTAAGTCAAGTCATGCTCACAAGCACTGACCTCTTTTTTTTGGAGTTAAACAAATGCTGGTTTCTTTAAATTAAAAAAGGCACTAGTCCAATGTAAAGAAAGGAGAGACCAAGTGCACGGAGCAGTGTTTTTTCTAGCCTGCCTTTTTGCTGGAGCAATGCAAAAAAGACTGGATTTTGGGAAGCCTGCTTTTCCTAGTGTAGCAGTGACACACACCACTGCTCTGCAAACCCACTGCTGAGGGGTTTATCCTGCTCTTTTTAATATAAATTCTTGGGGAGGGGGGAAAAACCAGCAGTGAAAAGGCAATACTAGGTTACCATGGTGTGCAAAAGTTGCCTTATGTACATGGGATGTTTCTAAGCAACACAGGAGCTACTACAGAAAACTCTTCTTATCAGCAAATCCAAGCTCCTTTTCCTGGATAATGCATCTAGGTCAAGCTAAGGCACGTTGAAGGCAGAAGCCTACTTTTGGTGATGTCTCTTCTGTATCCACCCTGTATAAAATATTAGCACAGTTCAGGTTATCAGGCTTTTTTCTTTCTTTTTTTTTTTTTCATTAGCATTAAGTTCACTCCAGATAATGTGTTTCTCCAGAAACAGCATTAACCTTAATTATTCAGGGGTAACTTGATCTCAACTTTTCGCCGAGCTGATGACCACTTTTTCCCCAACTTCCTCAACTTTTCCTCTCGTTCCCCAAAACCCAAATAAAACCAGCGTATTACAGGGCCACGTTTACAAATTAGGGTATCGGGTACGGGATCCCAGACATACGGTATCTCTTCAAACTCTACCTAAACCCGTGTGGCCACTCCATCCATTCAAATGCATTCTCTCGTGCATTAGCAGCAAAACCACTAAGTCAGCCAAAATGTATTCTTCTCCCATGGATTAGCTGGCACAAATTAGTACGAGAGTGACGCATGCAGTCTGTCCCTTCCCATTTTTCAACATGCACAAACACCAGGGATTTGGAGACGCTTCACAAGTTTGCGCTTACAAGTTACAGGCAGAACCCAGTTTAAAGCGTCTGAAATGTGCAAATTGTTTAGGAGATAACGCGTCCGTTTACTAACGAGCCCTTAAATGCTTTTTCAAACAAAACTTCCCCTCCCTCCGCCAGTCATAAAGGCTCTCCTGCTATCCCAACAGAGTCGGCGCTATGCAAGTGAACTATTTCGACAGCCACCATCCCTCTGCCAAGCAGCACGATGACAAAAACTAACTAAACAGGACAGAGCACTTCAGACAAGTTCAGAAAAAAATAAACCAACGCTGATGTCGGAGGATCACCCGAAAACTCCATGCTCTTGGCTGGCTCTGGGCAAACGCAGAAGCTGCTGGAGGCAGGACCCAGGTGAGAGGTCCCTGTGTCTCTGAAGAGACCCCTCTGCACATTGGGTTCGATCAGATATGCTCCAAACAGAAATAAAAAATAAAATTATAACACTTTTCCTTTCTCCCTTCGCTGCTGTTTAAGTGGAATAAGAAACCAACCATAGAATATGTTGCAAAAGAGCGAGGGTTTGGTCTTGCTGGGTAAAGAATACAATGGCCAGGAGCCATTGATAGGAGCACCAAAACACCCCACTTGCCTACCTTAAAAAAATAATAATAGCCACCCAGCCTCACAAAAACCTAAAGGGTTAATCTCCACGCTTGCTTCTCCCAGTACTGCCAGAGAGCAAAAAGTTATTAATGCCCCAATTCAACTTCTCCGATTAATGGTGTCGTATGATTTGCTGATAAAAAGCAGATCACGTTTTTGGTTTAAAAAAAAAAAAAAAAAAAAAAACCCCC
>NW_015090769.1:832851-838306 GCF_001431845.1 Calidris pugnax | reverse complement strand
GGGCAAACGCAGAAGCCGCTGGAGGCAGGACCCAGGTGAGAGGTCCCTGTGTCTCTGAAGAGACCCCTCTGCACATTGGGTTCGATCAGATATGCTCCAAACAGAAATAAAAAATAAAATTATAACACTTTTCCTTTCTCCCTTCGCTGCTGTTTAAGTGGAATAAGAAACCAACCATAGAATATGTTGCAAAAGAGCGAGGGTTTGGTCTTGCTGGGTAAAGAATACAATGGCCAGGAGCCATTGATAGGAGCACCAAAACACCCCACTTGCCTACCTTAAAAAAATAATAACAACCACCCAGTCTCATAAAAACCTAAAGGGTTAATCTCCATGCTTGCTTCTCCCAGTACTGCTAGAGAGCAAAAAGTTATTAATGCCCCAATTCAACTTCTCCGATTAATGGTGTCGTATGATTTACTGATAAAAAGCAGATCACGTTTTTGGTTTAAAAAAAAAAAAAAAAGCCCTGTGGGTCACAAGGATTCTGTCACAAACTTTCTATTTTTCCTTGGCGTGTCACCAATTAGACCTACTTCTGTAGTCCAGAGAGCAAAAAGTTATTAATGCCCCAATTCAACTTCTCCGATTAATGGTGTCGTATGATTTGCTGATAAAAAGCAGATCACGTTTTTGGTTTAAAAAAAAAAAAAAAAGCCCTGTGGGTCACAAGGATTCTGTCACAAACTTTCTATTTTTCCTTGGCGTGTCACCAATTAGACCTACTTCTGTAGTCTGCTCCCACCAGTATAAAAAAAAAAAAAGCATAATGGGTTTATAATTTGCCACCGAATCCCATAGCAACTGTACGTCACTTTAGATGTAAATTACAGACAATTCTTTCCCATGCAATTTGAAAACTATAGAGATGAATCTATAATTTGAGCAGATCCAAATGGTATACGGTTGAGAGAAAAAAAAAAGCTACCCTAAATAATTGAAAGGAAACTGCCAGGGGCCAAAAAACCCCTGTTCCTCGTTCCTCGTGCCCGACATTAAGCATCTTTGTCCCCTTCCTTCGACTGGGAGGTGCCACATTGGGGTCAAAGTGAAGAAGCTTCAGGAGGAGCTGAGCAGTTCTGCGTATCCTGTCCCATTTCTGCTGATTGTGAGGAGGAGATGTACGTGTACCACGAGCTTCCTCTCCAGCCAGGCTCCTCTGATTCATTTAGTCATGTCACCGACTCATGTTCCCGATGTCGTAAGAGCTTCAATTTTGACGGGCTCCAGCATCAGTGAATTAACAGGGCAGGAAAAAACAGGTTACAGGAAAGGAGGAATGATGCAAAAAGCTTTAGGATAATTCAATGAGTTTTGATTCGAAAGCCGGATTTGTTCTTCTCCTCCTGACACCTGCAAGCAGCTTTCAATTCCCGAGTCAGCATGAATACGCATTACCCTAAAGACCCTGTAATGACAGCAGGAGCCTTCATTTTGTATTTCGTGCTTTAAACGCAGCAAGATGAAGGCACCTCTAACAACCTGCTCTAAAAAAGCAGAGTCTGGAAAAGTTCTTTCGACGAAGGGTGGGTTTAACCCCAAATCTTTGGGAAATAACTTGTGTCCCGGGGAAGGCGACTTGGGAAACCCCCATCCGTGGCCGGCAGAGCCCGGGGGCAACGTGCTTTGGTTATCTCAGCTTAGCCCCCAATAAATATTTGTGCACCTGCCAAAGTTCACCAGTGGATCAACCGGTGGCTTCAGTTCAAAAATATTCCACGTAACAGGGTCAGAGGGGGCCGAGGGGAGCAGGAGACACCCCTTGGAGCATCCAGCATCAGGCACCCACCCAAGCAGGGATGCTCTGACCACCTTCTTGGCGTCCTCCTAAAACCAGGAGGCTCCTCTGCATCCCTGGAGGGGTTCAAGGGCAGGTTGGAGGGGGCTTGGAGCAACCTGGGTTGGTGGGAGGTGTCCCTGCCCAGGGCAGGGGGTGGGACCCGATGGGTTTTAAGGTCCCTTCCAACCCGAACCATTCGATGACTCCACACAAGCCCAGTGGAGCCTGGTCCCCATCACCTAAGGTTGGGCCAACACAAAAGCTACAAACAATAAGAGAAAGGTGAGCAACCACAGCCACGCCGCTCGTTATCAGGCGGCCATCCGTCACGTAGGCTCACCAGCACCGCTCCTCAAGCCACGAGGAGAGTTTTTAAATACATGAAATTCGGGAAATTCCCAGGTGAGGAGCTCCAGGAAGAGCCCTCGCACTGTTTACGCGCCATCGGCACCTACACCAGTGGCACGAGGAGATGGCCCTCCTGCCAAGTGACACCCGGGTCTGCCACGAGGCATTTGACATCCTGCATTGAGGCTTCCACCTGCCCAGAAACCCCCTGTGATGTTGCTATTAAAAAAAATAAAATGGGTGTGAAAAGCAAAGGATGGTGACATATGCAGGTGTATTAGGTGAGGATGATGCCCATCAAATGTGGAGGAGAGGGCCCAGGATAGAGGATGAGAGAGGAAAACAAGGCAGGGGGATGAGGAGGTCCCTTGTATCTCCACTAGGCACAAGAAAGCTGGAGGCAAACCAGAAGAAATGGGGAAAAGTCATGATCTGCTTTTCTTTGAGGGGTGGGAAGGCGTAAACAGAGCCCGTACACACCCCCAGAGGCAAGGCAGAAACCAGCAAAATACAGAATTTGGCTGCTTGGAGAACCAAGAGCTGTTTTGGGCTAATGCACCCGAGAGGCTCCGTTTCATTGGTGGACAGATTGACCTGGGACACCCCGCAGTTGGTGCTCAGGGCTTCACAACGGTGTGGAAGCAGCTTTGGGGACAGGGACTTTCACAAGGAGCACACGAGCAACATCTTGAAGTGTCCCCTACGAAGCCAGTGTTCATTATTAAGACTCCTTTTTCTTTCAGGTGAGAGGAAACCACTTGCTACAGGAGAAAGAAACCCTTGTAAGGGCCATGAGAGCCAACAGCCCCATGACCTGGACCTCTCCAGGAGCAGCTCCACGTTCTCCATACACGGTACAGAAACAACTTGTCGAAACACAAAGTTGGGCATCACTATCTGGCCATTTTCTTCACCAGGACACGGACAATTGAGCTGAGACCCAAGCGAGAGGGAGTCAAGAAGACAAAATACCTCTTTCTCCCTAGTCCTGCTGCCTGATCCACACATGGTGCAGCTCCACACCAAGAAGGCAACTGCTCTGGCACAAGGGACACTAAAAGCACATGGCAGCTCGCCCGGCCGGGTGATCGTTTTTGGATTATGTAATCCCAATACATTATTATTAGACCAAGAACACACTCAAGCAAGCGGCCGAAGACATTACCCTGCCTGTTCTGGCAGAGAGAAACAGAGTCCTGTCGCAGAAATGGCACCGCCGTGCGATCCCCCCGGCGCATAAAACAGGTCAGACTCGCACACACGTCGGACTCCAGGTAACACAAACAAGAGTATTGGATTCCAGGCCATTATACCTATTACACAACCCCGGCCCTCGCTTTATACCACATTTAAAAACCAAACCGAGCTGAAGGGAGCCTGAGCGAATTTTTTCCATTTACCTACTGCCCAGCAAAAATTAAATCAGAGCCCCAGACTGGACAAACACAGGCTCCAAAGGTGTGTTAGAAAGTCCCTTCTTGGCCTGGCCGTGGCCGAGCGTTTCAGAGGAAGCAGCGACGTTCAACGCGCCGGAGAAACTGTTTATAGAACAAATGCAGAATGAGCATATGTGTTTAATAGCCCACTAATTGTTGCGTTATTCACTGTACAAACAAGCGAGCTCTTCTGCCCTTATCCCTTCCTGCCCATTTAATCACCAGTAGCCTTTGACTATTTCTCTTTTGGGTGGCGGTGAAGGAAGCAAAGTTCATTAGTGGCCGGTGGCCACCAAACAATCCAGAGACCAGACTTCATTTAGAAAATAAACACCACTATTCATGTGTGACACGGACTCGGAATAGCTTCCCAAAATATTTAACGCAGCTGCCTGTAGTCTTCCTACTCTCCCTCCCCCAAAAAGAAAAGCCTTTCCTAATATATAGGAAAGCATTTCTTTGGATTTTCTTTTCTTTTCTTTTTTTCCAGGGAAAATATACCTAATAACTCATTCTATCCAAGGCACTTATTGCTACTGACTTCTCATAATGCTGATAAACACTCATTAAAATATAAGTTGATAAACCCTGGTACAGTAATTACCTTCGTCCTCATCCAGAGATTGCCCAATTCAGTGATGTGATGTAACCAACACCCTAAATTAAAAATAGTGTTGTGACAACATATGGTTTATCCTACAGAAGCTGGCGGGCAGGACGCTCCTAATGACAAACGGGTTGGGTTCCCAGTTCCCCCAGCTCCCCCAGCGAGGAGAGGGGACCCACAGGCTCTGGGCAGGATCAGGGGTGGAAAAATAAATAAATTTTAAAAAAATAATAAGAAAAAGGAATTACGATAAAAAGGACAGCTTTTAATCCCTCTCCGGTCCATCCTAACGACAGATGCCGAGGAACTGCCATTATTCTTTATTTACGTGACTAATGAGCTCTCTGGATGCATTTCAAGGAAACAGCTCGGAAAAGACAACCAGCCTGGCAAACCCCACGCTCTGCTGCCTGCTGTGAGTCACCGTGATTACCGTCAGCAGAGCCCCGCCGTAGCCCCTTTTGTCTAATCTTTCCTATGGTCTTGTGATGATCATTTTCTGTGCTTCACAGCTTTTATTGCTGCAGCCTTATTAGCCCTTTTTTTCAGTGGCGTAAAGGATTCTTCGTCTCATAAGAAAGCACATGACCTGAGAGGGTGTCCAAAGCTGTTCCTGCGAGAAGTGGGAATGAAAGCCAGGCTCTAATATAACAGCTTTAATTTCCATCCATTAATTACAGACACAAACAACATTACAGTCACCGCTTTACAGTTTGCAAACTTGAATGTGAAGCAGACCGAGCGTGTCGCTTCCCTTTATCCTGTGCTCACCCTGTCCCATTACTGTTTCCCTGCAGAAATACCTCATCGAGCTGGCGTACGGCACAGCCCGGGAGTTTGTGCTGGAGGGGAAGCACCAGGAAGCCCTCCCCGCGGCCCTGCACGCGCTGCGCTTCAGCACCGAGGTGCACGGCTCCCATTCCCTGCAACTGGTGCCCGCTTATCTCCTCTTGGCCGAGGCCTCCACTGGTGAGTATTGTCTAAATAGAAACGCTGGCAGGGGCAAGACCTCCCCTGGGTCAGGTTTCTGGTTTCCTTTTACCACCAGGGAAGGACCAGCTCTGCCTTTCAGCGTTGTGCTGCCTCTCTGCCCTGCCCTCAAGGGCATTTCAGAGAGGTTTGAGAAGTCACACACACACACACACACACACACACACACACTCCCCCCCCACCACACACACACCCCATTCCTCCTCCTCCTCCCCCTTACCTTACAGGCCTGGTAGCTCTCGAAAGCGCGTAGGGCGCTCTCCGTGAGCTTGACGTGGAAGACGGAGACGCGGG
>NW_015090769.1:832201-832454 GCF_001431845.1 Calidris pugnax | reverse complement strand
GGCCTTAGGCCCTGCCGGGGGGGGGAACCCGCAACCTGTAGGCCCAGCCCCCCCCTCAATGCAATAAAGAGGCCCAGGAGTGATGGAATTGTCCTTTATTTGGGAATTTCACAGTCGTTTTGGGGCTGGGGAGGGGGGACACACAGTGCTACGACCCCCCCACACCATGAGCAGAGCTGAGACTGGGGCAGCAGCAGGCCCCAAGGGTGGAAAGAGCTTGCAGGGCAAGGAGGGGACCCCCCCGTCCCCCCCC
>NW_015090769.1:824978-832146 GCF_001431845.1 Calidris pugnax | reverse complement strand
GTCTCTGGATTTTCCCCCCCCTGCCGTGGGTTTCTTTGGCTTCCTTTGGGCATTGCACGCTCTGGGGGAATGCTGAGGAGGGGAAGGGGGGGGGTGTGTGTGACATCGGTGTGGCCCCCCCCCCCAAAATGTAGGGAATCTCACCCCACATTCCCTTGGGCACATCCCGTTTCATCCCCACACCGATTCCTCCCCCCCCAGCCCCATCTCTCCAGGACCCCACAGCCCTATGGGGGTTCACCAGGCTGGGGACAATCACAACGTACCAGTGTGTAGGACACCCCCCCCCTCAGCCCCCCAAAAACACTCAGGGCTGGGGGGCTGAGCCCCTGAGGGTGCTTGAGGGGGGGTCCCTGCTCTGCCTGCGGCTCCGTGTCCCCACAGGAGGGATACGGTGGGGGACGTCGGGATGGGGATCCGGCACCTCCGGCAGAGAAAGCATCTCTATTTCTGCAACTGCGAGTCCACGGGGAGGGGGTCAGCGAAGTTCCCCCCCCCCGGAGGAAGCCCCCCCTTAGACAGGAGAGAGGCACGTCTCCCGGCACAGGTCCTTGTGCCACGGTGGGGTGGGAGGGGGGGACACACCACCCCGCCGCCATCCTTAGTTCCTCGCCGCGATGACCACGGACAAGGCCACGCCGCCGAGAGCGATGGCTGTCGCGCCGAAGAGCCACTTCCAGGGGATGGACTACGGGGAGGAGAGAACGGTGAGGTGATGGGATGAGTGGGGACGTGGCAGGAGGCCCACTGGCAGTGGGGACATGCCAGGAGCCCCACCGGCAGCAGGGACGTGCCCAGGCGCCCCACCAACAGTGGGGACGTGGCAGGAGCCCCACCAGCAGCAGGGATACACCAGGAGCCCCACCAGCAGCAGGGACGTTCCCAGGAGCCCACCAGCAGCAGGGACATGGCAGAAGCCCCACTGACAGTGGGGACATGCCCAGGAGCCCCACTGGCAGCGGGGATGTGCCCAGGAGCCCCACTGGCAGCGGGGACGTGGCAGGAACCCCACTGGCAGTGGGGACACACCAGGAGCCCCATTGGCAGCAGGGACGTGGCAGGAGCCCCACCAACAGCAGGGACACGCCAGGAGCCCCACCGGCAGCGGGGACATGGCAGAAGCCCCACTGACAGTGGGGACATGCCCAGGAGCCCCACCAACAGCAGGGACGTGGCAGGAGCCCCACTGGCAGTGGGGGCGTGGCAGGAGCCCCACTGGCAGTGGGGGCGTGGCAGGAGCCCCACTGGCAGTGGGGGCGTGGCAGGAGCCCCACTGGCAGTGGGGGCGTGGCAGGAGCCCCACTGGCAGTGGGGGCGTGGCAGGAGCCCCACTGGCAGTGGGGGCGTGGCAGGAGCCCCACTGGCAGTGGGGGCGTGGCAGGAGCCCCACTGGCAGTGGGGGCGTGGCAGGAGCCCCACTGGCAGTGGGGGCGTGGCAGGAGCCCCACTGGCAGTGGGGGCGTGGCAGGAGCCCCACTGGCAGTGGGGGCGTGGCAGGAGCCCCACTGGCAGTGGGGGCGTGGCAGGAGCCCCACTGGCAGTGGGGGCGTGGCAGGAGCCCCACTGGCAGTGGGGGCGTGGCAGGAGCCCCACTGGCAGTGGGGGCGTGGCAGGAGCCCCACTGGCAGTGGGGGCGTGGCAGGAGCCCCACCAGCAGCGGGGACATGGCAGAAGCCCCGCTGACAGTGGGGACATGCCCAGGAGCCCCACCAACAGCAGGGACGTGGCAGGAGCCCCACTGGCAGTGGGGACGTGGCAGGAGCCCCACCAACAGTGGGGATACACCAGGAGCCCCACCAGCAGCGGGGACATGGCAGGAGCCCCACAGGCAGCGGGGACGTGGCAGGAACCCCACCAACAGTGTGGACATGCCAGGAGCCCCACCAGCAGTGGGGACACACCAGGAGCCCCACCAGCAGCGGGGACATGGCAGGAGCCCCACCAGCAGCGGGGATACACCAGGAGCCCCACCAGCAGTGGGGACACACCAGGAGCCCCACTGGCAGTAGGGACATGGCAGGAACCCCACCAACAGTGGGGACATGGCAGGAGCCCCACCAGCAGCGGGGACATGGCAGGAGCCCCACCAGCAGCGGGGATACACCAGGAGCCCCACCAGCAGTGGGGACACACCAGGAGCCCCACCAGCAGCAGGGACGTGCAGCCCTGCCTGCGCTGGCCCAGGGCCACGGGGCAGCCCCGAGCTCCCAAGGTGCATCCCAGATAAAAACGCAGCCCAAAAAGGCAAGTGCGGTGTCGGCTGTGCCCAGCGGGCGCCCGGCACGTCGGCGGGGACAGCGTGTGCCGCCGGTGGCCCAGCTGACGAGCGCTTTTCCAGCCAGGCAGCCAACGGGCTCCAGAGAGCAGCAGCTGGGAGCAAAGTCCGGACCCTCCAGCTGGCAGCGCCGGGATCCGTCGGACGGAGCCAGGATCCGTCGGACGGAGCCAGGAGCACAGCCGGGGCCATCGGTGTTTTCCTGGCAAGGCTGCCATATCCACCCCCATCCACCTTGCTACCCCGACACAGCCCACCCCATGGGTCACATCAGCATCCCCCCACCCAGCAGCAGGACTGCGCCGACCCCCAGGGACTTGGGGGACACCAAGCCCGGTGACCCCCACCCGCTCTGCCACCCCCCCATCCCCGGGGAGGTCACACCGGCCCTTACCCAGGGCAGCTTGTCTTTGCACTTCCCCGGAGCGCCGGCGGCGCTGGGATTGCCCAGCATCTTTCTGTACATCTCTGTCTCCACGTTCTTCTGGTCCGCGTGCTTCTTCACCAGCTTGGAGAGCTCGGCGTGGATGGTCTGGGGGGGAGAGCACAGCCATGGGGCAGGGGAGGGGTCGGGACCCCAGTGCCACCCCCAACAGGTCCCATCACCCCAGGGCTGTGCAGGAGCTTCATGGAACAGCTTAAAAGCAGAAGGGGTGGGGGGCTGATCCTGCCCCACTCCCTGGGAACTGAGGGGCAGCAGCAGGCTGGCATGGGACACACGTGGGTCTGAGTGCCCCTCTTGTCCCTTCTTGGCCACCCAAGCCGTTCCCTGGGGAGCAGAACCCGGGGCTGGTGCCAGCCATCAAGAAAAGGATTTTTTATCCTTTAATCGAGCTGGAAAAGTTCCTGCCTCGGGGACAGACGTGCCTGAGCTCTCCCACTTTTCTGTCTGCGAAAACGGGCTTCATCTCAGCCCGGTGCGAGGCGGGATTGCAGCAAGACCCGGGAGCGTGTCGGTGCCTGCCCGGCTGCACCGAGCCGTGGCGATGGCTGGGAAGCTCCACGTCCTACAAGGAGCTCGTAGGCTCCCCAAAAACCAGCCAGAAGCACCGGAGAGCTGAGTACAGCACCACCAGCCATTCCCCGAGCCCGGGGTGGCAGGAAAGACGTCGCGGTGGCTGCGGTGGCGCAGCCGTCCAGTGCCACGGCCGTGCTGTGCCCTCTGCTGGGGATGCCTCCCCGAAAACATCGGCCAGGGCTTCACCAGACCATGCCACGCTCGGCACCATTGCCTCGAAGAGGAGACTTTGTAGGGTGAAAACAACAGCAGACAACCCTCGAGCTCCCCGGGGCTGCCACGTCGGTGTAGGACAAACATCGGCATCTCCTCCTGCTCCCGGAACGAGCATTTCCAAGGGGTCAGGAGAAGGGAGCCCAGCAGCTACTGGTCTGTAAGACCTAAAAGGTGCTGACAGCCCCAAAGAACCAGGTTTCCTCATCCCAGGCAGGTGGAGCTGAGTGTTTCTTGCATCTGTTTTCACCACCGGTAGCCGTAGCCCCGTGAGTCAGCGACGCGTGTTTTAACGCTGCCGTCTGGAGTGGCACCACCACTGCCCCGGGAGTCCCGGCAGAGCCAGCCGGAGAGGCCAGTAATTTGCTGTCCTTGTGGTTTCACTGGTAACGTCACTGCCGGGCATTTTGATTTTTCACCCCTCTCCAATTAAAAGCTTCATCCCGAACGGGCTGGCGAGCAGCCGCCCTGCCAGCAGCGACGTGCCGGAGACGCGCAGGGGAATCTGCTCCCGGTGCTGTCGTTTGTGTCGCTCGTTTGCTGCGGCTGCCCACCCTAACCTCGCCAAGAACTGAAGGGTTTGAGATCCTGCTCATCCCTCCTCGCTCTGTGGGACCACTGAGAAACTGCTTCCACGGTGCCCCATCCTACCCACGACCAGACGATGACACAAATTGTGAAATTCCCAGAAAAAAGAGGCGGATAAAACGACAGACCCAGCCAAGGACTAAAGCCCACCTGTAGAACCAAACACCCTGCGCAGGCAGCGCCTCCCTGCCTCACCCCCAGCTCCCTTCCTGCTGGGTCCATTTCCTGGCACTGGTTTTTAATTTCTCCCCAGGCTCTAGTCCTGCAGCTGATCATTAACCGACAGGAAATTCCTGACCCAAGAGCTCGCCCTGGCCCGGGCGCTGGACCCAGGTCTGGGCTGCTCCTCACCGCCCCGGTGAATCACTCTCTGGGCTGCTGGGTGAGTCTGCAGGGACTCAGCTCTGCTCCACGTCCCGCAGCCACGGCACGAGCCACGGGGAAGCCAGAGGAGCCAGGATCATCCATGCAGGATGGCTGAAGCAGGGATGGATTGGCAGGAGTGGGTTGGCAGGGAATTCTGCCACTGCAAGGACCAAAGGGCAAAGAGAGAGTCTCGCAACGCAGAGATAAGAGACCCAGCAGCCAAGCCAAGCTCAGATGTTGCCCCACAGGGTGCATCACCCCACAGCTGCCTGGTTCCTGGGGGCTACTTCCAGTCTCTCTTCATGGAGGAAGCTGGGAACAGCTATAGGGGGGTGGAAATCAACCTTCCACAGGGAACACCGAGGTTTGCAGGGACACAGACAAGAGGAGAGCATCCTACAGACACCCAGAATGATATGGGGTTGGAAGGGACCTCTGGAGATGATCTAGTCCAACCCCCTACCAGAACAGGTCCACCCAGAGCAGGTCCCACAGGAACGTGTCCAGGTGGGGTTTGAATGTCTCCAGAGAAGGAGACTCCACCACCTCTCTGGGCAGCCTCTGCCAGGGCTCTGCCACCCTCACAGGACAGAAGTTCCAGCGCAGCAGGATCACCACGAGCAGCCTACCTTGTTTGAAGGCTCCAGCTTCAACGCCGCCTTTAAGATGGGGATGGCCTCTCTGTATTCACCCTGCTGAGCCAGGACCTGGGAGGAGAGATGGGGATTGAGCAGGACAGCTGAGCTCTGTCCCTCTGTCCTGCCCTCCGTCACGCCGTGGAGAAGGGATGGCAGCACCCGGCCTCACCTTTCCCTTTCGGAAGAGGGCTTTGATGTTCCCTGGCTGGTGCTCCAAGACGAGGTTACAGGACTTGAGGGCTGCCTCGTAATGGTCCAATTTAAGCTGAGAGGCTGCCAGGTTGTTGAGACATTTCACCTTCACGTCCAGCAGCTCAGCCTCCTCGTCCGGGCTGAAGTCAACTGCAAAGAACCCCAGAGGCCAGGTTAGAGCAGGAAGGGATCCCAGGTGGCCCTCACCCAAGGTGGGAGAAGGTACCTTTGGAGCTAGAGCCGATGATCTTGAGGGCGATGTCGTAGGAGTTGATGGCCAGCACGTAATCTGCCTGCTGGTAGAAGAAGTTGCCACGCTCCCGCTTGCGGTTGGCCAGCTCGACCTTCTCCTTCCCACTGAGCAGCTCCAGGTCTGGCCCGTCCTGAGCCTTCAGCAACTCCACCTCCAGGGTGAGGGCCGCGTTGGGGGGGATGTCAGGGCTCCTGAGGAAAAGAAAGCACAAAGCCATGGCACTGTTACCACCTCTGCCGGTCCCACCACCCACCAAGCCACGTAGATTTAGCACCACGGCCCAAAAATCAGAGCTACAGAAGCTACCCAGGACAGGCTACGATGCAGATTGTCCCCCCCAGGCAGGACATGTACTCTGTATGTGGCAAGTGAGTGGGTGTCTCTGCCCCTGAAGCTGTGGCTTAGCTGGCTGGGCTGTCCCCAGGAGCAAGGGGATGGCTTTCACAGCCCCGTTTGGGGCCATCCCCGTGCCCTCCCCACTCACCTGCCCTGCGCCCCGTAGCAGTACTTCGCATCCGACACGATCAAAGCCGTCTCCCCCATTTCCAGGAGCTGCACACACAGGTCCAGAGCCTGCAGGGAACACCGCCGTGAAGAGAGAGCACAACCAAGGGCAGAGGGGCTTCTTCCAACTCGCAAACGGGGACATCACTGACCCCAAACCCTCCCTGCACCCCCCAAGGTGACACCCTCCTTCGCAGAGTTCAAACAAGGTATATATTCACCCAATAAAGCCAAGCAAAGCTTTCTCCCAGCTCTGACCTGCAGGACGTCGCAGTCCCCCAGCGTGAAGGTGAGGGCAGGGTTCTCCTCCACCACGCTGCCATCCTCCAGCGTGGCCTTCAGGCGGATGGTCACGTCCTGGCCCTTCCTGGGACGAGTGTCCACACCCTGGCCCGGCACCAGCGTCTTCTTCTTGAGCAACCCGCTCCCTGGGCATGGAGAAGCCGGAGGAGCATCAGCCCACAGCCGGGAGGGGAAAATCCTCACTCCCACCACTCCACTCTGGCTCCCAACTGGCCTTCACGGTACCGGGAGCACCGGTTCAGCCGCAGAGAAGCCCGTGAGGCCCCACAAGCCCAGCGCCCCCCCTGCCCGGGCTCTCACCCAAAACATCGAGCCATTCCTCGGGGTCCCCAGGTGCGTCCCCCCCGCCTGGCTGGGCGTCCTCCCGTGGCGGGGCCGGCGGCCTGCCCACATCCTCCAGCGGCGGCAGCTCGCTCAGGTCTTCTTCCTCCTCCTCCTCCTCTTCATCCAGCACCTCAAAATCTTCCAAGGTGTCCAGCTGAGCGGTGTCGGCCGTCGGTACCGCCTCGGTGCCGGTGCCCGCCCGGCCCAGGGAGTCGCTCCTCGGTTCCTCCCCGCTGGAGGCCATGGCGGCGGAGCGACCTGCAGGCGGGAAGAGAGAACGGGGGAGGAGGGTCAGGCTGCGCTTACCGGGGGGGAAGGAGCCGGAGGGAGCGCGGCCGCCATCCCGGACAGCACCGGGGGGGGTGCGCGGCTGGGACCGGGGAGACCCCGCCGGCCCCGGGGAGGAAACGGGCCCCGCGGGGAGGGGAAAGAAGAGGAGAGAGACGGCCCCGGTACCGGTAACAGGAGGGATCGCCCCCCCCAACCCTCCCCTA
>NW_015090769.1:819473-824704 GCF_001431845.1 Calidris pugnax | reverse complement strand
CGGGGCGGCGGGAGGCTTCCACCCACCGGCTGAGCCGCCCCCCACGGTCCCGCAGGCCGCGATGGAGCCCACGGCCTCGCAGGTGTTCTGCGGGCGGGTGCTGGGCATGGTCAACGCCGAGGACGTCAACGCCATCATCCTGGCCCAGAAAAACATGTGAGTCCCGGGGGAAACCCCCTCTCCCCCCCGTTGAGACCCCGGTTACCAGCACCAGGAGCTTTCCGGGATCTTTACCGACCTCTGCCTGCTTCCCCTTTCCCCCTGCAGGTTGGATCGGTTCGAGAAGACCAACGAGATGCTCCTCAACTTCAACAACCTCTCCAGCGTCCGCATGCAGCACCGGGGGAGGGGGAAACCCCTCCGCCAACTTTCACTCCTTCCGGCTCAGCGCCGTAGACGCGATGACGCCACGAGGTCACGCACGACGTGACCCCCGTACCCGGAAGCGAGTTGCCGGTGCCGCCCTCGGTGCCGCTCCCGTCATGTGAAGCGGCGGGACCGGCTCCCCCAGGTGCGCGTGCTCTGCCGGCGGGAGCCCCCGGGGGGTCACCGGGAGGGGAGGTGGGGGGGTGTCCAGGCCCGCGTCCCTCCCGAGGGGGCCCGGTACCGGGAGTGTGGGGGGCGCTACCGGGACCGGCGGGCGGATAGAGGGACCCCGTTACCGGCGGCGGGTGAGTGTGGGGCCGCCCCGGGACCCGGTACGGCGGTGGGGAGAGGGGTAGCTCCGGTAGCGGGTGGGTGGAGGGGGTCCCTGTTACCGGGGGGGGGGGGGTGGTGGTGTGTGTCTCCGTTACCGGTCCGGGGCGGCGGGAGGCTCCCGCCCACCGGCTGAGCCGCTCCCCACCGTCCCGCAGGCCACGATGGAGCCCACGGCCTCGCAGGTGTTCTGCGGGCGGGTGCTGGGCATGGTCAACGCCGAGGACGTCAACGCCATCATCCTGGCCCAGAAAAACATGTGAGTCCCGGGGGAAACCCCCCCGTTGAGACCCCGGTTACCAGCACCGGGAGCCTTCTGGGATCTTTACCGAGCTCCGCCTGCTTCCCCTTTCCCCCTGCAGGTTGGATCGGTTCGAGAAGACCAACGAGATGCTCCTCAACTTCAACAACCTCTCCAGCGTCCGCATGCAGCAGATGAACGAGCGGTTCCTCCACCACACCAAGATGCTGGTGGAGATGAAGAAGGACTTGGACAGCATCTTCCGGAGGATCCGGTGGGGGACGGGGACCGAAACGGGGACGGGGGGAGGCAGTGTGGAGAACACAGGGTGGCTCCTCGAGGTCCAGGGGGGGGTTAAAGGGGGACACAAGCAGGAGCTCCAGGGTGGCTCCTCGAGGTCCAGGGGGGGTTAAAGGGGGACACAAGAAAGAGCTTGGGGCAGTCTTGGAGGTAAAAGTAGTTGGAGAGGAGGAAAACGTGCCATTGGGAGAGGAGCCATGGAGCTTTGGGATTCCTGATTCTGCTCCTGCTGGGATGGTCCGTGCTCGGTTCGAGAAGACCAACGAGATGCTCCTCAACTTCAACAACCTCTCCAGCGTCCGCATGCAGCAGATGAACGAGCGGTTCCTCCACCACACCAAGATGCTGGTGGAGATGAAGAAGGACCTGGACAGCATCTTCCGGAGGATCCGGTGGGGGACGGGGACGGAAACGGGGATGGGGGGAGGCAGTGTGGAGAACACAGGGTGGCTCCTCGAGGTCCAGGGGGGGTTAAAGGGGGACACAAGAAAGAGCTTGGGGCAGTCTTGGAGGTAAAAGTAGTTGGAGAGGAGGAAAACGTGCCATTGGGAGAGGAGCCATGGAGCTTTGGGATTCCTGATTCTGCTCCTGCTGGGATGGTCCGTGCTCCCTCTGGGTGGTGGGAGGGACACGGTGTTGCCGGGACGGTCACGAAATGTGGGATTCGGAGAAGTAACCGCTGAGGTGAAAGGGAGGGATGGGAGAGAGGGGGGGAGGGAGCCCCACGGCCCCAGGAATCCCTTGGGATGTGTTTGCCTCATCCATAAATGCTGGCTGGGAATCTCAGCTCCGCATGGATGGGCTTCCCTGTGGACTGAGCTCGTTCTCTCCTCCCGCAGGACGCTGAAAGGGAAGCTGGCGAAGCAGTACCCGGAGGCGTTCAGCAGTGAGTGATTAGGAAACGGGGATGGGGGGAGGCAGTGTGGAGAACACAGGGTGGCTCCTCGAGGTCCAGGGGGGGGTTAAAGGGGGACACAAGCAGGAGCTCGGGGCAGTCTTGGAGGTAAAAGTAGTTGGAGAAGGGGAAAACGTGCCGCGAGCCACGGAGCTTTGGGATTCCTGATTCTGCTCCTGCTGGGATGGTCCGTGCTCCCTCTGGGTGGTGGGAGGGACACGGTGCTGCCGGGACGGTCACGAAACATGGGATTTGGAGAAATACCCGCTGAGGTGAAAGGGAGGGATGGGAGAGAGGGGGGGAGGGAGCCCCACGGCCCCAGGAATCCCTTGGGATGTGTTTGCCTCATCCATAAATGCTGGCTGGGAATCTCAGCTCCGCATGGATGGGCTTCCCTGTGGACTGAGCTCGTTCTCTCCTCCCGCAGGACGCTGAAAGGGAAGCTGGCGAAGCAGTACCCGGAGGCGTTCAGCAGTGAGTGATTAATTCCTTCCAATTCCTTCCAATTCCTTCCAATTCCTTCCAATTCCTTCCAATTCCTTCCAATTCCTTCCAATTCCTTCCAATTCCTTCCAATTCCTTCCAATTCCTTCCAATTCCTTCCAATTCCTTCCAATTCCTTCCAATTCCTTCCAATTCCTTCCAATTCCTTCCAATTCCTTCCAATTCCTTCCAATTCCTTCCAATTCCTTCCAATTCCTTCCAATTCCTTCCAATTCCTTCCAATTCCTTCCAATTCCTTCCAATTCCTTCCAATTCCTTCCAATTCCTTCCAATTCCTTCCAATTCCTTCCAATTCCTTCCAATTCCTTCCAATTCCCAGTGCAAAGAGTCCCTTTCCCTAAGAACAGGGTTCTGGGGAGTGGGGAGAAGCCGAGGAGACATCCAGGCGTGTGCCAGCGCGTGGCTGCTGCACCAAAAGCCTGGAAAACTCCTTAATTGTACTCTATGAGGTTGTGAGAAGTTCTAAACTTCTAAAAAGGACCTGGAGGTGTTGGTCGACAGTTGGCTGAACAGGAGCCAGCAGTGTGCCCAGGTGGCCAAGAAGGCCACCAGCATCCTGGCCTGTGTCAGGAACAGCATGGGGAGTAGGGCCCGAGAGGTGATTGTCCCCCTGTACTCGGCACTGGTGAGGCCTCACCTCGAGTGCTGTGTCCAGTTTTGGGCCCCCTACCATAAAAAAGACATCGAGGTGCTGGAGCGGGTCCAGAGAAGGGCGACAAAGATGGTGAGGGGTCTGGAGAATAAGTCTGATGAGGAGAGGCTGAGGGAGCTGGGGTTATTCAGCCTGGAGAAGAGGAGGCTGAGGGGAGACCTTATTGCTCTCTACAACTCCCTGAAAGGAGGGTGTAGAGAGGTGGGGGTCGGTCTCTTTTCTCAAGTCACAGGCGACAGGACAAGAGGAAATGGCCTCAAGTTGCACCAGGGGAGGTTCAGGCTGGATATTAGGAAAAATTTTGTCACTGAAAGGGTTCTCAGCCATTGGAATGGGCTGCCCAGGGAGGTGGTTGAGGCCCCATCCCTGGAGGGGTTCAAAAGCCGGGTTGATGTAGTGCTGGGAGGTCTGGTTTAGTGATGATGCTCCTTGTTTGTTGTGTGGGTGTCTATTTTTGTCAGTTAGGTTGATGGTTGAACCAGATGATCTTTAAGGTACCTTCCAACCTGGAAGATTCTGTGATTTTGTAAACGGTTGCTGTTCTACGTAGTGTCGCTTTTTTATTGATGACTGCGACGAACAGGCAAAATTCAGAATTAGAAATGAGCAAATTCTTTAGCTGGGGCATCCCTTGGGCTCGATGTCGCACCGGCAGCACCTCGCCTCGTGTGGCCACAGCAGTAAAACTAACATTTTCGTCTTCCCTTCCAGACATCCACGAATCTCCCATCCTAGAAGACGACGATGACTTCGACCCCGTCCCCAAAAGCACGACAACCACCATCGCTACCTCTGAGCAGAGCACGGAGTCCTGCGACACCAGCCCTGACATCATCTCTCCCACCATGAGTCAGGATTTTGAGGATTTATCCCAAGGCCAGTACAATTTACCGGCCGTGAACGGACAGAGTCTCACAGATGAAGACACGAAATTCAGAATTAGAAATGAGCAAATTCTTTTGCTGGGGCATCCCTCGGGCTCGGTGTCGCACCGGCAGCACCTTGCCTCATGTGGCCACAGCAGCAAAACTAACATTTTCGTCTTCCCTTCCAGACATCCACGAATCTCCCATCCTAGAAGACGACGATGACTTCGACCCCGTCCCCAAAAGCACGACAACCACCATCGCTACCTCTGAGCAGAGCACGGAGTCCTGTGACACCAGCCCTGACATCATCTCTCCCACCATGAGTCAGGATTTTGAGGATTTATCCCAAGGCCAGTACGATTTACCGGCCGTGAACGGACAGAGTCTCACAGATGAAGACACGGCCAACGACCTGGACTAGGTGTGGGGGGGGGTCCTGTGCTGCCACCTGCCCCCGGAGAACTTTCTATCCTGTATATTTATATTTGTGTGTTTCTTTATTATTATTTTTTTTTTGGAAGAGGAAAGTGAAAGCTGAGAGACACGACGGCTGAGTGAAGAAGGGTGCCCTCCTTCTGCCTCTAAACTGCCACCATAGTGTAAACCCCGCAACTCGCTTTTGGGGGAAATAAGTAAAATGTGGGTTTGAAATGCGTCTTTGTCCTTTCTTGTTTGGTGGGAGAGCAGCAAAACCCCACCTTCGATGCAGAAGAGCTGTTTTGAAGCATGGGTGTGGGTTTTTGGTTTTTTTTTTCCTCAAGGAATGTTGTCTTTGGGTCTCGCCTGTGGCTCTGGCTTTCCTGGGGCTCTGTCCATGCTGCCAAGGGCTGTCTCCCCACGGCTGCTCCCTTTCCTGCCGGTGGGAAGAAGCCCGAGTGGGGTTTCCCTTCGCTTCTATCCTCACCCTGGGTTCCTGCGGCTGCACGGGGCGGGTTCACAGCGGCCTGTTCCCTTCCCTGGCTCCTCACGGTGCCTGGGGGCTCGGCCCGGGCCTGCTGCTCCCTGCGAGGGGCTGAGGAGGCTGGGGCTGAGGGGAGAGTGTGGGGCTGGGGCCGTGGGGCCTTGAAGGGGGGG
>NW_015090769.1:814619-816985 GCF_001431845.1 Calidris pugnax | reverse complement strand
CACCGTGTCCCCCCGTCCCCGGTAGACGGGAGAAGCCGTGAAGGAGTTGCTGCGGCGGCTGCAGGAGCTGCAGGGCGAGCGGGCCGAGGCGTACCGGCTCCTGGAGGAGTGAGTACCAGGAACCCAATCCCCCATCCCAATTTTTTGGGGGGGAAGGGGGCGTTGGTGGGGTTTTTTTTCCATCCTGATGGGAAGAAGCTGCCGGGAGGGAGGGAGCAGAATCCGTCGGGGCGGGTGATGAGCTCCAGCTGGCAGCCATTCGGGGGGGCGGGGGGACACGGGATGGGACACCTGTATCCTATTTTAGCATCCGACAGGGGATGATGGAATTCCCGGGATGCAGGCTTGGGAGGGAAAAGGCAAAAAACCAACTCCCCCCCCCAAAAAAAAAAACCCATAGAGCTGCCAAACCTGTCCCTGTGCCAGGGGTGACACTGCCTGGTTGTGGGGACTAAGATTTTGGGGCAGGAAAACCCTCATGGTGGGGTGGCAAAGGGAGCTTGGTACCAGGATGGGAGGGGGGCACCATCCTGGTGTGTCCCCCCACCTCTCCGGGTGTAGTGATGGTGGCTCTTCTTCCTCCTCCTCCCCCTTCTTCATCCCTCTTCATGCAGGGGCCACCGGGCCTACCTGAGCAGCGCTCCCCACTACGACTTCCCCCGTTACCGGCAGCTGGTGCACGAGATCACGGTGGCCTTCAACGGCATCTCCCGGGAGGTGCTGCTCATCGCCGGCCGCCTACGGGACCAGCTCGCCCGCCCCGACCTGGCCCAGCACCTCGCCCACCTCCAGGAACGGGAGCAGGAGAAGCTGCAGCTGGTGGGTACCAGGGATGGGGAGGATGGATGGGGGGTCCCCACTGATTCATAGAATCATAGAATCGTCCAGGTTGGAAGAGACCCTTGGGATCATCGAGTCCAACCATCTCCCCTACTCTACAAAGTCCTCCCCTACACCATGTCCCTCAGCACTGCATCTAAACGGCCCTTAAACACAGCCAGGGATGGGGACTCCACCCCCTCCCTGGGCAGCCTGTTCCAATGCCCGACCACTCTTTCGGTGAAAAATTCTTTCCTAATGTTCAGTCTAAACCTCCCCTGTTGGAGCTTGAAGCCATTCCCTCTCGTTCTGTCACTAATGACCTGTGAGAAGAGACCAGCACCAACCTCTCTACAGTGTCCTTTCACGAAGTTGTAGAGAGTGATGAAGTCTCCCCTCAGCCTCCTCTTCCTCAAACTAAACAGTCCCAACTCCCTCAGCCACTCACCAGCCCCCTCACCAGTTTCGTTGCCCTCCTCTGCACTCGCTCCAGCACCTCGAGATCTCTCTTGTATTGAGGTGCCCAAAACCGGACACAACACTCGATTCCTTGGGGCTGCTTTGTGGGTGTCAGGGGGGGAGGGTATCCCACCTCCTGCCGTGTCCCCACCGCAGACGGCGCAGCTCCAGCTGGCTCGGCAGCAGGCACAGGACCATCCTGAGGTGGACACCCATCAGCAGGAGGTGCAGGAGCTCAAGCACAAGTAGGTGGTGGCCCCACAAGATGTCTCCCCCTCCTCCCCCCATCTTGGGATGGTGGCATCCCCTCTCCATGGTGAGCCCCTTCCTCACCATTCCCACCCCCCTCCAGCTCAGGGGGGAGGAAGGGGGCCCAGAGCTTTTTTTTTTTTTTGAAGGTGGGCACCTTCCAAAGTGGTCTGGGCTGTAGCCCCGGGGAGATTTTTGGCGATGCCGCCCGCCCGGCCACGGTCCCCTCGGCCTCCCCGGGCTGAGTGTTTCATAAACAGCGCGGGGAAGGCGAGGCGGCCCAGATAATACGCTCCATATGGACTTTATTTATAGTTTCCATCCGCTCTCGTAGGCTAATTAAAACCATTGAGGCAATCAGCGAAATTCTCCAGGACCTCAAGTACGATTCGGAAGAAGTCGAGTGATGGGTGTCCCCGTGGGAACGGCTGGAGGGGCCGGCTGGTGGAAGGGGGGCCCCGCTCCTGGCCTCTAATGCAGCCCCCCCCTCCCCACCCCGGGGGCACACACACCAACCCCAGCAAGGTGGGCGTCTTCTCTTCACCCCCTTCTGGGGCTGGAAGGTGGTGGAGAACCCCCTCCCCAGGACCAGAGGGGTCCCCCTGAATCCTGAGCATCCCTGGGTGGAGGGGGGCTGGCGTGGGGGTGATTTCCCCCCCCCAACAGCTCTGTGGGGCTTTGCCCAAGGCTAAACCACGACCCACAGCACCGAGGGGCTGCCTTGCTTCGATCCCCATCAGGGATTGAGCCCCACAGGCAGCAGCCCCCCCCAAAAAAACCCACCTCTCCGAGCTCAGCTGTGCCCCCAGCCCCACAAGTGCCCCCTTTTTTTTTTTTTC
>NW_015090769.1:813683-814443 GCF_001431845.1 Calidris pugnax | reverse complement strand
AACCAAAGCCTGTCTAATTCTTTGGTTCAGTCAGTCGAGTGAAGGCGTGAAGCAGATCCGCAGGACTCTGGATGTGTTTACAAACATAATTCCATCCATGAGTTTCTTTTTTTTTCCTTTTTTTTTTTTTTAATCCTACAGTCGTTCCACAATAAATTTGTCCCCGTGGAGCCGGCCTGAGTCCTGTGGTCTAAAGGGCTTGTCGTCCCCCGCCCCGTGCCCCCCTCTCCGTGTCCCACGGCAGGGGGTGACGAGGGACAGGGGTCCCGTTTGGCTGCCCGCTGCTTCCCCGTCCCCGCGCGCTGCTGCTGCTCCGCTGACGCAGACCCCGGTGGGGTTTCAGAGGTTTATTGGCATTAAGCTTAAATCTGTTCCTAATTGACTGAAATGGAACCAAAATAAGGCTGGTTTGAATCAAAATTGGAGCAGGCACTGGGCAAACCCCAGCAGCCTCAAAAACCAGCCCGCGTGGCTCCCCGGGGACGGACCCCCCCACCGTGCGCTCGCACGTGGGTCCCCGGGGCCAAAACAGCCAAAATTGCTTCCCGGGGTTGGGGAGAGGGGCTGTGCTGAGGAAGAAGGACGGGGGGGACACCCAGGAAGCCCCCACTGCCCCTTTCATCCCAGAGGCTGTTCTGGCTGATGGGTGAGGAGCAAAACCTCCGTGCCCCCCCCACACCAAGTGATGTTGGGGGGTCCCCTCGCTGCCGTGGGGGGCTGTGGTCCCAGAGGGTCCCAGGTCTACCCCAACCCGCCCCCC
>NW_015090769.1:809940-813673 GCF_001431845.1 Calidris pugnax | reverse complement strand
CGAGCAGAGCCCCGCGTCGCCGCCGGCCACGCGCCCCGGGGGTCGGTGTCACCCCATTCCCCCCACCCCCAACTCCTTTCCCCCCCCATCCCTGGGGGTCACCCCCCACATTTTCCCCCACCCGCAGCCAGGGAAAAGAAGTGTGAAAAGCTCCTTACCTACCTGGTTGCGTGTTTTGTGGGATTTCTGCAGCCACACGCGCCACTGGTCGTAGAGCTTGATGCCCAGGTTGGAGCAGCCGTAGGCGTGTTTCTTCACCCACCCGAAAAACTGCTTCAGCTCCCGCCGCAGCGTCGTGTTTTGCTCCCCACCTTTGGGGTCGCAGCCCCCCGCCGCTCGCTCTGGGGGCGAGGGGGCACATTACTCACCCCCCCCACATATCCCCCCTCCACTTAATGGCAGGAAAAAAACCCCAAATGAGCAGCTTTTTGGCTCCCAGCTGGGAAAAACTCCAAATTGGCTCCAAGAAATCCAGGTGTTGGGCACAAAGTAGGGAAGGGACCCCCCCGCCCCTTCCCCCAGCACATCCCGTGTGTGCAGGGGAGAAGGAGCACAGCACCGGCACCCCATCCTTAACCCACCTCCCCCGTTTTTTCCCCCCCAAAAATGATGCTGAGGGTGCTCACCGCTGCGTGGGGTGGAGGCAGCCGTGGGGTTGCTCCAGTCGCTCCAGATGCCGGCTTTTTTGGAGCCGTAGATGCCGAAGGGATTACAGCGCACCTGGACGAAGTAGACGGTGCCGGGCCGGAGGCCGGCCAGCCGGCAGGACGTCTGGTTGCCCACATCATCCACCACCTGGGGGGGAAGGGAGGGAGGAGATGGCACCCCCGGGGTGGGGGGGAAGTTGGGTCACCCCACCACCGTCCCCACCACCCAACCTTCCACTCCGAGCTGTCCTCCACCCGGTACTGGATCTGGTACTTGGCTTGGAAGAGGAAATCCTTGAGAGCTGGCGGGGAGCTCCAGCGCACGCTCAGCTGGTCCTCCAGGTCGCCCACCCGGCTGACGTGGACATCCGACGGGGGGTCGGTGGTGACTGCGGGGGACAAGGCAAAGGCCGGCGCAAGCAGCGAGCGCCGTGGGGCCGCGGGGGTTAAAGAGGCACAGATGCAGCAAGGGATGGGGAGAGGGATTAAAAAAAACCCAACCCAACTCTGGAGAAAACAGGCTAATTCGATTAGGAGCAATTCTGCTCACATATCGCCCATTTCCTGCTGCCCCCCCCACCCCCACCACCCAAAATCCCACTGCGTGAACCCGCTGCTCACTCCCTCCCCATCATCACCACCTCCATGAAGTCACCAGCACAACAGGCTAATTCGATTAGGAGCAATTCTGCTCACATATCGCCCATTTCCTGCTGCCCCCCCCACCCCCAACACCCAAAATCCCACTGTGTGAACCCACTGGACACTCCCTCCCCATCACCACCACCACCTCCGTGAGGTCACCAGCACGGCTGTGACATCCCAACCCAACACCCCACTGTGTGAACCCACTGCTCAATCCCCTTTCTCCTCCACCACCACCACCGTGAGGTCACCAGCATGGTGGTGACATCCCGACCCCTGCCCCTCAGCCACATTGAGGATGTCCAACATGATGACGTTGGAGATGGCCACGCCAAGCAATTCTGCTCACATGTCACCCATTTCCTGCTGCCCCCCCACCCCCAACACCCCACTGTGTGAACCCACTGCTCACTCACTCCCTCCCCATCACCACCACCACCACCTCCATGAGGTCACCAACACGGTGGTGACATCCCAACCCCCCAGCTCACCCACATCGAGGATGTCCAACATGACGACGTCGGAGACGGCCACCCCCAGCCGGTTGGAGGCCTCCACCCAGATCTCGTAGGGCGTGAAGAGGGCCAGGTCCTTGGGGATGTGGCAGGAGTAGGGCCCGGCCGTGTGGTACTCCTGGCACGTGTTGTCTCGGCCGTACCACCTGTGGGCGGGCACCGAGTGCCAACATGGGCACCACCATCCAGCCAAGGATGCTCACCCATCCCCAGAGGATGCGTCCGCTCCCGGTCAGGCACCGGGGCTCGTTCATCTGCCACTCAACACCCCCAGCATCACATTGGCCAAGCGTTGGGTTACCAGACCCCACAGCTCATCCCGGTGGCTCCCAGCTCAACCAGGAGCTTCTCCTCACCCTCCTCCACCCCAGCACGTGGCTGAGACCTGAGGTAACTCATCACATCCCCACACAGGGGCCAGCCCGGAGGCATCAGGCTCCCCGTTTCCCCACCTTTAAATCCCACACTGGCGTGTATTTATGTATGTATTTTAAAGAATTATAGGAATTAAGAGGGGCAGCCCCACCTGAGCTTGTACTTGAGGGTGTAGTTGGTGTGCAGGAAGGTCTCCCCCTCCGTCCCCGGCGCCCATTTGCAGGTCAGGTCCTTCATGTTTTTGGACCAGCAGGTGATGTTGACCGGTTTCTCTGGGGGTACTGGGGAGAGGGAAATTTAAAAAATAAATTAATTAAGAGGCTGAGAGGGTTGAAAAGGCAAAAACGCAGCCCGATGGGGCCATGCCACCACCGTGGTCCCCACCGGCTGCAGGTTGCCAGCCCCGTGGCTACAAAGATGTTTGATGGGGGGGTGGGATTGGGGGGGTGGGTTTAGGTTCTTGCCTGCCCCTGCCTACACCCGGCCCCCGGAGCTGTTTTCTTCCAGCAACAACAACCCGAAAAACAAACCCAAGCCGTGTTCCCAGCTCAGCCTCTGTATTCCTTAGGACGTCGCATCGTCCTTAAAATAGCCCGAGATAAAAATCTTACGGTTATTGATTCGGACAAGCACAATTTTACCCCCGGTTTGCCAAAAACCAGCCGGCGCGGGCACCGGGCATCGCGGGGAAGGATAAAACCCATCAGCTGTTGCGAGCCCCCGATGAGTTTTTTTGGCAAGAACCGGGTGTTAATCCCCACGGGGATGCTCTGCCGGCATCCACCGCTCTTCCCCCCAACCCAGCACCCCAAAAAAGTTGGGGGGCAGCCCGGTGGGGCAAGGACACATCCCGGCAACACGCCGCCAGGTGAAACCCGGCACGTGCCACCGCCGACCTACGTCCAACGTAAAGGCAGGAGCCGGCCAAGATGCCCCCGTCTCTGCTGTGACACACCAGGTTGTCCCCCGACTGCTGCTTGGAGCCGTTGAGGCGGGCGAGGACCACGCTGAGCGTGGTGGGCCCCAGGGCGACGTAGGAGGCGGCGGGCAGGCGCCGGCCGTTGAGGGTCCAGTACAGGTCCTCGGCTTTCAGGTGAAAGTCCGGGCTGACCGTGCACGTGGCCACCAGCGAGGAGCCGATCAGCAAGGTGGGGTCTTGGGGGGAAATCACTGCGGGGTCTGCAGCCGGAGAAACAAGAGGGGAGGGGGGTGAAAAAAAATAAAGTTAGGGAGGATTTTTGATGTGTCTGTATCTTATATAGGCTTAAAATTTATTTTATATCCATTTAAATCTGGTTTCAGATATGTATTTCCCATTTAAATCTATTTCGTACCTATTTCTATCCACTCAACTCTGGTTTTAGATATATATTTTCCATTTAAATCTATTTTATACCTATTTCTATCCATGTAAATCTGGTTTTAGACACATATTACCCATTTTAATCTATTTTGCACCTATTTCTATCCACACAACTCTGGTTTTAGATATATATTTCCCATTTAAATGTATTTTATACCTATTTCTATCCATTTAAATCTGGTTTTAGA
>NW_015090769.1:804341-807340 GCF_001431845.1 Calidris pugnax | reverse complement strand
CCCCCCCACCCCCACCACCCAAAATCCCACTGCGTGAACCCGCTGCTCACTCCCTCCCCATCATCACCACCTCCATGAAGTCACCAGCACGGTGGTGACATCCCGACCCCTGCCCCTCAGCCACATTGAGGATGTCCAACATGATGACGTTGGAGATGGCCACCTCAAGCAATTCTGCTCACATATCACCCATTTCCTGCTGCCCCCCCCACCCCCAACACCCAACACCCCACTGTGTGAACCCACTGCTCAATCCCCTTTCTCCTCCACCACCACCACCGTGAGGTCACCAGCATGGTGGTGACATCCCGACCCCTGCCCCTCAGCCACATTGAGGATGTCCAACATGATGACGTTGGAGATGGCCACGCCAAGCAATTCTGCTCACATGTCACCCATTTCCTGCTGCCCCCCCACCCCCAACACCCCACTGTGTGAACCCACTGCTCACTCACTCCCTCCCCATCACCACCACCACCACCTCCATGAGGTCACCAACACGGTGGTGACATCCCAACCCCCCAGCTCACCCACATCGAGGATGTCCAACATGACGACGTCGGAGACGGCCACCCCCAGCCGGTTGGAGGCCTCCACCCAGATCTCGTAGGGCGTGAAGAGGGCCAGGTCCTTGGGGATGTGGCAGGAGTAGGGCCCGGCCGTGTGGTACTCCTGGCACGTGTTGTCTCGGCCGTACCACCTGTGGGCGGGCACCGAGTGCCAACATGGGCACCACCATCCAGCCAAGGATGCTCACCCATCCCCAGAGGATGCGTCCGCTCCCGGTCAGGCACCGGGGCTCGTTCATCTGCCACTCAACACCCCCAGCATCACATTGGCCAAGCGTTGGGTTACCAGACCCCACAGCTCATCCCGGTGGCTCCCAGCTCAACCAGGAGCTTCTCCTCACCCTCCTCCACCCCAGCACGTGGCTGAGACCTGAGGTAACTCATCACATCCCCACACAGGGGCCAGCCCGGAGGCATCAGGCTCCCCGTTTCCCCACCTTTAAATCCCACACTGGCGTGTATTTATGTATGTATTTTAAAGAATTATAGGAATTAAGAGGGGCAGCCCCACCTGAGCTTGTACTTGAGGGTGTAGTTGGTGTGCAGGAAGGTCTCCCCCTCCGTCCCCGGCGCCCATTTGCAGGTCAGGTCCTTCATGTTTTTGGACCAGCAGGTGATGTTGACCGGTTTCTCTGGGGGTACTGGGGAGAGGGAAATTTAAAAAATAAATTAATTAAGAGGCTGAGAGGGTTGAAAAGGCAAAAACGCAGCCCGATGGGGCCATGCCACCACCGTGGTCCCCACCGGCTGCAGGTTGCCAGCCCCGTGGCTACAAAGATGTTTGATGGGGGGGTGGGATTGGGGGGGTGGGTTTAGGTTCTTGCCTGCCCCTGCCTACACCCGGCCCCCGGAGCTGTTTTCTTCCAGCAACAACAACCCGAAAAACAAACCCAAGCCGTGTTCCCAGCTCAGCCTCTGTATTCCTTAGGACGTCGCATCGTCCTTAAAATAGCCCGAGATAAAAATCTTACGGTTATTGATTCGGACAAGCACAATTTTACCCCCGGTTTGCCAAAAACCAGCCGGCGCGGGCACCGGGCATCGCGGGGAAGGATAAAACCCATCAGCTGTTGCGAGCCCCCGATGAGTTTTTTTGGCAAGAACCGGGTGTTAATCCCCACGGGGATGCTCTGCCGGCATCCACCGCTCTTCCCCCCAACCCAGCACCCCAAAAAAGTTGGGGGGCAGCCCGGTGGGGCAAGGACACATCCCGGCAACACGCCGCCAGGTGAAACCCGGCACGTGCCACCGCCGACCTACGTCCAACGTAAAGGCAGGAGCCGGCCAAGATGCCCCCGTCTCTGCTGTGACACACCAGGTTGTCCCCCGACTGCTGCTTGGAGCCGTTGAGGCGGGCGAGGACCACGCTGAGCGTGGTGGGCCCCAGGGCGACGTAGGAGGCGGCGGGCAGGCGCCGGCCGTTGAGGGTCCAGTACAGGTCCTCGGCTTTCAGGTGAAAGTCCGGGCTGACCGTGCACGTGGCCACCAGCGAGGAGCCGATCAGCAAGGTGGGGTCTTGGGGGGAAATCACTGCGGGGTCTGCAGCCGGAGAAACAAGAGGGGAGGGGGGTGAAAAAAAATAAAGTTAGGGAGGATTTTTGATGTGTCTGTATCTTATATAGGCTTAAAATTTATTTTATATCCATTTAAATCTGGTTTCAGATATGTATTTCCCATTTAAATCTATTTCGTACCTATTTCTATCCACTCAACTCTGGTTTTAGATATATATTTTCCATTTAAATCTATTTCGTACCTATTTCTATCCACTCAACTCTGGTTTTAGATATATATTTTCCATTTAAATCTATTTTATACCTATTTCTATCCATGTAAATCTGGTTTTAGACACATATTACCCATTTTAATCTATTTTGCACCTATTTCTATCCACACAACTCTGGTTTTAGATATATATTTCCCATTTAAATGTATTTTATACCTATTTCTATCCATTTAAATCTGGTTTTAGACATATATTACCCATTTTAATCTGTTTTATACCTATTTCTATCCATTTAAGTCTGTTTTTAGACACACATTACCCATTTTAATCTATTTTGCACCTATTTCTATCCACTCAACTCTGGTTTTAGATATATATTTCCCATTTTAATCTATTTTATACCTATTTCTATCCATTTAAATCTGGTTTTAGATACATATTTCCTATTTAAATCTATTTTGCACCTATTTCTATCCACTCAACTCTGGTTTTAGATATATATTACCCATCTAAATCTATTTTACACTTATTTTTACCCGTTTAAAATTTAATTTTGTGTATGTACATATATAAAATATATATCTAGTGATCGATTTATGACGGTGCAGCCCCTGGCAGCAGCTCTCTCTCTCCTCCCAAGCGGAGGCAGGAGCACTCGAGGCTCGGCCGCGCTCTCCCCGTGAGCTCGGGGGCTCCTGGGGAGA
>NW_015090769.1:784304-786141 GCF_001431845.1 Calidris pugnax | reverse complement strand
GTAGTTGGTGTGCAGGAAGGTCTCCCCCTCCGTCCCCGGCGCCCATTTGCAGGTCAGGTCCTTCATGTTTTTGGACCAGCAGGTGATGTTGACCGGTTTCTCTGGGGGTACTGGGGAGAGGGAAATTTAAAAAATAAATTAATTAAGAGGCTGAGAGGGTTGAAAAGGCAAAAACGCAGCCCGATGGGGCCATGCCACCACCGTGGTCCCCACCGGCTGCAGGTTGCCAGCCCCGTGGCTACAAAGATGTTTGATGGGGGGGTGGGATTGGGGGGGTGGGTTTAGGTTCTTGCCTGCCCCTGCCTACACCCGGCCCCCGGAGCTGTTTTCTTCCAGCAACAACAACCCGAAAAACAAACCCAAGCCGTGTTCCCAGCTCAGCCTCTGTATTCCTTAGGACGTCGCATCGTCCTTAAAATAGCCCGAGATAAAAATCTTACGGTTATTGATTCGGACAAGCACAATTTTACCCCCGGTTTGCCAAAAACCAGCCGGCGCGGGCACCGGGCATCGCGGGGAAGGATAAAACCCATCAGCTGTTGCGAGCCCCCGATGAGTTTTTTTGGCAAGAACCGGGTGTTAATCCCCACGGGGATGCTCTGCCGGCATCCACCGCTCTTCCCCCCAACCCAGCACCCCAAAAAAGTTGGGGGGCAGCCCGGTGGGGCAAGGACACATCCCGGCAACACGCCGCCAGGTGAAACCCGGCACGTGCCACCGCCGACCTACGTCCAACGTAAAGGCAGGAGCCGGCCAAGATGCCCCCGTCTCTGCTGTGACACACCAGGTTGTCCCCCGACTGCTGCTTGGAGCCGTTGAGGCGGGCGAGGACCACGCTGAGCGTGGTGGGCCCCAGGGCGACGTAGGAGGCGGCGGGCAGGCGCCGGCCGTTGAGGGTCCAGTACAGGTCCTCGGCTTTCAGGTGAAAGTCCGGGCTGACCGTGCACGTGGCCACCAGCGAGGAGCCGATCAGCAAGGTGGGGTCTTGGGGGGAAATCACTGCGGGGTCTGCAGCCGGAGAAACAAGAGGGGAGGGGGGTGAAAAAAAATAAAGTTAGGGAGGATTTTTGATGTGTCTGTATCTTATATAGGCTTAAAATTTATTTTATATCCATTTAAATCTGGTTTCAGATATGTATTTCCCATTTAAATCTATTTCGTACCTATTTCTATCCACTCAACTCTGGTTTTAGATATATATTTTCCATTTAAATCTATTTTATACCTATTTCTATCCATGTAAATCTGGTTTTAGACACATATTACCCATTTTAATCTATTTTGCACCTATTTCTATCCACACAACTCTGGTTTTAGATATATATTTCCCATTTAAATGTATTTTATACCTATTTCTATCCATTTAAATCTGGTTTTAGACATATATTACCCATTTTAATCTGTTTTATACCTATTTCTATCCATTTAAGTCTGTTTTTAGACACACATTACCCATTTTAATCTATTTTGCACCTATTTCTATCCACACAACTCTGGTTTTAGATATATATTTCCCATTTAAATGTATTTTATACCTATTTCTATCCATTTAAATCTGGTTTTAGATACATATTTCCTATTTAAATCTATTTTGCACCTATTTCTATCCACTCAACTCTGGTTTTAGATATATATTACCCATCTAAATCTATTTTACACTTATTTTTACCCGTTTAAAATTTAATTTTGTGTATGTACATATATAAAATATATATCTAGTGATCGATTTATGACGGTGCAGCCCCTGGCAGCAGCTCTCTCTCTCCTCCCAAGCGGAGGCAGGAGCACTCGAGGCTCGGCCGCGCTCTCCCCGTGAGCTCGGGGGCTCCTGGGGAGA
>NW_015090769.1:781397-784162 GCF_001431845.1 Calidris pugnax | reverse complement strand
ACGGAAAGTTGTGGGGGTTTTTTTGGGGCAGGGAGGAGGTATTATTTCCACACACACACCCCCTTTTCCTGACAACGCTGGCCAGCAGCCCCCCCATGGAGGATGTTGGGCAACACACGTTCCTGGCCAACACCAGCACTGACCCAACCATGGCTGATCCCTACCACGTGCCGCCAGGATTTGCCAAAAAACCCCAAAACTCCCACCTCGGAGCGTGGCCCCTGCAACTGGGACATCCCAAGGGACCATCCCAGGGTGTGTCCCCCCACCCCAAAGGGTGATCCTCACCGGGAACCCCCTCCAGGCTGGAAACCCACCCCACACGCCGCTTTATTTCCAGACCTTTCCGTGCCACGAGGCTCCAAAAAAAAGGCCCCCCCCGACCCCGCTCCGGGGTTTTCCCCGTGTCCATCAGCCTTATCGGCTCCGTCCGCACGCGCCAGGCTAATATCCCAAATTACCTCCCGGAAAGCGCCGCGACCTCCTCTCCCCTCCGACCTCCCCCCGGCCCCTCTCGGCTTTCAGCGCCACAATTAATGCTCAAAAAAAAAAAAGCCCTCGTTACCCCGGAGATATCTTAATTAGCAGTGCCTGGGATGGGTGTAAAAACACCCAGGAGACGTCGGTGCCCCCAGCATCCCCCCAAGTGATGGCGTGGATCCATCCCCCCCACCCCAAAAGCAAACCTGGGGAGTTGGGGGGGGAAGATTCAGCCCCATCCTCCAGCCAGGCCTCCCAAAAAAAAAAAAAAAAAGAAAATAAAAGCCCCCCCGAGCAGCCCCCCCAGCACCCGCTCCTCCATTATCCGGCTCCGCCGATAACAGACCCCGTGCTCCGGGCCCTAATTCTCCTAAATCTTAATCTAAACAGCTCCAGAAACACACACGAGCGCCGTAAAACAGACACGTTTCCCGTCCTCCGAGCGGGACCCTCTGGAGGGGCCAATTTTATATATATTATTTTTTTTTCCTGCAATTTTTCCCCCCCCTCTCCTCCTCCAAGCAGCCTCTGGAGGGGCCAATTTTATACCTATATATATTTCTTTCTTTTTTTTTTTTTTTTTTCATTCTCCCTGCAATGTTTTTTTTTTTCCTCCCTCCGTGCAGACGCAGCGCCGAAACATGTGTTTTAAAAGGGAAAAGTGTGAAGTTTTCAGATCGGAGAGGAAAGGGCCGGAGAGACGCAGGCAGGCTGTGGAATGTGCAAGTCGCAACGAAAAAATACCTGCTCGGGGGTTTTTATGGCTTTCCTATTAAAAAAAAAAAAAATGCTGATCAGGTGCTAAGTAATGCTATAAAGTAAAACCACATTTCCAAGGTGTCGGGAACGTTTATGCTTTTCTTCCGAAGGGCCGGATTTCATTTTATTTTTATATCGGCATTTTAAGGGGCTGGGAAAGAAAAGTAAAAATGCTCTCCGATAAGTGTCAGAGATCACGCAGTTAAAAAAGATTTATTAAGATGTGCAGGGGGTTAAGGAAAAAAAAAATAATATAAATAATTGCCCTGAAGAACAAAAGGAAAAGTTGGGCAGCGCTGAATTGTGCAAGAAAAATGAATTTTTAAAAAAGATAAATATATTTAGAGCTCTTTGAAAGCTCAAGCAAGGAGGTTTGCACCCGAAAAACGCTTCATCCCTCTTTCCCACTATCTTTTTTCCCTTTCTCTGCTCCAACTGGCATTTCTCGTGCCCATCCCTCAGCTCGAGGAGGGATTTATAAAAAGCCCAGGCATTCCAGCGAGCGCGACCGAGCTGAACCGAGGGGAAACATTCGCTCTCTAAAAGGAGATTTGGCTTCGCCTTTCCCCAGCGCCGCACGTCGAGGGGCCGCAGGGCGAGCGCTCGCCCCACTCGGCTGCACCGGACCCCCATGGAAGGGGGGAAAAAAATGGGGGTCCCCGGGGGGGGGTGAAAGCAGCTACGGGCAGCACCGGGCATCCCCTCAGCGGGGTGAGCCAAAAAGGTGCAGGGTCAGCCCCTACGGGGGTCCGGCCACGGCCCCACGTTGTTCCCGGTGGGATTAACCCCTCCAGCCCCCCGGGGAGGGTGTTGGGGTGGGCACCGCTCCGCACCAAACCCCCCCTTTATTTAAAGGCTCCTGGTAAAGCTCCTAAAGGGGTTTTTGGGAGCTGTTTTCCTCCCTTTCGCCACCGTTTCTGCGATTCCCGCCCCGGTTATTGCTCTGTGATACTTCCCCCCCCAACACTTAACGACACGTAGGGGTCAGGGGGGGCTGAGACCCTCATGGCCGGGCCCCAATGGCATTGCTGGAGCCGGGGGGGGACACGGGAGAGGTGGCTTTTCTTGGCGGGACCCGTTTGTGCATCGGAGCGAACATCCATCGCCTTGAGAAATTCCCATCATCGGGAGGAAGCCAAACTTCCTGCTGCGGGGAGCGGGATCTCGCCTCCCCTTCGCTCCCCCCGGGGGGGAAGCAACGAGGCCACGGGTGGGACGGGGGCTAATTAGGGTTTAGGGCTCTGGGGGGGACTCCACACACCCCCCTCCACAGCAAAGTGGGGACCCCAATCCCTTTGGGGCTGAGGCCGCCCACAGCTCAGCCCACAGGTGGCACCTCCCGGAGCTGCCACCACCGGGTGGGACCCCCAAATGGGCATCATTGCAGAGCCCCCCAGGGGTATTTTTTTTGGGGGGGGTGGGTTAAAAAAGTGGGGGGGCTCATTGTTCTCCGCGGGGGAGGGAGCTCCCTATTGTTCTGGGTGGGGAAAAGGGGATTCATTGTTCTCTGGGACAGGGGGGGAACG
>NW_015090769.1:777954-779215 GCF_001431845.1 Calidris pugnax | reverse complement strand
CCCCTCCATCAAAAGCACCTTTGGGAGACCAAAATCTTCTTATTACTTGGGTTTTTTTTGAGGGAGGGGTGCTGAAAACGGGAATATCTTCCTGTAAATCTCCATGTTTTCCATCAAAACCATCATCTTTGGGTTTTGCCCCCCAAAAAAACACCCCAAAAGGTGGGAAAAAGCCCCAAGTGGCTCCAAGCCCCCTGCGGGGTTGGGGCTGGGTTTGTCCCCAGGGGTCCTGGGGCAGCCTCCGGTTGTGCCACCATCACCGGGGGTTGTGCCACCGTCACCATGGCAAAGCCATCAACCCCCATCCCGGTGCCTCCCCTTGTCCCCCCTGTCCCCCCCCTCGGTGGCACCAAGGGGTTTGCAGCCCCCCAGGCAGGTGGCAGAGCCCTGGACCAGCAGGTCCTGGTGGTGGCAAGGCCACTGTCCCCAAGAGCTGGCTGTCCCCAGCTGCGCATCCTTTAGGTCTGCCTGAGTTTTGGGGTGCAATGGGGTACCCTGAGAGCACCCCATGCCTTGGGGGGGTGCCTGGGTTGTGGTGTCCCCCCCCAGCAGAGGGGACATGGAGGTGACCCTGCCCCCAAGGTTGGGATGGGGCTGGGAGCCCCGGGGCCATGGGACCACTGCCATTGCTGAGTTTTGTGGGTGACACTAGGGGCTCAGAGCTGGGGGGGGGACATTTCCAACCCGTGGGGACATTTTCTGGTGGCTTTCCCTGTCCTTTTACTCATTGTCCCACCTCTGTGAGGGCAGGGACATCGCTCCCTGCAGGGGACAGAGTGTGGGGGGGACAGAGCTGGGGTAGCAGGGGACACCGGGGTGTCTCTCCCAAATGGGTGACACTGTGAGCTGCCCCATAGCACCCGGGGGGGGTGGGTAGGGGGGGGCTGAGCCCCGTGGCCGTGTGAGGACAGTGGGGACATTGTGTGGGAATCACCGCGGGGCTCTGAGGTGTCGGGCACCAGCCGAAGGGACTGCAGGGATTAGAAAATAAAATTGAAAAAGAAATAAATAAAAAAAAAGAGAGCGGGAGGGAGACAAAACAATGCCTTTTCCCATCGTCCTGTTTTTTTGGAAGCTTCTGAACTGTTTTTGTTGAAATTTCCCAAAAATGTCAGGCTCCGGGAGCCACCCAGCCTGAGAAACTTCAGCCCCAGCGGCCGCAGTCTGGCCGAGTGAATCACGGCTGCCCCGGGGGCCGCCCGCGCTCCTGACCCACCGCCCGGTTCCCCCCCCTCCCCTCCCTTCCCGGGGGGAAGCCACC
>NW_015090769.1:776505-777944 GCF_001431845.1 Calidris pugnax | reverse complement strand
GCTGGGGGGGGGGAGGAGGAGAATTCACCCCCCTGAAGCCGGATTGGGGACCAGCAGCCACCCCTCTGCCCACCTGCGTGGCACCGCTCCCCCCATCTGCCTTCTCCTTCCCCAGGAAACCCCTCTGCTCCCACCTGGAGCCACCATAATTAGGATTTATCGTGGGGAGCAGGGATGGGGGGGGGTCCCAGAATGGGGGGGTGACACCCATCCCGGTGCTGGCAGAGGGGACGTGGTCAGTTCCAACAAAGTCATCATCAAAAGGTGGCTTGAAGCTTCATTGAGGGGGTGGAGGGGAAGGTGGGGGGACAGTGGTGTTGGGAGGAGGGGGGAGTGTCATTCCCCACTGGTGTCACCTGGGACATGCCCACGGTGTCACCCCCTCATGGTTTGGGGACATTCACCCTCGTGGTTTGGGGACATTCGCCCTCCCTGACCCCCGGCAGCATCCGCACCCGGTGCCGTGGGATGGGGAGAAGGTCAGGGGGGACAAAACCAGCCCTGAGGGGTCCCTGCCGTGCCTGTGGTCCCCAGAGCGGGGTGGTGGCAGTGGTGGTGGCAGTGGTGGTGGCAGTGGCAGTGGTGGTGGCAGTGGTGGTGACGGGGAGCAGCCGGCGATGACCGAACCTCTCTCCCTCTTTCTGACTCAGCGCCGGAGTCGCCGCGGCCGTGGCCGGCGCTGCCCTTTGAGGGTGACCTTTAAAGGGCTTCTCCCTCCTGCCCACGAGCCACCGGACTCGTGGCCACCACCCGGGAGGCAGGATCCATCCCAGCAGCCCCCCCCGGAGCGGGCTCGTCAGCGTCAGCACCGTGGTCCCGTGGGGCTGGGGCGGTCCAGCTGCCCCCCCCCTCCCTCCGTGGCCACGTTCCCAGGGCCTCTTTGCCCTGTTGTGGTGCAGGATCTGGCCGTGGGGCCCAACTCCCCGACAGTGAACCCCCCCCTCCTCAAATTCTTCCCAATTGGATCCAGGAATGGCCCTGGTGACGTCCCCAAAACCGAGCTGAGCATCCTCGGTCCCGCTTCCCACCAGCCACCGCCTTCCTGCCAGCCCTTCCATCATGTGTCACCCGGGGCCGGGCCCAGCACATCTACCCTGAATTAATCTAATTTACTCCCATTTCCCAGCCAGAGCTCGCTCCATAAAGTCCTTGGACAGAGACGGCATCTGGCTCGAGGGCCAGGGTGTAAAAAAAAACAACCAACAACAACAACAAAAAGAAATAAACCCAAACCCCCAGAAAAAAAAGCGGGAGGAGAGGCGCAGCGGAGCTGCCTCCGACTGCCTGCATCCTTTTAAAGTGACCTGGGGGAAAAATAAAGAGGCTAGAAATGCAAAGAATCCAGCAGTCAGAGTTTTCTTTCTATTCCTCTCAGTCACATTTCCACATCCATGGGTAATTTATAACCCGCTTAACCCCTTCCCTGCCACCCCCCCCTC
>NW_015090769.1:776111-776329 GCF_001431845.1 Calidris pugnax | reverse complement strand
GGAAGCACAAAAAGGCCTGGGATGGAGTTTTTCCCTCTAGAGAAGGGGGGGGGGGAAATGGAATTGATGTCAAGGGGGTGCTTGAGCAGGAGGGATGGGCTCTGGGGGGGTTGGGACACGGGGTGACACATCCTCCAGCCATGGGGGGACCCTGGGGACACCCCGGCCAGCGTGGGGGGAGCCTGTGGCTTCACGAAAGACTCGGGGCGGGGGGGGGG
>NW_015090769.1:775562-776034 GCF_001431845.1 Calidris pugnax | reverse complement strand
GTAGTTGATAAATGCAAAAGGCATCGAGTGTTTCTGGAGAGGGGAGGAGGGAGGGCAGCAAATATTTGCCAACTGGGATATTATTGCCTGGGAAAGGGTGTTTTCCATTAAAAGGTGAGGGGATGGAGCATGGGCCGGTGCCAGGCGCCGCGCGGGCAGGTGCGGTGGGAGAGTTGCCCCCCCCCTCCGGGTCATGGCACAGCGTTCCCGGTGCTCCCACCACTCCATCCGGTGGGATTCGGTCCCTCTGGGATTCGGGGCTCCGGCTCCATCCCTTCCCGGGGCGATGGAAAACTCACCTTGCAGTGCAGCGCTGTGATTTACGGTGACAGCCCCCAATCTATCCCATTTACTTGGCCATTCGTCACCGGTGCCGGACACGAGGCCGAGGGGCTGGAGGGGCTCCAGGAGTGTGGGGTGGGGGGGGGGAAGGGGGGGGGGGCGGAGCCGACCTGGCAGCCCCACCACCCCG
>NW_015090769.1:772027-772608 GCF_001431845.1 Calidris pugnax | reverse complement strand
GCACCGGGGGGCATCAAGGGGGCATCATGGGGGACCGGGAGCACCGGGGGGCCACCAGCCCACCCTGCACGGGCATCCCCGCTGCACGGCCCCACACCAACCCACCCCCATGGGCAGCACCGGGGGGGCACCAGGAGCACCAGAGGGGGCCCAGTGGTCTCCTCCAAGGTGCCCCCAGTGAGGGCATCCCCCCCATTTTGGGGTGCCCAGAGCGTTTTCACCCATCCCAGCTTTAGGGTGCCCCCCGGGTCTCACCCACTCTGGGTTTGGGGTGCCCTCGGTGGCGGCAGCCACCCCGGGTTGGGGGGTGCAACTGGTGATTCCCAGCCCCCCCAGCTGCCCCTCGGGCACCCCGGCACCGGTGGTGTGGCAGAGGCCGTCCCCGGTGGCACAGGAGCAGTGGGGCTGGGGACAGCCATGGCAGGGGGGGGACAGGGTGGCGTGGGGGTGGGCCGGCAGCCTGGATGGAGATGGAGCCGAGCGCTGGCTGCTGGACCGGGAGCATCACGGAAAGCCCCGGATCAGAGCTGCCGTAGCCGTGCCGTGGGCCGGGGGGTGGCACCCGAGACCGTCCCCCCCCC
>NW_015090769.1:761950-771694 GCF_001431845.1 Calidris pugnax | reverse complement strand
CCCCCCAGTGTGCTCCAAACCCCCCCAATTCATGCCTCCCCCCCCAAAATGTACACATACCCCAGCAGCACCCACCTCCTGCCAGCCCACCCCAGGGCCCCACTGGTGCCAAGTGCCCTGACAGAGATGGGGGGTCCTGCCACGTCCTCGGTGGGGACCCTGCCATTGGGTGCAACCCCGGGGGGGGGGACAAAGGCAGCTCTGCCCCCCCCAGGGATGCCATATCCCCAGCTTCGAGGTGCCAGCCTGTGGTCCTGCAGGAGGGTGACGGTGCCCGATGCCCCCCAGCCGTGTTGGGGGCGGGGAGGGGGGGCACGGTGGGGGTCCGGCGCAGCCACCGGGCTGAGCTTGGTGCCAGCTCCACGCTCTCCTCCTCCTCCTCCTCCTCCCTGCAGGATGCTGTTCTCAACGCCTGTTACCGGGGCTGCCGGCTGTTCTCCATCTGTCACTTCGTGGATGCGAGCGCCGAGCTGAACACAACCAGAGCTGAGTGTGAAGCAGGTGAGGGTGCCGGCGCCCGAGTGGTCCCTGCACCCCAAACACCACCCTGGGGGGGTCCCCCCACCCACCAGCAGCACCATCGTGACCATCCTGCCTCCGCTCTGCCCCACGGCTGCAGCCAGACCCTGCTGCAAACCCAAGTGGGGTGCGGGTTTATGCCCACAGGGTGTAAATCAGGAGGGGTTGGGGGTTCCTGGGGTTGTGGGGCTCCTCAGAGGGATCGGGCACCCCCTAATCCTGACCCCCCTCTTTCCTTGCAGCGTGCACCGAAGCCTACAGCAACGCAGAGGAGCAGTTTGGCTGCGTGACGGGGTGCCACAAGCAGTTGCCCGAGGTGGAGAGCAGGAAGGAGAAGGTGAGGGGCTGGGGAGATGGGGAGCCCCCATCCATCCATCCCTCATCCATCCCTCCATCCCTCATCCATCATTCATCCATCCATCATCCCTCCATCCCTCCATCCATCCCTCATCCATCCCTCCATTCCATCCCTCATCCATCCATCCTCCATCCATCCCTTCATCCATTCATCCATCCATCATCCATCCATCCCTCCATCCATCCATCCATCATCCATCCATCCATCCATCCATCCATCCTCCATCCATCCCATCATCCATCCATCCATCCATCCCTCATCCATCCATCCCTCATCCATCCATCCTCCATCCATCTATCCATCCCTCATCCATCCATTCCTCATCCATCTATCCATCCCTCATCCATCCTCCATCCATTTATCCATCCCTTATCCATCTATCCATCCCTCATCCATCCTCCATCCATTTATCCATCCCTTATCCATCCATCCATCCATCCTCCATCCATTTATCCATCCCTTATCCATCCATCCATCCATCCATTATCCATCCATCCATCCATCCATCATCCTTCCACCCCTCCCTCCCCAGCACAGACATCCAGCCCCATCCCTCCCTTTGCTCCCTCCCGGCCACCCCCACCTCATGGCTCGGTGACCCCCATCTTCCCCCAGTGCTTTCCCAGGGCAGACTGGGCCCAGGTGTGCTCCCCATGTGCCAAAACCCACGCTGCAGGCTGTGTCCTGCTTTATTTTACCTCCCCTGTTACCCGTGTCCCTGCAGATGAGCCCATCACTGGCTCGTCGCAGGGCAGACTGGGCCCAGGTGTGCTCCCCATGTGCCAAAACCCAGGCTGCAGGCTGTGTCCTGCTTTATTTTACCTCCCCTGTTACCCGTGTCCCCGCAGATGAGCCCATCACCGGCCCGTTGCGCCCCAAAACATCAAACACCGATTCACGGGGCTCACCCAAATTTGGGCGGGCAGATTTGGGCCGTTACACCCAATTCCCAGGGTGAGAGGTTCCGACCAGTGATTGTTACCAATTCCCCCACTTTCTCTCTGCTATCCTTCCCAGCAATTAGCAACGCTCTTTCCTCCTACATTTGGTTAATTTAGCTCTTGCCCAATTAATTAAATTAGTCTTTGGCCCAAGGTAGAAGCTTTTGGCTTCGTACGCCTGCGGAGGAAGATGAATTTGTGCTGTGGAAAGCTGCAGCTCCTTCGAAAAACCCTTTTACAGCCTGGTTTTAAGACCTTCCCGGTGCCTGATCCCATTTCCCAGCCCCTCTCCGAGGTGGGGGACGAGCATCGGGGGGCGAGCGGCCGCCGGGGGAAGGGCTGTCACCCCCTTCACCCACCCAAAAGCATTTTTCCTCCGGGTTCCCAGACAGGCAGGCAAAGCAGATTTAGCATAATAATTAGATACAGAATCTGACCTATTTATTTCCTGTTTGCTGGTTTGACCGTGCAAGGGGCTGTCGGAAAATGTTCGAAGCCAGTGGCAGGGGAGCAGCCAAGCGGATTCCAGCAGGGATGCTTTAAAAATAACAAACCGCCGCGACGGCCAAGAATCCAGGGCACGGAGAGGCTGCCAGGAGAGAAACGCCCTCGGCATCTCGGCCGCTCCGCTCCTATTGTTTAAAGCGCTGCTGAGAGCAAGCGGGGGGCTGCCGAGGGGCTGGGTGGTGGCCCCGGGGCTGGGTGGTGGCCCTGGGGTTTGGTGACAACCCTGGGGTTTGGTGACAGCCCTGGGGTTCGGTGACAGCCCTGGGGTTCAGTGATGGCCCTGGGGTTTGGTGACAGCCCTGGGGGTTGGTGACAGCCCTGGGGTTCAGTGATGGCCCTGGGGTTTGGTGACAGCCCTGGGGTTCGGTGACAGCCCTGGGGCTGGGTGGTGGCCCTGGGGTTTGGTGACAGCCCTGGGGTTCGTTGATGGCCTTGGGGACCACAGCCCCAGGCTCAGGGACCCCTCCCAGGGCTGGACCACAGGTCCTGCACATCCCCAGCCCTAGGAGAAGCAGGCTGAGCCCCAGATCTAAGCATCCAGCTCAACCCCGGCGGAGAAGCAGGCTGAGCCCCACATCTAAGCGTCCAGCTCAACCCCAGCCACCTCCTCAAGGAGGGATGTTGTTCCCCCGGGTTTGGGTGACGAGGGGACAGCAGTGACACGATGTCCCTGCTCCTTTGCAGAGCCTGGAGCTGAAGGTGCCGTCGTTTTCCATGTTGGATTTGGTCTCCACCTTCTGCAACGACATCGTCAGCTCTGCCCAGAGCTTCATCTCCTCCACCTGGACCTTCTACCTGCAGGCGGATGATGGCAAAGTTGTGGTGTTTCAGGTCAGGGGGGGGGTCCCGTGTCCCCTCTCTCTCTGTTGGGTGCTGAGAGGGGTGGGAACCCCCTTCTTCACCCTTTTCTCCCTCTTTCCCCACCAGTCCCAGCCCGAGATGGAGTATCCGGTACCCGAGGTGCAGGAGATCCAGCCAGAGCGGCCGGTGCGGCCAGGACCAGGGTCCAGCCCCCGTGTCCCCCAGCCCCACACAGGTGTGGGGTGTTTGTGGGGGGGTCTGGGCTGCTGGCGGGATGTGGGGTGGGTGGGGGGTGTCCGGGAGCCTCCGAGCCCTCCTGGCTCTCATCCCATTTCTCCAGAGCTCAACAAATTACCCGCTTCTTGGGTCTGATTAAGCTTCCCACACCCCGCACCCACCAAGGGGGGGTGAGTCTGGATCTGGGCTGCTGGCAGGATGCAGGGGGGTGGGGGGGTGTCCGGGAGCCTCTGAGCCCTCCTGGCTCTCATCCCATTTCTCCAGAGCTCAACAAATTACCTGCTTCTTGGGTCTGATTAAGCTTCCCACCCCCCACACCCACCCAGGGGGGGTGAGTCCGGACTCGGGACCTGCTCCAAGAAGCTGCTGGGATCCTCTGTGCCCCCCCCTCCAGCAGGGAGAGGGTCCCCGGGGGGGGTGAGGGGATCACCCAGCACCCCATCACCTGCTGGCATGGGGACAGGGAGCGGGGGAGGAATGCCCACACAGTGGGTGCTGGGGCTCAGCATCATCTCTCTCTCCCCCCCCCTCAGGCTCCCGGGTGAAGGGGGAGAAGCCCCCCATGAAGGAGCCACGGGGCAAAGCCAAGGGGCAGCACCCGGACCCCCCGCAGCCCGAGCACGACTTCCTGGGCTGCATGTCCAAGTAGGTGCAGCGGGGGCTGCGTGGGGACCCCGCTGGGGCCAGACACCCTGGAGCAGATGCTCCCCCCTCAAACCAAAATCCCCACCCCGTGCCCTGCCATAAACTCGTCCTTTCTCCTTGGCGGGGGGCGGTGGGGTGTTACAGACGCTCGGGCCTTCCTCGCTGGATCCTGGCCGCCTGCCTCTTCCTCTCCATCATGGTGATGCTGTGGCTGAGCTGTGCCAGTTTGGTGACCGCCCCTGAGCAGCACGTCAAGACCCAGGTACGGGGTCAGCAGTGCCCAGAGCAGCCCCAGGGGGGGTCCAATGAGTGGTCCCCCACACTCTGGGTCTCCCTGTCATGAGCCTTGAGGAGCTGAGATGTGGCCACACGGTGTTTGTGGTCCCTGGCCACCATGCTGGGCTCGCTGGCATGTCCCTGCCGTGCGATACGTCCCCAGCCAACCTCATGGTGTTCCCAGTCTGGGGACAAGGGGGTCCTGTCCCCTTCTCCGGGGCTGCACGGTCCCCTCTGCCTCTCTTCCAGCCTCTGAGCATCAACGGGGACAAGGAGTACCTGGAGGACCTGGATGGCCCCGGCGCCTTCCCCCTGCCGCCCGTCATCGCCGTCACCCTGTGTCCCACGCACGGCGGCGAGGATGGGGGGCCGCTGCCCCTCAAAGTCGACCTGGACAAGACCATCCTGTAGCGCTCCCACCCCTTCCCATCACCTCCATCTCCCTGTCACCATCCCCACAGCATCATCCCTGCTCCCGCTCCGCTCCCCCTCCGGCTGCCCCATATCCCTGGCTCCTGGAGGAGCATCTCCAGCTCCGACGTGGGGAGGATTGGGGGTACCATCTGTCTGGGTCCCCCTCTCCTCCCCAGGGATGGCCGCTGTGGAGAAGGCTCCCAGGAGCCAGGCAGCGGCTTTGCCTCCTCTGTAGATGTTCTGGGATCCTGGTTTCCAGCTCTCCAGAGCCAAGAGAGGAGCTGCCAGAGCGAGGAGGCCGGGGGGAGCCCATCCTCGTAGCGGGGCGGTCCGTCTCCTCCCGCCCGGAGCCCCCGGGGCCCCGCAGCCCTCCGGGCATGGGTCCAGCGCTGGGCAGGAGGGAGCCGGCTGCGGGTGGGGGGATGGAGAGTGTCTGCAAGGATCTGGGCTTTGGCTCGGCACATCCCCGGCCTCCCACCTTGGGCTGAGCCTCCAAGGCGCCGTCTCCGGCCCTGGGAACTCCCTTCCGCCGGCCGGAGCCGATTGCCTTGGGGAACCGAAACGTGGCGAATGGATTTGGCCTTGGCAGCCGGAGGGAGGGAGCGGATCTCGCCGCCTCCGTGCCCACGCCGAGGACCCAGCCGGCTCCTTCCCCGGAGCTGTGGAGGGGCCCCGGGATGGTTCCTTCCCCCCTCCCTGCTCCCTGAGGCCTTTGGGGCGGCTGGCCCCGATGCCAAGGGGATGGGAGTGGGACCAAGAAGGGGGATGAGGGAACGATTCCTTGTGTCCGAGCTCGGAGCTGCTGGGATGCCCCCGTGCTGGGCTCAGCATCCCTGCCTGATGCCAGGAGCAGCTCACCCTGTGGGGCTGTAGCTGATGGCAGGACCCAGCAGCAGCCGATCTCCGGGGCCTCCAGGCTCGCAGCTCTGCCCTGGAAGTGGGGGGCCAGCCCTGGGGTCCCCCCTTGGTGTGGAGGAGTCCCCAACCTCCTCCTGCTCCCCAGGGCTCTGCTCTCGGGCGAGATGGAGCATCTCCCCCTCTCCCCTCCGTTCTCCATCACTTGACATCGTGCGTCGTTTCGTGGTTTGATTGTCACCAGCATGTGGTCCCTCGGTCCCCGACACCCCCTGGGGACACTCCGGCGCTCGGGAGGGACGGCTCGGCGGGGGCGGTCCCTTCCATCCCCACCTCCACCTAACACATCTGTACAGATTAACTTATTACCCGTGAACCCCCCACCCCTGGGTTTTTAGGCTCTCTCCGTGTGCCGGCTGCCCCCCGGCACTGTGGGGGTCTCGGGGGGGGCCATGGCGTGGTGGGGATGGGGGGGCTCCTGTCCTCAACCCCACCGGTTTTGATCCCCACCTCCACCTAACACATCTGTACAGATTAACTTATTGCCCGTGAGCCCCCTAACACATCTGTACAGATTAACTTATTACCCGTGAGCCCCAGGCTGTCCCTGTCCCCAGGGTGCCACCACACCGGGGGGAGAGGGTGGCCACGGAGCATCCCCCCCCCTCAGCCCCCAGCTTCACTTCCAAAGGGCAAACCCAGCCCCAAACTGGGCGGGCGAAATAAAAAGGTTTGTACCAGAGCTGGGTGAGTCGGTGGCTTCACGGGGTGCCTGTCACCAGCTGGGGAGCAGGTTGGAGCCCCCACATGAGGCCAGCAGGAGGACACAGGTGTGTTCCCAGCTCGCCATCCCATCTTTGGAAGCTGAGCTGGGATGAAACCTCCAGCAAATGGGTGAGAAACCCCCCATTTGGATTGTTCTGCGCAGAGCCGGAGTGATGCTCCCTCTCCGCTGCAGGCTGCGGGGCCGGCACATTCGCTGGACCAAGATGCATCAAGCCTTAAAGAAGATGCTGCTTTCCCTGGGGAGCTGGGACCAACACCCCCGGGGTGGGCAGGGGGGCTGGGTACCCCAAAACAAACACCCATCAGCGGCGAGGAGGAGGAGGAGGAGGCTGAGACACGGCGGTGGGGGGGGCTGCACGCGTGGATAGAAAGAAAGGCTGGGGAACGTGGGGTTTTCTCACTGAAAATCACCCGCTGACACCCCGGGGACCCGTTTTGAGGGAAGAAAAGGGTAAATCAGGCCCTGGGTGCGTGTGACACGTCAGCGTAAGGCGCCGTGGCCGCCCGGGCTCGAGGGCTGGGGGATGTGCTCGCACGTGCGTGCGCCCACCTTTCCCCCGCGGCGTGTGTTTTTCCTGGCCCGGCGCCCGCGTCCACGCCACAGCCGAGCTCTCCCCATGCCAAGCACGACACAAAAGCTCACGCAAAGGGCCTGGAGGCTCGTTTTTAGCACTTCAGTAGCTCAGCGGGGTCCCGTCCTCCGAGCCAGCAGCGGCGCGGGGCCCCCGAGGAGCCGGGGATGGTGCTTGGCCTCGGCTGCTTGTTTGCTCCGGGATGCGGAGCCGGGGATGAGGAGGTGCTGCCCGACCCCGGGGAGGGCTGTGGGTGGATGTTGGGGTGTTCAGCACGACCCACAGCTGAAAAAGGACCTCCAAAGGAGGTGCAGAACCTGCTGCCGGAGTGTGGCCCCTGCCTGTCCCTAAATCAGGGGTGCAGTGTCACCCCCACACAGTGCCAGGTGATAGAGGGGGATGCTGCGATCTGCTCGTTAACCGGAGGGGCTTGGCTCGTTAACCACAGGGACCTGGCTCATTAATTGGAGGGGAGAGGGATGGTGTTTCCAGCTCCAGGCTGTGCAGCAGGCAAGGAGCCAAGTGGAGGATGCTCTGGGCAGCCCAGGGCCAGCGTGTGAGGCAGAGTGTGTGCCACGGCCACATTGCCAGGGCCATGGGATTTGGGGGCTTGCACGGTGTCCTCAGCAGCACCTCGGGGTGCCAGGGTGGGCAGAGGGGTGTCGGGGGGCCGGCAGGGCAAGAGGGAAGGGCTGAGAGATGGGAGCCCAGCGCTGAGCAGCCTTTGGGATAGGCAAAAGCTGGTGACCTGGAGGTAAGAGCCCCCCCGACCGGGGCTGAGCCACCGAGTCCCCCCCAGATGGCATCTCAGGGGGTGTCTTTCTCCAACATTCTCCATAGGGAGCCCAGAGTCTCAGCTCTGAGTCAGGGTGCTGGCAGCTCCCGGACACCCTGCGGTGATGGAGCGATGCTTGGGAGCAGAGGGAAATCCCGGGATGGTGTTCCTGGGGGGTGAGACCCCCAGTATGGGGGTCTCTGCGTCCCCCCGCCCCGGGCTGGTGCAGAGGGAGGTGGCAGGGCATGAGATGGGTGCAGACAGCTGGCAAACCCTGCCCACCGCGGGCAGTGGCTCCGAACGGGTCCCCTCCTGGGATGGGAGCCGGGCTCCAAACCGTGGACAAGCTCCTCGCCTTTAAACTGGAGTCAGATTCCTTCTTGCTGGCTCGGGGTGCAGGAAACCCTGCCCGGGAGCAGGTGAGGAGGGACCCCACTCTAACAAGAAGGAGACGCATGAAATTAGCTGGTTCCACTCCCCCCAGGAGGCAGCCGGGGTGTTTTCCACCCGACGCCTTGTCCTTCTCACTCCCTCTTTTATTTTTTCACGGGGTTGGAGTTGGGGGGGGAAGAGAAGGAAAATTCCCAGTGTGTGGCCCCATCGGTGAAGAGAAGAACAAGGGGCAAGTCAGCCCGGGGTGGAATTGCACCCTCCATCCTGTGGCCGGTGGCAAGGATGTGGGGGGACCACGAGTCCACGGTGGGTCGTGTCCCTCCTCGTGGCGAGCAGCTGGGCCACGGGTCAGTGAGAAATCACAGGCCGGTAGGTGGGGACTGTTAGCCACGCTGCGGCCAGAAACGGCCTCAAAAAGCCAGGGGGAGGCCAGCGAGCTGCCCCCCACGCCTCCACCACCGACCCCTCTCCGGCATCTCCCGCCTTGTGCGATGCCGTGGCTCGGCCTCCGAGGGTTGCAGAGGGGGGTCTCGCCGGCTGTGGATGGGGTCGGTGCCCCCCAACCTGGCTGCTTGCTCTGTGGCTGCTGTTCTCACTTCTGGCAAATGCCCCCTCTTTTCTTGCCCCCCACCCCAGCAAATCTCAGCTGCCGGGAGCTGGCCCCGCTCCACGGCCGCTCGCACGCTCCAGCTGAGGAGCTGGGCCACGCGGCGAATGCATTTGTGCACGGATTTCCCTCCCCTCTCGCTGTCTGCTCCCGACAGTGTCGTTCTCCCAAGCTGAGGAGGACTTTGGGAGCCCTGGCAGGTCCTTGTCCCTCTGTCGGGTGTGCTGAGCCCAGTGCCACATCCCACCGGGATGTCTCTGCTCGGGAAGAGCATTGGGGTCCACCTTTGGGGGGTGTCACAGAGGGTGGAAGGGCCAGGAGTGGGACAGTGGGGTGGGGAAGGGCTCTGAGAAGCCCCTGCCTTGCACACGCGTGTGTCAACCCCCATTTTTGTGGTGTGTGACCAGTTCTCCTGGAGCGGAGATGGTGTTGGTCCATCTGGGTCTGCACCCATCGCTCCCCTTCGCTCCTTCCCACTCCCATCCCGGGGAGATGCTGCTGGACACAAAGCAGCCCCAGGGAAGGGGGAGGTTTCTTCCTCTTGTCTCGTGTTGGAGGAATGAGGGTCTTTCATGAGAAAGCACAACCAGAAGGAAACAGCGGTTTTGGGCCTTGCCAGAGCCGGGCTTTTGAAGAGGATGGAAAAAGAGCCTGGGCTCCTATCTCAGCTGGGGAAAAGGATATTTTCTAGGAGCTCCAGCTGCCTCTCGCTGCCCCTGGCCCGGCTCCTGCTAGCACATGGCTGCAATCCGCCGCTGTCCCGACCAGCACGCAGAGCCGTAAATTCAGCTTTAATCCCGCTGGAGGTAGGTCTGCACATCCAGAGACGGAGCGAGGATGAGGATGTGGGGTGGGCAGCTGGACGGGGGTTCAAAGCGAGCTCCAGCAGCGCCTCTGGCCCCATCCCATCCCATCCCATCCCAACCCAGCATGTGGGGGCTGAGCCCCTCATCCACACAAACGCTCCTTTGGACCACACCAGGCAACCATCCTGGAGCTGGCAGCAAAGCTCACGTGGCCTTCAAAGATGGAAACCTCACGGTGGTGCCAAAATCAGG